>NC_135628.1:5592500-5908750 GCF_053574225.1 Canis aureus | reverse complement strand
GTTTGGAATATTCTTTCCTTTCACAGCGCTACAGTTACTAAGAATAGATGTACCTAACCACTTATTTTGTTATATCTTATCAGAATGTAAGTTTATTTTCTTTTGGCTACTACACCGACAAAACATTCTTCAATTTCTTTAGTCCTGGTGTTTTCATCAGTTTTTTGAGCAACAATCATTTGGGAAGCATATTCGAGGTTAGATAATAAAGTGAATCACTGGTTCCTGGTAAACAGCCAGATGCTGAGTGTCATTCTCTCCTTCAGCATTTTGACTGCCTACACCTGTTGACTTCAGGCCTCTGACAGCTGACTGGTCTCAGGCTTGGAGGCATAATCTGTAGCTCCGCTTGGAACCTGCCTATGTATGGTGCAAAATACCAACTGGGACAGGACAGTGTCTGTGAAGGGTTTCTCTTTTTCAAATTTATTTCTAGCAGTGTCACTTCAGTGGAAAGGAAACTAAATTTGATTTTACCAGTTATGCAAGGAATTGCATGGCAGAAACCTGAGCAAATTAGCACACTACAGCCCATGTATCTCGTTGTTGCTGTGCTGCCTAAAAACTGGCATCATATGATGCTATGAAGTCAGCTGGATCTGTAATCTAACACAGGTATCCAAAAGAAAAGGAATAGTTTGGTTTCTAATAATTTATATGAAAAATATCTCTTCCTTGTTTCATGAGTTCAAAGAGAACAGAAAATTTTTTCATCTTAATCACCACTGAACCCCACCACAAAATTTAGTGCACAACATATAATTAGCACTTAATAGCTCTCTAATGAATAAATGAAATTACTCAGTGTACGACTAAACCCACTAAACATATTGATGATATTTCCTGCACTTTAAGTGCAGCTAAAATCATCCTGTCTCCTTCCAGAAAGATGTAAATACAAAAAATGGCAAAGGATCTAGGGCAAAATCACACAATGATTTACATTTTTGAAATAAAAACTATTCCTGTATGCATAGACTGTAACTGTAACACCTGCAAGGGAGATGAACTATTATAATCTTTTAAATTTACGCCTTGGAACCTTCTTATGGAGAAGACCACTTCGTTATAATAAAAGCAAAAGTGAACACTTACAAAGTGTTATACAAAGTGTTATAATATCTTAGTAATCATACTAAAAACTATATAAATATGGAAAAATTAAACAATCCGATGAGGAGATCCTAATAATTCTCATATTATAGGTAATAAAATTGAAGTGTAGAGTTCAAGTAAGACACAAAGTCATATTGGAGGCAAAATTCATGCTCAGGAAGTAAGTCTGTCTAAAGTTGAATTTTTTTAAGTTTATTTATTCATTTTAGTAAACTCTTTACCGAATGTGGGGCTTGAACTCATGACCTCCAAATCCTGAGTCCTATGCTCCTCCAACTAGCCAGCCAGGTGCCCCTAAAGTTGAATTCTTAACATCACAAAACATTACTTCTAGTGATGAGATTCTTTAGGTACCTATCAAGTTATACTCATATTAGCTTTCCAAAAGAAATTGCTCTTCTACAGAACTGGAACAAACAGTATTATTTTGTATTAATACACATCTGAACATTTATGCCCGTGGTATTTTACATTCAAGTGCAGCATACATGTATGTATCCATATTAATATACTCTGGAGGAGGAGGAACAGAAAAAGGAACAGCATTAATAATAGCAAAAATAGCTGCAAACATTTATTGAATATTTTCTACACACTGTGATCAGCACTTTTCATGCATTATTGGTCTAATTCTTCCAAAAAATTTTGATAGGTACTACTGTTTATCATCTACTTAATCCATATTGTCAAACTAAAGACTAGTTAAATTAACTTTTTGGTATGTCAGGTGCTTTTTGGAGCCTCATGCTAAGGATTTGTACTGTAAGAAGAAGAGAGGAGCCAAATTCTGTCCTGAGGAACTGTCCTGAGGATGGGGCTGCTGGAGAAATGAGCAGTGTGGTTTGCAACATGTTAATTTCTAGATGCCCATTAAATTACCAAATGGAAACATAAAGGAGGAGAGTAGATGCAGTGCACAAATGGGGGGATTGGTCAAGGTAGAGGCACCAAGAGTCCATTCAGAGTGAAAGGAGGGAAGCCAGGGAGTGTGGACAGACAGAAGCTGAAAAATGGGAAATGTGGGGGGTGAGAGTTTTTGGAAGTTCTCTTCCAATGGCTCACATTTCCTGAGTGACGTAGAATGTAAGAGCGGGGAGAGGCATGCAAGGTTGGTGAGGAAGGAGAAATTTGAAAGAGAGATGGAATGAATTTGGACATGTAATTGGATTTCTAGGCAATAGTAAAAGCCAATTTGAAATTCATAGTTGTTAATTTAAAGTGAAACCAGACAGCCTGTTTCTTTAGGGTTTTCTTCCCTCTACTTCCTGTGGGCATGTCCAGAGTACAGTTGGATTTAAATAGGATTGAGGTTTTGGCAGATCAGAAAGGTGAAGGAAGAGATGGAAAAGAATTTGAACATTTGAAGAGTGTGAACAAAGGCATTTTGATGTTGCCAGTGGTGATATTGTTAATAATGATGACAATAATAACAAAAGCTAACCCAATAGTGTATACTGTGTGCCAAGAAGGAACTGCTCTGGGCACATTACATAAATTATTTTTTCTTCACAATAATCTTACGTGGCATATGTAACTGTTTTTTTCTCCATTTTACAGATTAGTAAACTGAAGCAGAAAGATTAACTAAATTATTGAAGGTTATAGCTAGTAAGTGGTGAAGGCAAGGTTTAAGCCTTTTTATTCCAGGCAGTCTGGCTGATATAACAGAAATTCTATACTGCCATGAAGAACTGTGGAATCTATTCAATAAGGAGAGAATTACGACCATGAAAGATAAAGGTAATGAAATGGTGGAAAGATCAATGAGTTGTAGGTCCCAGTGGAGTAAAAAAGACTTAATGCCAGTAGTTGAGGGTCTTCAATGATATGAAATAAAAAACACGATGTGTTAGTTGGTGATGGAATTCACGGAATTAAAAATCATGAAAGATGTGCCTATATCTGGAATGATGATGTCTAGAATATAATCGCATAAAAGGCTGGTTAACGTAATAGAGTCCAAGATCCCTGGGAGGAAAAAAGATCAAAGGATTAAAAGACCAAAGTTTTAATGATATCTATAGAAGTATTGAAATGACCAACACAAAACCAGTTTTAGAGAGAATGACCCAGATCCAGAGAATGACACAAATCCAGATCAGAGAATGAAGAAGTTCAATACTCAGATGATGATGATTGCTGGATGGGGCTGCCTGATTTAGCAAATAAAAATACAAGATGGTCAGATGCCTTTTAATTTCAGATAAAACTGATTTTTTTTAGTGTATGTCCCAAATATTGTGTGGGTCATACATATACCAAAAAAAAAAAAAAAAAGTATTGTTCGCCTGATACTTAGATATAGCCGGGTGTTGTATGTTTTATCTGGCAAACCTACTAATGGAGCCAGCATCTAAATTCAGATTTATCCTACTCACAGATTAAGCTCCTAAACTTGGTATAATATATCTTTATCATTATTATCAATTTAAACCAGTTAATAAATAAGTTTTACCAAGTCAGAATTATACTTGTAGCTTACTAAATTAGAGTAAATTTCCTTCTATGATCTTACGATATTATATTCATATGAATATATAAATGTGTATGGCATTTTACAAAAGCAAAAAGTATTTTAAAAGCACAAACTGCAACCTAAAATTGTTATCACTAGTTATATGTGTAATTAGATATCAATGGGCAGGTTCCTGATCATCTATGTTGTTAATTCAGTTTAGCGAATAAGTCCAATTATGATGACAGGAAAATAGCTCTGCATTATCACAAATCATCTTTCATCTCTGACATAAATGGGAAAAGATTCCTCTCAGTAATTCCATAGTTATATTTAAAACAAATTTAGCATTGTGTTTGAAGTTATGCTTTTAAAAGCAATAGGCCCCATAGTTTGGAATCAATGCTACGGTAATGTCTGTCATTTAAATATGGCTTTTTTTTTCTTTTTCCAAAGCTATTTCATGTTATTTCATCTTTAATTTAAATCCTTATTGAATTATGTAGACAAAATAAAAAAGATAGAAATATATGTGTATAAAAAAGAATACTAATCTAAATAATTCCAAATGAATTAAACATACAAATATTTTGCAATATTTGTTATAAGGTGATTTTGTAGTCTATTTGGACTTTTTTAGTGCTGTCATATTGGTTTTTCCTACAAATTATATGAGCAACATCAGAAATCTATGTGGATTATATGTTGCAAAAATATTTGTAATAAATATTTTATACAATCAAAATGTAAAACTTTTAAAGAGATACTGTATGTAAAATGTTGATTTTTCAATGTAATGTTATATACACATAATTCCAGTGACTTCACAATTCTGTGAAGAATTCAGTATAGCTATAGTAATATCTGTTTTGTTAACAAGAAAATCAAGAATACAGAGAAAGCTTGAAATATGACAAACTAATCAATTGTAAGTTTCATTCATTTCACCAGATATTTCTATTGTGTTTCTATGATCTTTCTACTATGATAACTCACATTCCCAGGTGTTCCTATTTGGTACATACTGTGCCATATTGTTTCTGTTTTCATCAATACTATAATTAACAGCTATTAAGGTTACTTTATAATGATTGCTAGCACATTGTTAAACCTTACTAAAACAGTAGTAAAAATATTGTTAGAAAGCATAAACTGAATGTTACTATAGCTGATAAAGGGACTAGACTTACTCTTCTAACAGAAACAACCAAAAAAAAAGACAAAAAATTTGGAAAAAAAAAAAAAAAACAACTAACTTTCTTTCCTTTTTTTTTTTTTTTTGTTTAGATTTTATGTATTCAGTCATGAGAGACAGAGAGAGAGAATGGGAGGCAGCGATAGAGAGACAAGCAGGCTCCCCACTGAGCAGGGAGCCCCATGGCTTCGATCCCAGGATTCGATCCCAGGATCCTGGGATAATGACCTGAGAGGAAGGCCAATGCTTAACCAACTGAGCCACCCAGGTGCCCCCAAAAAACAAACAAACAACCCAACTATCACAAAACTGGACATGAGTTAATAAGAGAATGATCTCTGAGAGACAGGAGACAATCAAGAATAAAATAAGCTCAGTGATACCCCTAGTTTACTGCCATGAGAGTTTTCCAGCCTGTCTTACAGAGAAAAGTCAACCTATGCAGAAGCTGGCAGATTCTATAAGTGGGGAAAGCAGAAATCAGAATATGGGGAGACCAAGGTGGATAGAGTTCTCAGGACAGCATACTGGGGAGAAAAGAGCTGCAGAGAAAGAACTCCAGATATCACCAGGTATCCCTCAAAGTATTCAACTACATGCTGATTAGCACATTTATGTGAGAAAAATAGCCCAAACCAAACAAAGAACTGATTAGCACATTTATGTGAGAAAAATAGCCCAAACCAAACAAAGAACTACCTGAAATAATTAGAGACAGTGGACATTCTGGAAAGCATGATTCATAGGCATTGGATAGAGAACCCAGAATGATCTTGTCTCAATTATGAGGATACTTAACCCTAGCTTTAGCACTGATCTGGTCCTATCTAAAAAACAAAACAAAAACTTAAAACCATGATCCAAAATTTTCAAATTCTTTCTAAGTCACTAAATTGTGTCCCAGAACAAAGTTCAAAAATATTTATAAGAATACAAAAATATCCAGCATCTAATAAGGTAAAATTTGCAATATCTGGAAACTGTTAAAAAATTATCAAAAAGAGAGAAAAAAGAAAAAATTATCAAAGATGTAAAAAAAACAGAGAACACAACCCAAAATGAGGAGAAAAATCGATCAGGAAAAATCAATTTTCAGGAATAAGAAGAAAATGCCATTAAAACATTATGATTATTGTACCGTAAGTTTGAGAAAGCACGTGAGATGCAAAGTATACTGGGTTGGAATAACAGCAGATTACATACTGCTGAGGAAAAAGGTTAGGAAACTTAAACTCATAACAAAATATACAATCCAAAAGGAAACAGAGTAAAACAAGAATAACAACAACAATAAAAATGAACACAATGTCAGTTAGCTGTGGGACAACTTGAAGTAGCCTAAAATATGTGCAGTTGTATTCCCCAGAGTCAGGAAAAGAGAGAGAACAGAAAAAAATATTGGGAGAAATAATGGCCAAAAACTTTTCAAGTATGATAAAAACTATAAACGCAGAGATCCAAGAAGTCAATTAACCCCAAGCCCTAAACATCGTGGCATATCATTACTAAATTGTTCAAAGCCAGTGATAAAGACAAAATCTTAAAAGAAGCCAGAGAAGGAAAACATGTTATGTATAGAGGAACAAAGATAAAGATGACAGCAGATTTCTGTTACTGAAGTCAGTGAAATAGGTACTAAAATATAAAAATGATAAAACTAGTTTTCTAAACTCAACAAAAATATCTTTTGAAAATGAAGGTGAAATACTTTTCCAGACATACAAAATCTGAAAGAATTCATCACCAGCAAATCCATACTATAAGAAATGTTAAAGGAAGAAAGGGACTACAGGGCACCTGGGTGGTTCAGTGGTTGAGCATCTGCCTTAGGCTCAGGTTGTGGTACCGGGGTCCTGGGATTGAGCCCCGTACTGGTCTCCAGTCCCACATTGGGTTCCAGTCCTGCATTGGGCTCCCTGCTCCATGGGGAGCCTGCTTCTTCCTCTGCCTCTCTGTGTCTCTCATGATTAAATTAAAAAAATCTTAAAAAGAAAAGAAAAGAAAAGAAAAGAAAAGAAAAGAAAAGAAAGAAAAAAGAAAAGAAAAGAAAAAAAAGAAAAGAAAGAAAAGAAAAGAAAAAAAGAAAAGAAAAGAAAAGAAAAGAAAAGAAAAGAAAAGAAAGAAAAGAAAAGAAAGGGACTACAAATAGTAATTTATGGACAGATATGATTTTTTTCTATTTAAACTTCTCTAAAAGATAATTGACTATTTAAACAAAAATTATGACAAGTATAATGTGAAATTTATAATACATGTAAAAGTAAAATTCATGAAAAAATAGCACAAGCTTACAGGGAGGAGAATGGAAATCTACTATTGTAAGGTTCTAACAGCACACATCAAAAGGTATGCTATCGACTGAAACTAACCTGTCATAACTCAAGATATAAAATTTAAACCTTAAAGTAACTAAATAGAATCATATGAATAAACCAACAAAGGAGATAAGATGGCATCATAAACAATATTTGTTTAATTTGACTAATCCAAAAACAGGCAGAAAATGAGGGAAAGGAGAACAGAAAATGGATGGAAAAATAAAAAAAGACAATTTAAGATGATAGATTTAAATGATCCAAATTAATAATTAATAATCTACATTAAATGTAAATTGTTTCATTACCTGTATTCAAAGGCCAAGATTGTAAAATTGCCTTTTTTTAAAAAAAGTAAGGCCCAACTGTATGGTCTCTATGAGAAATACATTTTAAGAATAAAGTAATAAATACTTTTAATATGAAAGATTGGAAAAAAACCTTATTATAAAAACACTAGTCAAAAGAACATTACTATCAGTTGAAGCAGGTTTCTGAGCAAAGAATATTAGCAATAAAGAAGTCCACTTTATAATAATGAAAGTGTTGAGGACCTAATGATTTTAAACAGTTATGCAACTAATGATAGAAATTCAAAATATATGAAGCAAAAACTGATAGAACTACAATAAGAAAAGGAAAATTTTGAAATCTTAGGGATTTAAAAAAAGATTTTATGCATGTATGTATGTATGTATGTATGTATTTAGAGAGAGCACAGGGTGCTTGAGCAAGCATCGGGGGTGGAGGTGACTAAGGGGCACAGCAAGGGGGAGAGAATCTCCAGCAGACTCCATGCTGAGCAGGAGCCAGACCTTGAGATAATGACCTGAGCCAAAATCAAGAGTTGGACACTAAACCAACTGAGTCACCCAGGCACCCCTGAAATCTTAGGGATCTCATCTAACCACAACAAATTCACATTGTTTTCATGTGTAGATGAAAAATTTACCGAGATAGAACATAGTATTGGCAACAAAACAAATATTTATACATTAAAAAAAAAATCATGTCACACCAAGTATGTTCTCTACAGTCAAAACAGAATCGAAACTGAAAGATCTTAAGATCCCTAAGATTTCAGGGGTGCCTGGGTGACTCAGTTGGTTTAGTGTCGCATTTGGGGAATATAAATAATAGTGAAAGGGAATATAAGGGAAGGGGGAAGAAATGTGTGGGAAATATCAGAAAGGGAGACAGAACGTAAAGACTGCTAACTCTGGGAAACGAACTAGGGGTGGTAGAAGGGGAGGAGGGCAGGGGGTGGGAGTGAATGGGTGACGGGCACTGGGTGTTATTCTGTATGTTAGTAAATTGAACACCAATAAAAAATAAATTAAAAAAAAAAAAAGAAACTGAAAGATCTCTGGAAAATCACCAAACATTTGGAACAAAATAATATATTTCTAAATAACCCATGGTCAAAAAAGAAATCAAAAGAGAAACTGGGTATTTTGAACTGAATGAAAAGAAAAATAAGGCAGCTAAATATATGAGATGCTGGTAAAGCAGTGCTTAGGGAGGAATTTTTACCAGCATATTCCTATATTAAAAAAAAGAAATGCCTCATACCAGAGACCTCAGATTCTACCTTAAGAAACTAGAAAAAGAAGGCAGATTAAACCCAAAGTGAGTAAAAGAAAGGAAATGCTAAAGATCAGAGTGAAAATTAGTGAAATAGAAATAAATTAAAGAAACCAAAAACTGGTTGAGAAAATCAATACAACACAGAATTCTAGCCAAGCAGAATAGAAAATAGAGAGAGAGAAAAAAAAAAAAAACACTCAAAAAGGAATGAAAGAGGTGGCATCACTACAGACACTGATTTGATCACGTGGAAAACATAATCATGGCCTACTGGAGTTCCTCCTCTGAATACATCATTTAGAGACTTGACCAGTACCAAACAAATAAGCTAAAATCGTGAAGGGAGATGCTTCTGGGACAGAGACAATGGAGGGATGGGGGTTGGGGGTAGAATGCTGATTTTTAGAAGAACCTTGTCGAACTATTTTAACACCGATAAAAACGGACACCAATGAAAGGATTTATATCCAGCGCAGACTTTTAGCTATTGCACATTAACTATGGCATGAATTTTAAATTGATCATAGATTGACTCTTAAAGCAAAGAACATTTCACCATTTGAACTTGTGTTAGTCTTCATCACCTATTGTATGGAGGTGGTGAATATATACACATATGTGCACACTTATGGTATGGATTTGATGGGGATGGTGTTCCCCTAGGATTATCGGCCCTCTGCAGTAGAATCAAGACATAATATCACATTAAAGTTATACGGTGTCGCCCTAAACTGAGGAAAGGGCTTCCCAGGCAGTTAAAAAAAAATGGAATGCGACTGGATTGAGGTTATTATCTTACCTAAAGAAGGGATACATCAAACAGCAGGAGCCTTGGTCAGCAAAGTGAACGAAGTAAAATGAGAATCTTCCTGGTAAACACTGGCAGTGTTCGTGCAAGGCCTGGCCGGGGCAGAAGGTGCTCTGCTTACCTGACGTAGCCTGATGGCCCTGGAGGCTTTTCTCTTCCTAATGAAGAAATAAATTCACTCATTTTTCATTAAATGTTTGAGTCATCTAAACAATTCTCCTTTATTCTGACTCCAGGGCCATCGCAAAGCTATGAAGATCAGGAAAAAATCATCAGAGGACACAAATATGTAGCAACCTTGGTAGCTGCTTTTCTCCTTGGAAATTATTATTTTACACACATTCGTTTTCATCTAGGTTAAAGTGCATTCCTCCCAAAGATATTAGTCAACATTTAATATGCTGGAAAATATTTATTTTTTTAGTTCGTAATTCTGACTTAGTGGAGATTAAATAGATGAGCATGTTTTTAAAACTGTCAGGGAATATGTGTCTGAGATAAATGTGAAGAACAACATTATGCTTTAATTTTAAAATGCTAAATTACATTTTTCTTTCTCTGAGTTGTAATGAGCCTGGGAAACATGTAAAATGCTTGAAAGCTTTTGAACTTAACTGGTGAAGTGTTAAATAGTTGAGATAAAGCAGTTTAGCTGAATTGTAATTATTTTGTGTGATGTTTAAAAAAAATAGACTTACACATTTTAAAAAAAAATCGCTGGAGCTAAATGTATATCATATATTATGTCTACTGTATAAATTGCATCTTTAGTAGCTCAATAGTACCTGAGTAGTCTTGAGAAGATAATGCAATTTAAAATTTACTAAATTATTCCCTAGGCAGTTTACACAGTAGGAGTATATGACCTATTAAAATCAAAGTACAATTTAAAGACTATAATTCATCTTGGCCAAGAGGCGATTTCAAGTTAAATATTGGAATTCAATTATTCTCTCACCTAAGAATTATTTGTATTTAAAAAAGCACAGTGAAAAATTTTTAAGTGGTATCATGATCTTTGAGATCAGTTTGTGTAAAATGTAAAGCACATTTTAAATCAACATTTAAATTCTGATTTTTCTACTAAAATTTCTTAGATTCAAATTACTGCATATAGAGTTTTGTAAAGGGGACAGTTAGATAGATCTTTGGAACAACCCCTTTAGCCCAGAAGGATAAGGCCATAAAACATGAGGCAGGAGCTGGAAAAAAAAACTCTTTATTTTCCATAGCTTATATTACTACAGATTCCCTAATTTTCCGCAAAATTTGATTTACTCATTTCAGGTGCTTAGGGATGACTTATTATTCATGGATGTTTTCATGTATAGGACAGAGATGAATCAATAACTTTCAAGTGCTAATCTGAGCATGTCTGCAATGCCTCTGATTTCAGCAAAACCAAAATGGCACCTCCAGTGAGATCTTGATCATTCTTGGCTCTGAATCATGGAATAGAAGGTGAAACAAAAAATGAAGACAAGAGAAATATGGAGAAAGCTGTAGACAATTGACCAAGAATTTTGGATATCCATGAAAAAAAGCACTTAGCATGACTGAGTTTCACTTTGTTTTGCTTAGCCCAGGTGCACAGGGCAATTAACAGGAGATTGTCCTGTCTCAATTGCTTTGACTGTTGATACCTACTTCTACCTTTTTTGATCATGCATTTATTTGCTAATTTAGCAAATATTTATTAATATCTGTGTAATTATAGCTAGTACTCCCCAAAATCACTTTTAAATAATCCATCTTTAGTCAAAATGGTGTCCTTCACTAGTCTTTCTAAAACTTACTCTACATTCTTTCTCTAATAACGTGTTTGGCCATTAACCTCCAGCTTTCAGTGCTGTCAAGCTGCTCTTCAGTAAATCAAATTCCTTGAGGGAGGAAGGAAAAGGAGTTCTTGCCTCATTTCTAACCTAAAGTAACAATATGTCACCAAAGCCTGTCTTTCACTGAAAACCCTGAAAATCTTCTCACCGTTTTCTCCTCAGAAGTTCCACTCTATCTCTCCAATTTATCTAAGATATTTCAAAAAGAACAAATCCATATAAATATTCATCATTTGAGGATTTTTTTCCCTTGTTTATCTTGAAAGGGAATAGTATCTTGAGTGAATGTTTAATAGGCAGAGTTTCAGGGAGTGTTGCAAAATAAAATGAGGATTTCAAGCAAAATGAAGCAATTTCTTTTTCCTATTTTTGAGGGAGTTGAAGAGACTTGGAAGTTCCTGTTTCCCTTACATTGTATGACAAGAGGATTACCTATTTTTTTTATAAGGCTGGCCCTGCTCTCCCTGAATCTGGGCAAATACCTATTTCAATTTTGCCAAGTCAGGAAATAGTTAAGTATTACATTAAGTGTGACTTGAAAACAATTCAGAAAATCTGTCCTTAAAAACCCAAAAGAATTGGAAAGTAAATTGTGGGTGGACAGATTTAGATTTGTGGAAGTTAAGTAAGCAGGAAAGTAAAAAGCTGAAAATTATATATCTATGTCTGAAAAAGAATTAAACTGAGTTCCTGACACTAAAAAGTTCTAATAGTCCAAAAAATATATACAAAACATTTTAGTTACAACTCTGAATAGTTTGGAGATTTTTTTTTTTTTTAATTTTTGTTTATTTATGATAGTCACACAGAGAGAGAGAGAGAGAGAGGCAGAGGCACAGGCAGAAGGAGAAGCAGGCTCCATGCACCGGGAGCCCGACGTGGGATTCGATCCTGGGTCTCCAGGATCGCGCCCTGGGCCAAAGGCAGGCGCCAAACCGCTGCGCCACCCAGGGATCCCGGAGATTTTTTAAATAATTAACAAAGTGAGAGAAAGATAGCTTGTATATAAACAGTTTATCTATGAAGTAAAATTTATTAATTTTTAACAATACCAAAAAAGAATGCTTTGCCTTCACAAGTCTCAATAATAAATAATACATCTAAAAATAAAAGACAGAAAATATAACCTGAAGTCATAAAGCAATTGCAGAAAGTCTATTAGATATATCTAGTTCTTCAATGTATATACAGGCTATATTTACAAATACTTGCTCTCTCATTTTTTATTATAACATTTATATTTTCCAAGGATATTTCCAAGAAGAGGATATACTGAACTTGAACACACTGAAATAATAAAAATAAATGCAAATGCTGAACACAAAGAAATAATAGAAATAAGAACACAACTTGTAGAAATAGGAAAAATAGGTAACTATAATTTGTTAAGATATGTTAAATTTGAGGTTTGTCAACATTACATTTCTCCATACTTGATTCTTGGCTAACATGCTGAGCTCAAATATGTAGAAAGAGTAATTATTCTTCAAGTTCAATGAAATAGAAATCAGAGTACTCTAGAGAAGATCAACAAAGCTGAAGTTGGTTCTTCAAGGAAAAAAAAAGCCTAACAAAAGAGATAAATCTCTGAAAAGATTGATAAAAAAAATAGAGAAGACATAAACAGTATAATAAAAAAGATATGAGACTAAAAAGATAAGAGAATATAATCAATATCTATATGGAAATGATTTTGAAAGCAAAACTTACAATTGCCCAAAAAAACGCATCTCATCAGAATTGACTCAGTACGAAACGAAGATCTTGAGTAATCCTAAATACATATTTCATACATATTCCCTCTTCACGTTAATGATAAAAGTGTTGAAGAGGAAAAGTTCAAATATTCCCTGAAATGCTGCTAGAGCCTTACCTCCAGGTTAGGATACCACTATTAATCAACAATGTAATAGATATCTGTCATGATTCTTAGCTATAATGTTAGATTGACATGATTTATTCATGTAGGTTTTTGGTGAGCACTGCTTCCTTTTTCCAAAGCAGTCATAATTAATGATTATCCTGTACCAATAATGTGTTAATCAATAGTTAAAAAATCTCCCCACCTTTCTCCTTCTTACTGCCCCTACCTTAGTTGATAGGTTCATGATTCTTGTATCAAAAATTATAAAAACTCCCCAAATGTTTTTTTTTTCTTTTTGCCAACCACAATTAATTAATCTTTTACTAATCAACTTTAAAATATTTTTTAGATGGGCTCCTGGATGACTCACTCCATTGAGCTGAAACCAAGAGTTGGTTGTGATCTCATTATCATAGATCAACCCCTGTATTGGGCTCTACCCTCAATGGAGAGTTTGCTTGGGACTCTCTCTCTCTCCCTTTCTCTCTGCACCTCTCTACACTCTGCATGCTCTCTCTCTCTAAAATAAATAAATAAATCTTTAAAAATGTATTATATATTTCATAAATTGATCTCTAATGGTCTAGAGTAAATTTTAATCTATCAAAATATTTGTTCATTTTTAGCTTCTAGTGGTGATATGTACTCTGACTCCCAGATCTGCTTCTTTAAAAAAATATAAATATATGTATATAAATATATATAATATTAAAACAATATAAATATATATATTTATTTATTTTATAGACATAAAAATAGGCTTATATAAAGCAATATAAATATGTGTTTAAGTATACAGCTCATTTCAAAATCCCCAAAGAAATCCAATATTGTTAATTCTTAGCAAAATCTATAAAATTCAATACGTTTTTTTCTTTTTTTCATAATGGTTTCTTTTATTAAAATGTCAAGTTCATTTATTCATTATTATTCATTTATTATTCATTTATTATTTTTCTGTCACCAAATAAAGCAAGAGGTCAAATTAATTCCTAATGGAAACAAATGGATAATTTTTGTTAATTTATACAAAAATACCTACCATGTCTTTATCTGAAAAAAGTAAGATTATTTATAAATTGAATATTTATGAACAAATATTGAACTAACAAATTCTCTCAGATCACCTAATACAAACTATAGTATTAGGTATTTTAGTATTTTGGTACTTAATAATCTACTATTATAACCTTAGAAAGGAGTATCATTGAATACAATAAATCTGAAGAAAATATAAACATATTGGAAGTAAAACAAATTGGAAGTTTCAATAACAAAATTTAATTCAATTTTATCATTTTTTAAGATTTTATTTATTTATTCCTGAGAGACACAGAGAGAGAGAGAGAGGCAGAGACACAGGCAGAGGGAGAAGCAGGCTCCATGCAGGGAGCCCGATGTGGGACTTGATCCCAGGACCCTGGGGTCACACCCTGAACCAAATGCAGACACCCAACCGCTGAGCCACCCAGGCATCCCAAAAATTTAATTTTAAAGTAATAAGATTCCTCTCTGACCAAATTTGGAACACTCTTAGATATCTTTACCATATAAAGTCAAATTTAATAATGTAAATATCATAGAAACATGAAATAATTTTTTCAGAAATGTAGTTGAAGAAATAATCCCTAAAGATGAGCAAGACAGAACAAAATGTAAGGGCACAAACCCGAAAATAACACATTGACACACATACTCAGGAAATGCACAATGAAAGTAACTTAAAATTTCCTCTAAGCTGAAACCTGAGCATGATCACAATTCTCTATGCAGAATATTAAAAGAAAAAAAAGGCAAGGATTCAAATGATAAAATATATTCACACACATTGTAAGCTACTGTATTTGGTTGTTATGTAAGAAGGAATTTTTTCAAATAAAATATTTTATGATCAACAAGTTAACTTTTTACATTTAGGTGATGCTAAAATAGTCAACTTAATGAAAAGGAAAACACTCCAAACACAAAAAAGTTTAGAATGTTACTTTTAGAGTTTAGAGATTTTCAGAAATTTAAGCTTCCCAACAGCTGTGACATAATGATATGCTATATATCAAATGAAATTAATACAAGATGAGATGACTCTTTCATCACAGCAGGCAGACTAAAGTTTAAAAAAAAACTGAATATGAATCAAGTTATTAGGCATTTAAAGGGCAACTCAGATATGCAGCAATACAGAAATATTTATCTTGAACTGAGATTTTAATATATTTTATAATCAAAGGTATTTTTAAGAAGTGATATTATTTTAAGAATAACTGCTAAATTTGAAAAATATCCCTCCTTCCTTTTCCTAAAAAGTCTACTTGGCTAAATATAAAGAGATTTCTTTAGTCTCTTTATACTGATTGCTATATGTATGTAAAGGATACAGTGAGAGAAATTCTGTAGTTGCCACATAATACACAAATCTTACTTTAAATAATTCTTTATGAATGCTAATAACTTTCTATTCTGATCTAAACATCTGCTTATGATTCCTGTCTATGATAATGTGCTTTATTTTTTTAAAGATTTTATTTATTTATTCATGAGAGACACAAATAGAGAGGCAGAGACACAGGCAGAGGGAGAAGCAGGATCCATGCAGGGAGCCCAACGTGGGACTCGATCCCGGGTCTCCAGGATCACGCCCCAGGCTGAAGGCGGCGCTAAACCGCTGAGCCACCCGGGCTGCCCAATAATGTACTTTAAATACCACATATCAAATGAGAAATCCATTTTTGGTTCTGTATGCCATGATTTTAAGTAAAATATATAGTATTACTTAAACTAGAAAATATGTATTTATCACAATAGAAATATATACAAGACTCTAAGATGTGAATTTATTCACTGTTTATTTCTTTCTCAAAGATTAGCCCCTATGCATTTTTATGATAAAAAAAACAGTCAACATGGGGGATCCCTGGGTGGCTCAGCAGTTTGGCGCCTGCTTTTGGCCCAGGGCGTGATCCTGGAGTCCCTGGATCGAGTCCCACATCGGGTTCCCTGCATGGAGCATGCTTCTCCCTCTGCCTCTTTCTCTTTCATTCTCTCTCTGTCTGTCTTATGAATAAATAAATAAAATCTTTAAAAAAAAAAAACAGTCAACAAACTAGGGATAGAAGGGTGTTTCCTCAACTTGATAAAGGGTATCTTTGAAAGAAAAAAAAACATACAGTAAAGATTAAAAAAAAACATACAGTAAAACTAAAAGAAAACATACAGTAAAAAAACATACAGTACATTAAATTGATACTTAATGAAGAACAGCTGGACATTTTCCCATTAAAATTGGGAACAAGATAATGTCTACTCACCTCTAATCAATATTATCCTAGAAAGCCCAGCCAAGGCAATTAGGCAAGAAAAATAAATAAAAAGCATCCAGATTGGAAAGAAAGAAAAACTCTCTATGGCAAATGACACAATCTTGTACATAGAATATTCTAAGAAATGATCTTGCAGAACACATGATCAATAAACAAAAATTTATATTTCCATAAGCTTATATTTATAAATAAATATAAATAAATAAATAAATTTATATTTCCATAAAATGAGCAATCCAAAAAATGAAACTAAGAAAACTACTGTATTTACAAACGCATCAAAAAGAGGAAAATTCTTAGGAATAAATTTAAGAAAATGCAAGACATTCTTCCTAACCCATATAATATCATTGAAAGAAAACAATGATCTAAGTATTTAATGGGATATCCCATGGTTATGGATAGGAATATTCCATTCGTTAAAATCGCAATATAAATTCAATAAAATTAAATTGATCTACAGATAACTGATCTATAGATTCAAGAAAATTCCAATCAAAATCCCAGCAGGCTGTTTTTGCCGAAATTGAGAATTTGATCCTTAAATTCATATTGAAATTCAATAGATCCATAATAACCAAAATAAATCTTAAAAAAGAAACTTAAAAAAAAACAACAAAACTTAAGTTGGAAGACTTATAATTATCAATTTCAAAACTTATTTAAAAAGTACAATAATCAGTACATGTGGCATTGCCTAGGGATAGACATAGATTAATGGAATAGAATTGAAAGTCCAGAAATAAACCCTTACTGTTATGGTCAATTGATTTTCAACGAGGGTGAGGACAATGAAACAGGAAACAACAATCTTTTCAACAAATGGTGCTGAGACAACTGTATATCCACATACAGAAGAATGAAGCTGAACCCTTTTCTCACACCAAACACAAAGTTGGCCTAACATGGATCATAACCCTAAACATAAGAGTTAAAGCTATAAAATTCCCAGAAGAAAACATAGGAGAGAATATTTGTGGCTTTGGGTCAGTTAATAGCTTCTTGGATATGAGAGTGAAAGCTCAAGGGATAAAAGAAAAATAATATAAACTAGACTTCCAAAATTAAAAATGTTTGTCCTTCAGAGGACACCATCAAGAGTGTGAAAAGATAACCCACATAATGGGAGAAAATACTTGCAAATCACATACTTGACAAAGAATTTTTATCTAAAATATATAAGGAATTCTTATAACTCAAAAATATAAAGAATTAAATTTAAAAATAGACAAAAGATATGAATAGATATTCCTCTAAAAAAGATATGAAAAATAGCAATTAGTACATAAAAAGATGTTAAGTGTCATTATTCATTAGGGAAATATAAATCAAAACCACACTTCAACCACACTTGGGTGACCACAATAAAAGAATGACAGGTGTTGGTAAGGATGTGAAGAAATGGGAAAACTCACGTATTTCTGGTGGGAATGTAAAATTATGCAGCTACGTTGGAAACACTAACTTGGCAATTCCTTAAAATGTTAAACAGAGTTACTGTATGACCCACTGATTCCACAAGTACGTATATACACACCCAAGTGAAATGAAAACATCTACATAAAATCTTAATACTTGTATACTATAGCAGCAATATATACGATAGCCAAAAAGTGAAAGCAATTCAAATGTCCAAGTAATTAATGGAAGAATAAAATATAGTACATCCCTACAATGAAGTATTATTTACCAATAAAAATGCTTGAGAATGAAGTTCATATACATGCAACACTATGGATGGACCTTGTAAACATCACACTAAGCCAAAGAAGCCAGTCACATAAAACTACATATTGTTTAATTCCATTTATGTGAAATGGCTAGGATAGGCAAAAATAGAAAGCATAATAGTGATTGTACAGAGTTGAGAAAACGTGGATAAGATGGGAGTGACTGCTAATAGGTGTGATTTTTTTTTCAGGGGAATGATGAAAACATTCTAAAATTAGATCGTGGTGATGTTTGCACAACTCTGTGAATATGCTAAAAAACAGTGAATTGTACATTTTAAGTGGGTGAACTAAATGGTATATAAATTATATCTCAATGACACTATTTTTTTAATGTCCATCTCATTATCTTCTTACAGAGAATGAATGCACTTATATTGTCCCAAACACCAAAAAAATTAAATTTTGGTACTTTCCCTCAACTACATCAACTTCTTTACTTGGCAGGATCAAATCCTGTGGAATCTATCTCAGCAATCTTCTTTGAACCAGTTCTCTTCTCTTACATGTTCACTTGCCCTGCCTCAGTTGAGTTTATCGTAGTTTATAGTCTCAATAATCACAGCATCTTGCCAAAAAGTTATTGCGGCAAGCCACTAGTCTCTATTGACTCCAGAGCTGCTACTCACTGACTCCACACTGGTCTTCCTAAAGTACATGCTCTTGTAGATCTTCCAAGTTCCCCCCTAAAGCCCCCCAAAATTAAGTTCAAAACCTTTAGCATGGATACAAGGTACTTTTCAGCCTGACCTCCCACAAAAAATTAACCAAACACACCGCAACTTGCCAACAAGTGCTCAATACTCAAAGTAATCTTCCAAGCAACTTGCTGCTTTTTCAACACATATGCTCTTTATGCCTCGGTAACTCCGCATAATCCCCTCCACCTTCCACCCTTTCTGCCTGATTAACGTCTATAATCATTTAAGGCCCAAGTTTAAATGTTACCTTTTCTATGAAGTCCTTTAGGAGATTCGTCAGGCATATTTAGTGACTCCTTTCTCCTGCTTGGGAAGAACTACATTCCTGCTTCATTATGGTACTGAACACTATTGGGTTGTAATTTGTTTACACATCTGTTTCCTCCAAGCGACTATGAGATTAGTGATGATGCTTCTATTCATCCTTGATATTCCAATGCATCTATTACAATCCTGGCTGTACCAGGAAATGCTTTATTAATATTTATTAATGCATGGAATATATACAGAAATAATAAGTGGGTGTACGTACCTATTTGCATCAGGGTAAGCAGAGACATTAATGCTGAAATCCTCCAAAAGCCCCACTCTTAAATTTACTACTTCAGCTGGCTTTTCGCATAGGATATTAGAGCTAGGAAGACCTTTCGCTAGTTTAACTTGGTAACATAAAGTCAAAAAATGCTCTCTAAGTACTCTTAAATCTCTAAACTTATAAACCCAGAAAAATTTTAACTCACCACAGAAAATGTTGTGTTATAACAAATCATTTATTAACCAAAATAAAAAGGGGTTCTCTGTTACAGATGAAGAAAAAAAAATGAGTATCTGCCTCATTTAAAATCTAATATATCATTATGGTCTAAAACAAAAGAAAATATGCTAAGCTAAAAACCATCCACCAGGAAATGTAAAAGCTAAATTTGTAGATTCATGTATTAATTATAGTGAATCATAATAATTTTCCAACAATATGTTCTTATTAATTAGTGATGATGTCATAAATTTTTTTGTTGGCAGATACATCCTAGGTAATTAATACAGATTTCATTATTGTGAGATAATGAAATTATGTTTCTAGTCAGTCTCATATCCATCAATCATTTTCAATACATTTTAATAGATGTTAAATTAATGGAAATCACAAAACTAAATCTCTAACTCAATCTCATATTTGACATTTGACTTCAATTTGTCTCTAAAGTTTGAGATAAATTTGATTTGCTGTATTTACCAATATGCAGTATGCTTTTTTAGAATATAATAAACAGCTAAAAATATAGAAGCTTTTAATAAAATTCTAGTTTAATACATATTTTAAGGTAAAATGATAATAAATACTATGAAAATATATGAAATTTTAAATAATCATATGCATTAATTAGTTTTAGATGGAATACAATTATATTTCATTTATATCATGATACCTAATTTCTAAAATTAAAATTAGTGGTACTAACATGATAATGTAAATTAATAATTAGAATACTAACTTTCTCTAGAAACTTAGTAGTGATTAGCAAAGAAAGGTATTTTTCAAGCATCTAAGTGCAAAAAATAAGATTTACCTTGCCTTGCATAATGAACACACAAAATTAAATAACAAAGGATAAATCTTAAGAATACTTGCAAATCTTGTGCACAAAAATATAAGTTGTTATTAAAACATATCCATCTATGAAATAAATTTGGCTAACTAACTTAGAAGAATTCAGAACACTTGTTTTAGAAACTTCTTGGGAAACTTTCCATTTTTCCCCTTATTATGATCTAAAATAAATAAAAGGAATCAAAACTTCTGCCAACTATATAATTCAAAAATATAAGAATCTATAGTTACATGTTTGGAGAGACAAGATCCTTGGTGTCTTTATGTGTCACGTGCCAATAATTTAGTCTCATTTAAAATAATACAGGGAGTATCAACCTTTCACCACAGCTTCATACATCATTCAAATGGAAATATACATACCTGCCCACACCAACCATATTCCAGCATTGTAGTGTCGAAAAATATAAGGCTCTCAAGATTCTGAATATGGGTGCAAGTGCTGTTGATTCATTCAGAAAGAATCTGCTGTTTTCCCTCTGCAAGGAGTGGTTACCCACTACAACTTCTTACCCAGCCATCGACACGGACACAATCCAAGCTTTGTTGTAATGTTGTAGTCTTACAGCGAAAAACCTGTTGATAATGAACCTGAACCCATTATTTTGAGTCAATGAATTGAAAGAAATAGGGCAAAGAATGAAAGCCACAGGGCCAATTACGAGCATTCTTTGATGTATTACTTGCTAGCACCCACCATATCACTTTGTGTCTTTGTCTTGATCCCCTCTGTTACTCATTAATTATTCTCGAAGGGTCAAAGTTCAGAGAGCTAATTGCACAAACCGTCTTTCTTGGTAGGGATCCTCCCTTCTCTGACACTTTCCCCAACTGTGCCCAGCCACCTTGCATTATGCCAATTAACCCAATTCTTGGCATTTTTTTGCTTGTCCTTCCAGCATCTTTTCAAGTTTTGCCTAAAATATTTTCACCGGGTTGCCTACACAATAAGCCAAGGAAACTCTAAGATGTGATTTAAAACTTTACCTTCTGGTACAGTCTTTGCTAAACTTCTAATGATATACAGTTAATTTTTTTCTGTCCTAATTATTCCATAAACACAGTATTATTTATAACGAATAAAATTAGCTTAACTAATTGGCGAACATTCAGTAATAGTAAATTATTCTTCTACCCTTCTACACAAGTCACAACCCATTTTAATAAAAATGACTTCTTTTCCGCATTCATCAGCCAAGATCTGAAATGAGATCAGTTCTTATTATGGCACGTTGGTGAGGTTTCCAGAATATATGAACTAAGTAGCACTTCAAAGTAACAGGATATTTAATGGAATCAACTGGTGAGTCTACAGACTCTCTAGATATTTTCAATATTTGACTATTGCTATAATTCTGAAATACAATTCCCAAAATAATCATGCCTTATGGTGCTTCCTGAGATCTATAAGGTATATCATGCCCTATACTTCTTTATCTTTTTCAAGATCTTCAAGAATCTATTGCTTGCAATATATTTCAGTTTTAATAAGTATCTGACAATTATTTGAAAGCATCTATATCAGAACGTTGCCATAATTAAGTACTTGATTTATTTTTAATTATTGTAGTTTGTTTTCATTGATTAGTAATTATTGAGCAGCTACTAAATAACAAGCATTCTCTGGCTGCTGTGGATAAAGGGTAAATTAATCATACAGGGCCTCTGCCCTCACAGAAGTTTAGTCTAATGTTCTTGTCAAAAGCCCAGCAGACAAACACTAGCATAAATACTAATAAATAGAGGCTAACTTGAAGAAGGAGGAGACTCATTAACAAAAAGGACCACTAACTTAAAGAATAAAAAGGAGGCGGGTATACAAAGAGTAGGGCAGAAGGAACAGCATGGGCAAAAGTTCCTCTAGAAATACGTCTGTAGAATTTGAGGAACTGAATTAAGGCCAGTTTGCAGTATTAAAGAGAGAGAAAAGAATGCCTTAGAAGGATAGGTAACCATCAGATTACACAGGGTGTTTTAGACTATGACAAAAAGTTATATTTTATTTGAGGAACAATGCATATAATGTGGTTGATTTTTGTATTGCTGAGAAGAATATACCAAAGTTTTTAAAGTAAGAGAGAAAGAAGTAAAGCTGGGGATCAGTTTCTAAATAGAAATCTCACAAATAAAAAAAAAAAAAAAAAGAAATTTCACAAATCTTCTAATTACTTCTGTGGTAGAGAGAGCTTTTGCATATATTGATAAAACTTTACTGAAAAGTCTAATTTATAGAACAAGTTTGACCACGTGGATTGCAGTTATTAATCTCCATTAAGCAGATGATAGAATGCTGCGCTCCACAAAGTAATTATGTCAAAAGAACAGGCCAATAACTTCTTGGTTTAAATAAAAATATGTTTAAAAGCCCAAAGTATGTAGCTGGTGAATAAGATTTTTGAAAAGTTTGTTTATAGATTTCATGAAATGTCACAAGAATAAAATAAGCCCAAGATGAAGTTAAAATGAAATTATTAGCTCCAGTGAGGTTAGACCAACCATTTATTCAAAGTTACATAGATACCACCTTTAGCTGGAGCTATCTATGTATTAAATGTATTTGGTTAGTTCATTCAGTGTTATCGATGACAGAACTTTTCAGATTGACCTTTTGATAAAGCTAACACGAAAATAACCAACCATGATTCCAAAGTTATTAAATGTATCCTTTTAACCTCTCTTTCATAAGATGCTCTAACATTAACATTCGGATGGCAAAAATAGTTCCATGAATTAATTGACTCTTACATAACATCTGCAAAAATACATCTTTCAGAGCCTGTAGCTTGCCTATTCCTCATTTTTAGAATGCCAATTATTCTCTTTTAAATTTAACTTCTTTCACACATGATTTATTAAGATATTAAGCTATTTTCCTTAACAAAAATTAAAGGTAAATGATAGTGTCAAAAAGTAGTTTGATTCTAATGATTTTCCTCTCTTAACTCAAAGTTCCATTCTTAAAAAGGGGGTGCCCTGGATTAATATCAGCCCCCTGCCCCAGAATTCAAAGGATTTATTTGCTTTATTGCAATCCCCTTCATCCTCCCAGCTCAGTTTGTCAAACTAAATGTTTATCTGGCTATCAGATAATAAGCACTTTCCTAAAATAATGCACCATATCAAGGACCAGGGAAGTAGAGAAGGGCCAACTCCAAATTACCATTCAATTGTTCTTGTACTCATTTTTTAGAATCTTGAGTATTTCGTTACCATTACTTTACCCACTGTTTCCCAAATGGTAATGCTATAAGACACCGCATTTCTCCCAATGAATTGTTTGTTTGCACCAAATGCAAAGTGACAACATTCATACTTTGAGAAAGTTGGATCTTACTTTTAGGGATGAGATCCTAGAAGAATGGTTAGTTGGCATTTAATAGGAAAGAGAGAAAGTAGGGTGTTGTGCCAAGTAATGACTTTAAACTTCCCTCCCCTATTTCTGCTACTAGTAAACTGCTTGCATAAAACAGAATGGAAATTATAAAATTATGTGATTTCTGTTCCCACAGTTGTTTCCTCATGTCTCACAAGATTATTCTTGCAATATATTCCCTTCTGGATCTATAGGTGAGATAGTTCTGAATCTGCCAAATGCCAAATGAATCTGCCAAAAGTAGTGAAGTGACATCCTCCAAGTAGCAACAGTAATAAGTAAGCTATTTTCCTTTGGTAGATTTATTAACTCTCTGACTTATCTGCCACTATTTGGACCATTACTTGAAATTTTATGGCAAAACTCTTTGGTACATGACCCACAATTAGTTACAGGTCAAGGAAGAAAAGATACTTCAGCCAATGTTTTAACAAGATCTTTGGCAACTAAGTCTAGATGCCACCAATTCACGACCTTGGGTCCAGAATTTCATTCCAAAGAAACTCTGGTTAAAATATATTTATTCAGGACAAATGATATTAAGAATAGTATTAGATATTTTACTAGACCATTTCATGAATTCAACACAATTATTTCTCTTTTAAGAAAGTGTTTCAGGTTAAAATAAAAAATAAAAATTGCTGCCCTCCAAAATATGTAACCTATCAAAATAGAATGTCAAAGATACTAAGAAATATTGATTGGGATGTATCTACCCTACTTTCCATATATAAATTGAAATGTATATAATAAAAGACCAGCATTTTATACTCCTTTACTACTTCTCCAAAGTGCATAGGGTTTTGACTTAAGATCTATAAGATTGCTCACAAATCGAACTTCAAATATTATTAAACATATCTCCTTTTCTGCAAATTCTGTACTTAGCAAATTGGAATGCTACATTTCATTGTTCATCTTTTTTTAACATCACCACTTACAATCTAGTTATGATTTCAGGGGTAGGTGAGGTAGAAAGTTATCTTTGAGAAAAATCTAACTTCCTTCCCAAAGAAAGAAAAAAGTATTCACGAAAAAATATTCCAGGATTCATGAAAAAGGATTTTCCAACCTGTAATTAAATGCCTCCAGTAACAGGAATTTCAAACCCATTCTGCTGTTGGATCCATCTACTAGATTAAGTGTTTATTTTTTATCTTCGACTGTAATTCACCACATTCTAACTCCTACAGGTTAATTTCTGTAGGTCATTCTTTCTTCTGAAATAATGTGGACTAGTATTATTTTCTCCATATAACAATCCTTCAGAAAATACTTGCTATCACAATTCCAACTTTTGAGAACAATATGTAATGTACTTCATCCTTCTTTGTAGGACTTTGTTGTCCTACAAATCCAACTTTTGAGAACAATATGTAATGTACTTCATCCTTCTTTGTAGGACTTTGTTGTCAAACTCTTCAAGATCTCTCACATTTCAGAGTTCTTTTACCTGCTGTTCCTTGTGCTTGGGCCACTATTTCCTGGCCCTTTACTGATCCAGATTCATCAGACTTTAACCTAGGAATAACTTTCTTTGGGGAGCTTTCTCCAACTTGGCTTAACCACCCCCACCTCCACCCTTAGTGTTGCTATAAAAATATGTGCTGACCCATTATAAGACTTTTCACAATGTATTGTAATTCTTTTTTTCCCTCAGTGTTTCCAGTTAGATTGCCTGCTCTTTCAACAGAAACTGCCTTAATCACTGATACACCTCCAAAACTGAGCACATGGTAGACTTCGGCTAAATATTTGTGAAATAATTGGAAAACCAATGAATGTGACAGGATGACAAAAATCTATGTCCCTCAGTTTCTTTTTATATAAAATGGAAATGAGAACAGTATCCACCTCTTGAGGTTACTGTAAATACCAATTCAGTCAATATATTTAAAAATCTAAGAAAAATCCCTAGTACTTAGGAAAGTCTAGATAAATCTTGGTCATTGTTTTTTGTGGTCAGTTAAAACCCTTTCTTTTTCACATAAGCTAATGTTGAATTATGTCTACACAATTTTGCACTTATACTGTTGATTTTTCAAATATAAATGAAGAGTTTAACATTTATTCTTGTTACTTTTCATCTTAGTCAATTGTTCCAGGTAACTGAAATACATATACATTTAATATCATCACTGAAGATATAAATAATAGACATATATATGAACTAGACATATATGAAGTATATCTATACATATATAAAAATATTATACACATACCTACACAGAAACAGAGAGAGACAGAGATGGGGGTGGGAAGAGAGGGACAAAATGGGACACAATAGAGAGGGAAATTTATTAACTAAGTACAAGGATTTTGGACATAATCTTGGGTCCACACTTCAGTTCTTGCATCTAATGATTGTACACATTTGAAAAAGCTGTTTACTCTCTTCTATTATTAATTTCTTCATGTATACTTATATGTGAAACCTAAAAAACAAAACAGACTCTTAAGTACACAGAACTTCTGGTTGCTAATTGGGAGATGACTAAGAGGATGGGTGAAATAGATAAAGGGGATTAAAAGTATGAACTCCCAGTAAAAACAAGTAAGTCACAGAGATGAAAAGTACAGCATAGGAAATATAGTCAATAATATTATAATAACATCATATGGTGACTATCTTATCATGGTGAGCACTGAACAACATATAGAATTGACAAATCAAAATGTTGCACAAGTGTAAGTAATATAATATTGTATATTTTTTTAAAGATCTCTTCATGTATAAATACTCAGCCAACTATAAAATTCACCACAGTGCATTATCACTAGACCAATATTTCATTATGACTTTGGTATGTATTTTCTTAAATCTATAGTAAGTGGAAACAATATCCAAGCTGTGACATGAAATTACTCCATGGTATTTATCACAAGAAGCATGGAGCATCTTTGATGGGTAGTAAGCATAACGCCTGCACCTGAAAATATGATACATACAAAGTGGTAAAGCACTAACATTGAAAAAATGGAAATAGGCCAGATTATTTAAGGCCTTGAATACAGGATGAAGACCATATACTTAATTGGAAAAGTAGCCAATGAAAGAATGACAGAAGTGGAGCTCTACTTCAGGAATGTAATGTGTTGTAATATGCAAAATGCTGGGAAGGGGTTGACCCCTTAAGCAAGGAGACCATTTAAAAGTTTTCTAGTGTTCTGAACAAGAGATTTACCAAAAGTGTTTACTGAATGATCATCATGCCCACATCACAGTGACCGACATTGATAGGGGGACAATGATAAAAATACGTTAGCCTTATGAGCTAAAAAACAAACAAACAAACAAAAAAACATAAACAAGTGAATTAAAAGATATAAATATGTAATTTTAAACTCTGATAAAGGTAGCTATGGCTACTCTTAAAATTAAATGTGAATAAATGACTTAGAAGAAGAGATACTAATTTCCACTGAGGTGGAAGAGACTAAGGAAAGTATCTCTGAAGAGGGGTCATTGAAGCTGGGCCTTGAGAACAGGCAGATGTAAATCATTAGCTAGGGGAGAAAAATGCACACAAATAGGAAAATATGATGAACCTGACTTTAACACAAAGAGGGTAAGCTCTGTCCTAACCAGTATCCCTGGAATTTCTCTTCTGTCCAGATGCCCGGGTGCCAAAGCTTGGGAAGAAGTCCCTAGCCACAGAAGTCCAGCACGATTTCTTCCAGACATGTCACATCATCACACAGACTGGAGGCTGATGTCGAGGATAATGGTCTCCAAAGTGAGGTCTCTCCCCACTGGTTCATGAAAGTAGGAAATACTAGATTTTTACTAGTGTTTATTTTTTTCTCAAAGATAAAACTATCTTTTTTTATCTAGAAATTCATCAGCAATATCATGAGTATAAATTTCTAAATGTAATAGACATATATGATTTGCAGGTGCTCAAAAATGTTTTACCAATAGAATCATACAATGTTAAAAGTTTGGAGAAGCTGTTCTGGAGACCTTTACTGGTATCAAGAGGATCTTTCTTGAAATCTCATGGTTAAACTATATAAAAGTTTCAATTCTTGAAAATGTATTAAACAATGTAAGATCGTAAATAAAAGCAAATACTGTATCAATGGTGAAATAAGTTATTGGTCTTTCACATAAAAACTTAGGATTGTATTTTCCTCCATTTGTTATTCCCTCAGATCATCACAAATAAGAGATTTTTAATATAAGCGATTCATAAACATTTATAATGTCACTACCATTAAAAATCAGCACTATTTATTTATAAAATCTTTCTATGGGAGAATAAGAACAGATACTCAAGACCCTACATGAACAATGATATTCAGTTTTCAATGGGTATCAGAATTAAGTTGCATTCTAAATGGGGAAACATTTTGAACATGAAACTTTGAAATAATAATAAACAAGAATCCTACTCACTTAATTTACAAAATCATCCAAAGTTGAAAAAGGTGTCGAGTTCCAAACTGTTCTTTTTAGAAAATGTGCCTGTTTTAGTTGCATGGAGAAAAAAAATTATCCAGTTGCAAATACCATTGAAAAAAGAATTTCATAACTACACTAAAAAAAAAAAAAGGCAATTGGACATATATTCATCCCCTTAACCATTAAGCTAAACTGGCCCAAATAAACCTCTAAAACAAAATAGCTTCTAGGCTAGAATCTTGATGCCAACCTTAGCCTGGAGCAAATTTTTACATTGACAGTGTTTGCTCCGGAAAGTGGTGTTTTAATTGAAACATTGTCAGACCTTTTTCTCTAGTAGAGCTACTGGATCCCCCATAAAGACATAATTTAAACTTTCAAACAGAGGAGCCTTTTTTTTTTTTAACCTACTAATTGTCCTTTCAGAGATCAGATCTCATCCCAATGTCTCCAGTGAATTGCCCTATGAACTCAGAAAGCATTTTTTCACATTGCCCTAAGGTTCAAGTGGAAAGAAAAAATGGCAGAAGTTAGATGTTACTATTTGGTTCTTATATTTTTTCTTTCCTTGCTAGTAGTTACAACTTGAACTTCACCTAACTCACAAAGCCTACAGACTCCATTCAATTAGCTTTAATAGGATTAAAACACTGCCTTGGAACTGCAGATTTAAATAGACAAAAATCTTGGCAAATACATCTTTTATGTATTCCATCAATTCTAAAATAAATATGTTACCTGAGGCAAAATAAGCACAATCAGATGTTTTAGCATTTTATTTTTCAACTAAAGAATTTTCTCCCATTATAGTGAAGTTTTAAAACCCAAAGTTTAAAAAGAAAGATTGATATGTGTGTGTATAAATTAAAGTTTTACTGAATATACATTCTTGCCTGGTAGCATCCGTCTGACTTAAAATCAAGGCCATGGCTGAAGGAGACACTCATCACATAAATAAATTTAATTACTTTGTTTGGATTGGACAGTCTCCACCAAATAAACAGGATTGCCACTCTTGCTCCCTTACTCTTTTATTTTTTTAAAAGGTAGAAAATGTAGGTCACCTCAAGAGTCAGTGAGTAATTGCCAGATTGGATCTCTAATCCTGTGTCCAAAAAGGATATTACAGAAGTGAATATGATTGTTACCAGAAAACTAGACAATGTCTTTACGCTCAACAACAGCAGCAACAAGTTAAATTAATAAACAGCTCCAACAAATGCCCTTACAGCAATATGAACCCGTCCTAAGAAAGAATAGATTAACCATTCTTCACAAAGGTAAAAAAATTTGCATTCCTTTCATTGGCTCCTATATTCAACCAATTAACATTTACTGAGTACCTATTGAGTTAACACATCAGCAGACCGAGTACTTTGAAGTTTCAAAGAAAGCAGTAGTCTTGGGCCATGTCCCCAAGGGAAAGTTTCCTAGTCAGAGGCAAGACGTGACATCCATGAAACCATGGGGAAGACACATGAACTCTGCAGTGTCGTCTATAGAATTATATGCTTGAAAAGTGGAAAGTAAAAGAAAAATCTACAAGTACAGTTCATAGAAAAGGCCATCATTTTGTGTTTTAAAGCAAAAGAAAATTTCTCAGGGACACACGTGGGAGGAAGAGAGATTATAAAGGCACAAGGCAACAAAATAGGCAGAAAGGGTTTTAGGAAGAAAAATTTTAAAATGCAGAATTTGAGGTTTTCAATTCTGAAGATTAAATTTACCTAATTTGCAGTATAAGAAATGACTTACCCTGTTAGACGGTTTTAGAGTGGATTTGCTTTTGTTTTGCTTCTTTTGGGGGGGGGCTTAATTGTGTTGCTTTGTCATTGTGCTCTTACCAAATGCATATTCTCTTTGTAATTTCATGTCCCATACTCTTTTTGTCACAACTGTTTACGGCTAAAATAATCTCTTTCTTTTTATAGAAATATCCCTACTTCCTTTCCAACTATATGAATTCATTGATTTTCTGATGCCCTGGTAGTGGAAAAAGATCTAAGTGGATTGTTAGGAAAATATATTCATAGGTGGATATACCTCAGAGGAAATGCAAGCTTTAAAAGTTTGTGTAGCTATGACCGCACCCAGAAAAAGTCAATATCTGAAATTTGGTTATGTTCACTTTTCTTATCTTCCTGAGATACCAACTTTTCAAAGGCAGTTTGCAAAACTTTTATACACAGGGTTTTGCTGTTGTTTTGTTTCATTTTCCATTTTTCCCCAGGCTGGACAAATTGAGAGACTTTATTATAAAAGTGAGGTGAGCTGATAAAAACAAACACCACAAGGATAATTTAAAGGCATTAGGGACAAATATAGAAACCACTGAGACAGGCTGAAGACCAAGAAAATTATATATGAGGTAGTTTTAAATACATTAAGAAGGTAGAAAAGGACATAAATAATCTTGATTCCTGAGTGTGAAATCATAAACACTACAAAGAATTTGCCCCCAGCATCTGGTAACCTGAAAAGTTTTATAAAAATCAGAGCTGGTTTGAAGTCAGATGGGTAAGACCAACTGCTGTTAACGTGATTACTTTTTCTCATTATGCCCTACGTCTAGGCTAGACTTCAGGTTTTAGCTTCCCATAAGCACTACCATGTAATGACAAATGTATTTAAAAATTAGAGTACATTTTTTATTGGGATATAGTATCTTTACAAATTACCAAACTTGTGTATGGTTTTCCTCCACTCTTATTGTTTTTATTCTATGGTCAATTTACTGTTCATTATTATAATAACACCAGTATTATAGAATGAGCTCACCACACCTAACCTTTATGCTATAAATTGAAGCTAAATTGCTAACTCCCATCAGATGCTAATTAAACTGACTATCACTGATTTTACGTAGCACATTGTGCTTTAAATATATATGCCTAAGATACCCAGCAGATGAATTGCTACTTATAGATACTAATAATGAGGATGTTGGTTATTTTTCCAACTTTAATTAACAGGTGTAATACCCACTTGCAAAGATATCATTAAAATGGTATCCAAGATTTACAGAATTTATAATACAGAGTTGGTTACTTAATATTCCTTTTAGAGTTTGACCTTTTCAAAATGCAGTCTAATATTTAGCCATAAAACCACTGAATTTTCAAAACTTTGTTGCCTTAGCTCACCTTAAAACCTATTTTCTTTGTGAAGTGTTGCTGTTTTATTGAAAATGGAAAACATTTCACTCATGCTACTATATCAACTATAAAAATAGAACAAAAGTAAATGTGTGACTTCTGGTTTCTGGTCCAAAATGTAAGGAGCTTAAAAATAGCCACTCCACCCTATACCCAAGTTAAAAACTGAACAAACTGAAAAATCAACAACTCTTCTTAGATCTGTCAGAATAGTGAGGTCACAGGGCAAACCACTGCTCCCTCCCAAACTGGAGAGGTACAGAGAATCACAACTTACCCAAGCAGAAATCGAGAAGCAGAAAATTTCTTGGGAACCAGTAGCATGGTAGGAAAACCTAAACTGCAATGGCAAATTGCTGGAGGTCCAGTGAGGACAAAACTAAAAGTTGAGATCTAGAAATACCCAGACATATGGGGCCTCCCACTTTTATCAATTTTATCTCCAGGAGCTCTACCAGGTTCTCACAATGAATAATCGGAGAAAAATTCCTTTCTATTTCTGACAAAAAGTAGGAGCAAATAACCATTTTGAAATATACCAAAGCACTGTTTTTCTTACCAAGACCTTACCTCAGGAGAAACTATTTTACAGATTTTAACCTACCTCGGAGAAGGAAATACCCAATGTCAGCCCCATTGAGACATCTTGTCCCACCTAAGGCATGTGGACATGGGAATCGAGAAGGTGTGAAGTTCACAGTCCAGAGACATGGACTCACCAAAAGACTGGGACCTAATCACAGGGCTATAGAAAGTTTCCCTTCCCACTGCAATTTACAACTATATTACTAAAGGCCTGTTTATGGCAGATTCTTTGACCCAATACATCATGTCCACTTTTTAACAAAAAGATTAGAAGGCACACTAAAAGGCAATAAAAGGCATACTAAAAGGCATAGTTTGGGGAGACTGAAGCATAAAGCCAGAGTCAGATATGGCAGGGATGTTGGAACTATAAGACCAGGAATTTAAAAAATATGTAACCTATGATTAACATGCTAAGAGCTTAGGTAGAAAAAAGTATATAACATGCAAGCACAGATGGCTAATATAAGCAGAGAGACGGAAACCCTAAAATAGAATTAAAAAGAAATGCTAGAGATAAAAAACACTATAATAGTAGTGAAGAATGCCTTTGATAGACTCATTGGAAGACTGGATGTAACTGAGGAAAGAAACTCTGAGTTTAATGATATGATGACAGAAACTTTCAAAGCTGAAAAGGAAAGAGAAAAAAAGACTGTAAAAAGCAGAACAGACTATTCAAGAACTGTGGAACAACTACATGAGGTATAACAAGAATATCAGAAGAAGAAGGAAGAGAGAGTGGAACTGAAAAAAATATTTGAAGCAATAATGACAACGAATTTCCCGAAATTAATGTCAGACATCAAACCATAGATCCAGGAAGCTTAGATGACACCAAGCAGGAAAAAATGCTTAAAGGATTACATTTAGGCATAGAATATCCAAATTTTAAAAAATCAAAGACAGAGAAAAAATGTTGAAAGAAGCCAGAGGGGGGAAAAAACACCTTATCTATCTAAGGGGCAAAAGCAAAAATGAAAGCAAAAGGAGAGTGGAGTGAGATATTTAAAGTGTTGAGTGGAAAACAAACAAACATCAACCTAGAACTCTGCAAAATTACCCTTGAAAAGGAGGAGAAATAAAGACTTTCTCAGACAAGCAAAAATTTAGGGAATTTGTTGCCAACAGACCTGTCTTGAAAGGATCATTAAAAGAAGTTCTTGGGATGCCTGGGTGGCTCAGCCATTTAATTGGCTGCCTTTGGCTCAGGTCATGATCCCAGAGTCCTGGGATGGAGCCCATTGGGCTTCCTCTCAGTGAGGAGTCTGCTTCTCCCCCTCCCAGTGCCCTTTCCCTCTGCTTGTGTGTGCACAGCACTCATGAGCTCTCAAATAAGTAAACAAACTCCTTTAAAAAAAAAAAAAGTTCTTTAGAGAGAAAGAAAATTATATAGGTGAAACTTGGATCTACATAAAGGAAGTGAAAGCACTGGAGAAGAAATAAGTGAAAGCAAAAATAAAAGCTTTTAGTTTTCTTATTCTTAATTGATCTAACAGAAAATGGTTTATTCAAAATAATAATAGCAACAATGTACTTAATTATACATGCTTGTTTGTGTGTATTATGCTTACATATCAGTGAAATGGATGATAGCAATGATACACAGAACGAAAAGGAGAAAATTAGGATGACTTTGTTATTATAAGTTACTATTATAAGCCCTACCATGAAGTGATATAGTGTTATTTGAAAGTGATCTTGGATTTGTGGTAAATGTATATTGTAAGCTCTAGGGAAAACACTAAAAGGCTTTTTAAAATATAATGGATATGCTTAGAAAGAAGAGAAAATGGAGTCACACAAGATATTCAGGGAAAACCCTGAAAGGCAGAAAAAGAGTGGAAGATAAAGATAGAAATAAAGAACCAGGATGACAAAGAGAAAACAGTAACAAATATGGTAGATATTAATTCAACCATATCAGCAATCATTTTGAAAATCAATATGCACTAATTAAAAGACAGAGATTGTCAGAGTGGATCAAAAAATAAGACCCAACTAAATATTTTTTACAAGAAACTTACTTTAAATATAAAGATCATAATTATACACGTATATTTTTATATTATATATGGATTAAAAGTAAATGAATGGTGAAAAATATAAGATATACCATACTAACACTAATCAATAAAAAGTGGGAGTAGCTACATTAATTTCAGATATACTGGACCTATGAACAAAGAAAGTTATCAGATATAAAGAGAGGTATTACATAATGATAAAGGGGTCAATTATCTGAGAAGATATAATAATCCTTAATATGTATGCATCTAACTATAGAATACATGTAGTAAAAAGTGATACAATTTTAAGGAGAACTAGATGAATCTACTGTTATAGTTGGAGACTTCAACGCCCATATATCAAAAATGGACAGATCCAGCAGGCAGAAAAATCACTAATGACACACTTGAATTCAACATCATTAATCTATAGGCTGCTTCATCCAACAGCAGAATGCATATTTTTCTCAAGCTCTCAAGGAAAATTTACCAAGATAGATCACATTCCGGGCCATAAAACACACCTTAAGAAATTTAAAAGACTAGAAATCATACACTGTGCACTCAGACCACTGATTTAAACTAAAAATCAATAGAAAGAGAGCATGAAATCTCAAAATGCTTGGAAATTCAACAATATACTTCTAAATAACACATAGGTCAAAGAAAAAAATTGAAGAGAAATTTTTAAATATATTGAACTAATGAAAATGAGCATTCCCCTGATTAAAATTTGTGAGATGCAGTGAAAGCAGTGCTGCTATTTGTAGCACTGAAAGTGTATGTTAGAAAAGAAGAAAGATCTAAAAGCAATAATTGAAGGTTCCATATTAGAAAGTTAGAAAAAGAAGCACAAATTAAATCTAAAGCAAACACAAAAAATAATAAAAATTAGAGCAGAAATCAATAAAATTGAAAATAGGAAATTAACAGAGAAAATCAACAAACCCAAAAGCTAGTTCTTTGAAAATATCAAAATCAATAAGCCTCTAGTGAAACTAAGAAAAAAAGAAAGAAGACACAAAATATCAATATCAGAAATGAAATCAGGACATCATAACAGATTCCATGTACCTTAAAATGATTATATATATAATTTTAATATATAATATTATATATAGTATAATTATATACAATTTAAAGTATATTATGAACAACTCTATGCCCATAAATTTGATAACCTAGATTAAATGGACGAATTCCTTGAAAGATACAATTTGCTAAAACTCATATAAGAAGTAGACAATCTGAAGAGACCTATATCTCTTAAATTAATTGGATCAATAATTAATAAACTTCCAAAACAGAAAGCACTAGGCCCAGATGGACTCATTGGTGAATTCTATCAAATATTTAAGGAAAAAGTGATCCCGATTCTCTACAATATCTTCCAGAAGACAGAAACAGAGGGAATATTTCCTAACTTATTCTATAAGGCCAGCATGACCCAGATAAATATATTACAAGGAAAGAAAACCATACACCACTATTTCTCATGAATATAGATGCAAAAAATCCTCAACAAATTGAAGTATTAGCAAACTGGCTCCAATAATTCATAAAAACAATTGTACACTGTGACCAACTGGGATTTAACTCAGGTATGCAAGACTGGTTTGACATTTAAAAATCAATTAATGGGGCAGTCCTGGTGGCTCAGTGGTTTAGTGCCACCTTCAGCCCAGGGCCTGATCCTGGAGACCTGGGATCTCGATGGAGTCTGCCTCTCCCTCTGCCTGTGTCTCTGCCCCCTGCTCTCTCTCTATGTCTCTCATGAATAAATAAATAAATGAAATCATTAAAAAAATTAAAAACAAATAAAAATAAAAATCAATTAATGTAATCCATTACTTCAATAGGCTACAGGAAAAAAAAATCACATAATCATATTAATAGATACAAAATAGCATTTGGCAAAATCCAACACCCCTTTATGATAAAAACTCTCAGAAAACTAGAAATAGAGGGGAACCTCCTCAACTTGATAAAGAACATCTACAAAAATCCAACATCTAATACCATACTTCATTGTGAGAAATGAAGTTTTCTCAGTAAGATTAAGAACAAAGCAAAGATATTGCCTCTCACCAATGTTTTCCAGTGTCTTGCTGGATAACGCAATAAAACAAAAAACAAAAAAAGTAATAAAAATATACATATTGGAAAGGAAAAAAATAAATCTGTCTTTGTTCATAGATGACATGACCCCCTATGTAGAAAATCTAAAAGAAAGAGCATGTTTAGTTTTGTAAAAACACACCAAACTGTTTCCCCAAGAGGCTGTTCCATTTGCATTCCCATCAGCAATAAATAAGAGCCTCTGCTTCACATCTTTGTCAGCATTTGGTATTTTATTACTGCTTTAGATTTTGGCCATTATAATATGTGTGTAGTAGTATTTCATTCTGGTTTTAATTTGAAATTCCCTATTGACATATGATATTTAACATTTTTCCATAGACTAATTGACATCTGTATGTCTTCTTTAGTGAGGTATCTGCTCAGATCTTTTGCCTAATTTTTAATTGGGTTATTTTTTAATCGTTTTATGAGTTTTTGAGTTTTTAAAATTGTGTTTGTTAGTTGAAACAAAAATTATGCCATCTGATGTGAGCTCAAAGTATGTACAAAAAAATTAAGCAAATTATATTTAAAAAGTTGGCAGGGTAAAAGGACCAAAATGGAAGTCAACTTTCTACACTTTACTCAAAGTAGTAAAATCTCAATTCTAGCAGACTTTGACATATGTAGATTGTGATAGATTGTGATACTGTAATACTGGAGCAATCACTAAAAATGATATATTGATGTATACTCAAGAACATCGTAAATAAGTCAAATGAAAGAATGAAAAAAAAAAAAAAAACCTTTCAGTAATCCAAAGGAAGGAAAGAAAACAGAAGAATGAGAAACAAAAGGAACAAACAGAAAATGAATAAATACAAGACTTATCCACTAACATATCAATGATTGCATTAATTTTAACTGTTTCAGCTATCAATTAAAAGAAAAACAGGATGGATAAAAAACACCAAATTATATGTTTTCTATAAGAAACTTATTTCCCCCAAAAAATGATAAAGGCAAATTGAAAGGATTTATAAAGGATATATCATGCAAACCTTAATTTTAAAAAAAAAGTAGCTCTTTTAATGTCATGTAAAATAAAACTTCTGAGAAGAAACTTACCAGCAACAGAAAAGAATATTATATAATAATAAAAGGGTCAGTCTACCAAGAAGACATAGTGATCCTACATGTGTATTACACTAAGCAATATAGCATCAAAATACATGAAACAAGAACTGATAGAACTGAAAGGAAAAATAGACAAACCCAAAGTTTTAACTGGGGATTGCAACATTCTATAACTGTTAAATTAAATTTGTAATTTAAAATTTACAAAAAAGAAATCTCTAGGCCCAGATGGCTTCGATGGTGGAATCTGCCAAACATTAAATAAGAATTGACACCAACTCTACATAATCTTTGCAAGAAAATAGAATAGGAACTAACATTTTCCAATTCATTTTATGAGATCAGTGCTATGCTAATATCAAAGTCACACAAAAGCAATACAAAAAAAAAAAAAAAGGAAAAACCCCTCCAGGCCAATATCTTTCAAATGCAAAAATCCTCAATAAAACATTAGCAAACTGAATATACAGAACATATACAGCAATGTATAATCAGAGTTCTTAAAGATGACAGTCAAAACACAACTCAAAGGAAATAATTAATAAATTGGATGTTATCCAAATTAAAATGGTTTGCTCTGTGAAAGATCTTATTAAAAAGATACAAAGACAAACTATGTAGGATGGGAGAAAATATTTGCAAACTACTTATTTGACAAAGGACTTGTATCTAAAATATATAGAAAAGGGAATTCGTTTTACTGGTCTTTACATTATTTACACAATGTAGATTTGCAGAATTTAGCACAACATTCCAGTAATGTCTGTTCCACGGTAAGTAATCAGAAAGGTAAGCTCCTGCCAGCAATATGGCAACAAGATGTGGTAAATTGTTATGGTTAAAACACCCACAAAAATCCTACTTCTCTGTATCTGCTCCATTTTATACTCTTCTCTTACATCGACTCGGGCTTAGTGATGAGTCTGGCCAAGTGGGACAGCATGCAAGCGGAAGAATAAAATAATTAAGAAATTACAACCCCCTTTCTTCTTGCTTTTAGAACTATGCTACATATAAAGAAACCAAATGATCCTACTAGAGACAAATGGTCCAGCAGACAGCCCACACCAAAACCAGACTTTTGGGTGAGGCGGTCTTAGACTATCGATCCCCAGGACAGTAACCAGATTACTGACTGAATAGCAAAAAGAACCATTATGATGAACCTAGACCATATTGCTCACCTAGAGAATCCAAAGAGGTAAAAGTTGTTTTATGTCACTAATTCTCATGCTAGTAGGCATCACAGAATATAACTCATACCAAATGTTTAAATCTTACTCAAACATAAGCTTAAGTAAAGCAGTTGACTCAATTATGTAATTGAGTAGTTTAATTTTAATTCTAGTTTTAAAAAACATTCACAATTAGAGCATTCTAACTTTTTTACAGTCTGAGGTTGTTCATGGTCTTTTGAGAATCACTAAAGAGGGTATCACCACTGATGTAGATGGTTTGGAAAACGAAATTAAGGGTGAATTTATTCAGAACCTACCTTGCATATTGTATTTTTAATTTGCCAATGATAATTTTGGCTCTAAATTCTGCCTGCCATTTTTAAGATCAAATGGCTAAAAATCAACAAATTCAGAGTTTGCTCAGAATAAATTACTATGTCTTGCCAAATACTCTTTTATTCAAAGATTCAAATCTTGAGCCATTATGGACTATGAACCATTTTTCTTCTCATCTGTTTGAAATAGTTTAAAGAAGAAACAATTGCCAAACATGGGGCTCAGCACTCTTCAAAGATTAAAATGTTCATCTGTCATTGTAATTTTGCCAAATAATAAGTTATTAAGAGTAATTTGTGGAATTTACTACTCAAGCTATTATTTAGGTCAAACAATCTGGTAAGCACATTAATATGAAAAACATCCCTTTTTTCACCATCTTAGCTACAATAAACTTAAAACATGCCAATCTTTATGCTTTAGGGCATAATTTGGTTACCAGCTGGGGTCAGGAAGAAATTTTCCCCATAGTGTAGTATTGCCAATTACCATAGGTGTAGAGAGAACAAGAGAAAGAGTCAGGGGGTTACAAGGCCCTCTAAAGCATCTGGTATTGGATGCTCTCTGAGTGAGAATTCAGGGTAAGATGAAACATTCAATTGTTCCTGTATGTCAATTTTGATATTCCTATGAGCTGCCAATATGACACTGCTGCCACAAGGGAGGGATTTCCTACAGAACAGATGTCACTTACAGTATTATGTGGGCTATCTATCTCAACAAATAATTGCTTGGCACTTCTGCCCTATGGCAAGGGTCTGAAAATATGTTAGGGTGGGAACACACCATACAGGCAGATGGGCATAGATAAAAGAAAGAGCAAGAGCATACTGAGTCTGAAATGCCCGTGTAAAAGCCAGATGGGGTACTGAAGCAGATGTCTTTCCTTATCTTCAGTGACTACAGCCCAAGATCAGAATTTTCCAGTTATTAGTTATTTGGAGATCCTATTCTAAAATTTCTTTAGATGAGTATGTGTTACATAAGGCTCTAATTTATTAAAACAAAGAAACCTTATCTTTTAAAATATAAACTGCCATTTCCTTTCTAAATGAATTCATTTTGTTTAAGGCGTGAAATGGATACGAGACTCTCAACACCAATGCCCCTGCTTCTACCTTTTCCCCTTCCCAATCCCCCCCCCCAAAAAAAAAGGAAAAAGAAGAAAACTAGGCTGGGATAAGAGGATGGACACAAAGACTGACAGTGAATGACAAAGTACAATTGAGATGGGACCTGCCCGAGAGACAGCAAGAGAGAGAAAAAAGTTCTTTTAAAATATCAGTAAGAGAATCAAAGAAAGCAAGATCCTTTTTCTGATGAAAGAGGAAAAGTTAATAACAGTGAAAGGAGGCAACTGCAATCTGCTCCAACTATAATGGAAGAAAAGAGGATGAAGGTAGAATTAGGAAATAATCATTTTAAATAAGTTTAACATATACGTACCTTTCACATGTTATACAATTCAAGGATTAAAGTTTTTAAAATATCTAAACTATTAGTCCCAATGGCAAACGTGATTGTATAAATAACTGGTTGAAGAAAGAGGAGGAATGTTTTTATTCACAAGAATCAGCAGAGGAATTTTTTATTTTAAAATAGCATTGTTTGCAGAAAAAAAAAGTTTGGGGGTGGGGATGGGGGACAATAATGAATACATGATAAATTATTAAAAGGCATTAGATGATATCCTAGAATTAGAAAGTGCTTGAGAATGTTATTGATACATGTATATGGCTATAATTGAACACAAGTAATAAGTGCTTTGAAAATTTTCTAGACTAAAATAATTTGGCCATTCAGCTATGTCTGAAAAGTGTGATTCAATGGAACATTTGTTCATGTGCTGGAGCAGATCCAAAGATGATTCTTAAGGAAAATTCTAAGCTTTCCTGCTAGGAGCCCTTTTTGTGTATTTTAATCTCAAGGAACCCATTTTTTATCATAAAGTGTTAATCCCACCACATTCCTTTGTTTTCAAAGTTTAGTATTCCATTCTCAATTGTTAATGTGGAAAAACAGGATACAAGGTACTTACTGGAGAATATAATTTCGAATTTGCTTCCAGCTAGAATCCAGCTGAAAGGAGTAAAATGTAGGGGAAACTACCTAAAGATCAATCATTCATTCTTCTGAGTACTCAAAACGAGAAAGGTAAGGGGATTAAGGATACATCCCTGCTCTAAGCAACTTTAGGAGGTTGAACTTTATCTGCAAGGGGGTGGGAAGACACTGAAAAGCTTCTGTTGGTGTGTTAGCTTATTTGGGAAAAGGGTACTACGGTCACATTTACCCAGTGAAAGATCCTTGAGGATCTTGGTGGGGAAAGACTGGTTGGAAACTGGACATAAAACAAGAGCATCAATAGGGAGCATTGTACTTAAATATAGGAGAAATGATAATAACCTTGACTAGGGTAATGGCAGCAGCAGTAGAGGAAAGTGGATAGATTTGAGAACCATTTATGAGGCAGATTCAGCAGTGTGTGGGAGACTCAGAAAGAATTTGTAATAACAGAGAGAGAAGATGAAAGGACGAGCCCGGTTTTAATGCTTTAGCAAATGCATGGATGAGCATTCCAGTTGTGAAATCCAAAACACTGACCAATGAGCAGAGTTATTTTGTTGTTTTATTTGAGAAGGCATCGGAAGACACTAGATTACTAATTCAGTTTGGGCCGTACTGAATTTGAAAAAACATTTAGGTAGAAGACACTGGATATTTGGATGTCAGCTCAGAGGATGTCGGTGCTAACCTATGTAGGTTAGAGCATTTACATTTACTGAAGCCATGATAATGTACTAATTTGCCTGCAGATAGTATAAGAAGCCATCACCACCCCCCCAAAAAAAGTAATCCCCAAAGCAGAGTTTTAAGGAAAAATCCTTTATTAAACAAATATTTTGTAAGCACCTACTCTGTTGTAATGCCCAGAGCTGCATCTACAAGATAGTCAAGATCCATTCTCTCATGCAGCTTACATTTTCAATGGTTGAGTCAAATAATTGGTAAGCAAATAAACAATGCCAAGAGCACCCAACATGATAGATTAGTTATTTTCAGATACTTTGAAAAGCTGTGCAGAAAATAAAACAGCAGATGGTGAGGACAAGTACCTGGAATGTGGTGGAACTCTTTAAGAGAGGGTGACAAGATGGAGCATGTGTAGGAAAGCAGGAGGGACTGTCCGGAGCCCCAAGGGAAGAGATGGATCTCTGATGGACAAAGGGAAAGTGTTGTAACTAGGAGCCAAACAAGAATAGGAAAATGAAAAGCTAGTTTTCTCTCTGCTATCAAGTGAAAAGTGGATCTGCTGAAACTGCTGCTTACACAGTGTGTAATCAGGCTGGAGAGGCCTCAGAAAAGTTGGAGACAGGTAATCCCTTGAACCTAAATAGTAGAAAGTTGAAAGGAAATCCAGAGAAATTGGGAACTGTTGAATCTAATGAGCTAAGGCAATTAACAGAACACCAAGACACCTCCTCAAATCTTGAATTGAAACTCTTAGTTTGTATAGTTATAGATTAATATTAAAAATGTAATTTGGAGTTGAAATGTACATTATTTCTGCTTTTATCAGTTATTTATGTTTGAGATTTTACCCACAGGGTCAGGTAGCACATAAAGATACCATTGTTCATCTACTGGAAGCTAACAGAAATAATTAGCATGTATATATTTGGACTTACAGACTTAAAGAGTAATTGAAAATGAAAATAGTAGCATTGTCACTAAAAATTCACAAAACAAAGTTGTATGTTGAGTACATGTCATTTTAAAACTTCCACGAATTTTTTTGATCAATCCCCATGATGCATTTTCAAGTAACTATGAGAAATTTGAAGAGGTGACTGTTAGTCAAAGTAATTTATTAACAGCTTCCAAAAAAAAAAAAATACAAGGAAAAATTGAAAATGGACAACAGTCTTCACGTTCATGGAGGAAGATTATAAAGTTAAAGGTGACCAATCTTCTATGTTTCAAGATAAGTAAAAGGAAATTATGCTAAAATTATAGGCCAATCAGTGAAGATGAACATTAATATTATAACATCTTTGGATGCCGCAATATATTACCCAAAAGGTTGTATAATTCTCTCTGCTTCAGTACCTAAAATCGAGACAGCTCCTAAAAAGCAGGTATTGATTAATATGAATCACAGTGCCAGACTGTGTGAGACTTGAAGACTATAGGAAGCAGATGACTCCCACTCTTGGACCCCTTGGCTTCCATGAGCCATTTTCTTCCATTAGTAAACTCTTGGGCTATAAAGCTATTTCACAGGGTATTAGATGCTGGGAGTCCCAGATGTGTAATAATGAATAATGTATTATTCTGAAAACACAATGGGGGATTAGGTGACTTCTTGAGGCTTCTTGATTATGAAGATGATTATAACTTGGATGAACTTAGACTAAGCCGCTGCTACCATTTCCGTTCATCCATCACTCAGTTATCAGATGATAGTAGCTGCATGTGCTCAGGTCTGAACCATGCATTCTTCATATTTAGAACAAGCAGAACTAACTTTGTGTGTGTGTGTGGGGGGGGACTTTATTCTGATAAAAAAAAACTTTTATAGACAATGCATAGTTGTCACTTGATGTTCTTTAGCTCTACAGTTTCTATAATTTCTCTTTTATCAACACTAGAGGTAGAGGGACTTTTAAAATATGTAAGTGGTAATACATAGGACACTTGACATAATTTCTTTTTTAAGTCTGAGTTGTTTTATTTTTTTTTTAAAGCTAGGGTTGTTAAGAGGTCTTTGAAATAGATAACTTCAAAAGGTTTTTTAGCATGAATGTAAATGAGATTTATCTGGAGGAGATAACCAAATTCTACTGACTATTTGACAAATTTAGAACACCCAAAGCATAACTAGAAAATTGTATCTAAGCATGGAATACTTAGCAATTGATTCTGTGATTGGGTTTTTTTATTGCCTCTCCTGTTCTGTAAGTTTTACCCTGATATCAGGGTTAATATCCTTGATATACACCTCTTGCCTATTTTCCATCTGTATTTCAACTCCCTGCCCTTCTGCTCATGGCACCAGAGAAAAAAGTGAATGTCAACCCTGGAAAAAGGAAATGCAGGAAGTTCTTAGCAGGCCAAGGAGAAGTAATATGTTTCCTCCCAGAAAAAGCAAATCATAGAAAGAAGACAAAGGGGAACAAGAAGACAGACATGAGGGTCCTACTTCCTTGTCCTGGGGCAAAGTCATTAGTGTGTATGTACTGGGGAGTTTGCAAAAGGATGGAAATCCCAATGGGGACAACTACATGGACAAGAGGAGCACTTTGTCTGGTTTCCATTTAGAATTCTGATAGTGTTGAGCGACCTCAGCAAGGTCTACCAGCATTAACCATTGATGCTGCCTCAGCCAACAGGATAGGCCATGAATCTCATTAGCCACAGATCTAGCCGTGGAGGCCAACAAGAACCCTGGCCAGAGGATACATAGACACATAAGCTTTATTCATACCCGCGAAAGACAGCATTTGCCAAAAAGAGACAGATTTAACCTGAAAGCAACCACTTTAAACTGAAAGGTTTGAAATACATTTAACTAGTCAAATTTTTATCCCATTACCCTCTCCCCAATTAGCCACCTCCTCTTCCCCATCTCTTGCCCCCTACTCACCCCCCCAGTAAGATATGAGTATTGGAAGGGCAGTGGGGAATTCAAGAAAAGTTTGAAATTATTATAGAAAAGAAAGAGGCTACATTTTTCCCATAATTTTTATCCCCTCTACATGTTATCAACAGAATGAAGTTAGATACTTCCAGAGGATAGAGCTCCCCACATAGAGTCTATCCTTTAGCCTTCCACACAGGGGTGGCACATGATAGTGCTTAGAAAGAAATGTTCCATTTTAAAGAAGACACCTGTTTTACATACTCTAGAAGAGCCAGATTTCATTCTTCAAAATAAACTAATAAATATTTATTGAAACTTGTATTACAGTGTGTTGAGAAATCTCCTAATATATTGAGGCATCTGGGTGGAGCAGTCAGTTAAGCTTCTGACTTTCGGTTTCACCTCCTGTTGTGATCTGGAGAGTATGAGATTGGGCCTTGCTCTCAGTGTGGAGTCTGCTTAAGACCCCTCTCTCTCTACCCTCCCCCCTAGAAAAATGTTCATAACAAACCTGACATATGTGAGCTTAATGGGCAAAATCAGACAAAACCTTTTCCAACCTGCAGATAAAATTTAATAGGTCTAATCCGTAAGGGGTGTTACTGGTAGAAAATCCACTAAAGCAATGAGAACAGGTATTATAATGGCCTGTGTTAAGAACCACAAATTGGGACTACTGCCTAATAGTTTCCTGGAGAGCATGTTCTGCAGAATATCCCCCACTCAATTCAAATAACACCGCCCCTTCCATCTGTCCCTACAGTTGCAGGAGTGAACATCCGACCAATAAAAACTGAGCAAAGCACTGAACATCACCTTTATGACCAGACCAAGGGATGGGACTGTGATTCCCAGCAAGTCTATACCTGAAATTTTTCACACTGGAGCTAAGTAGCATACGCCCCCATTTTCCTAGATGGCAAGTTGTGAGAATGTGAGCCTGGGGGAATGAAACCTACACGGTTTGCTGCAAGGAGGAGCTGGTCTGTGAACAAAGATCATACGCAGAGAAAAGCACAGATGAAAGATGAACACATTCTTAACATATTTGAAGTCCTGGTTCCAGTCACCCCTGATATCAGCTGTACTTCCGAGGAATAGACACCGACAAATTCTCTTGGTGGCTTAATCAGCTTCCAAATGGGTTATTCTTACTGGAAATCATCTGAGTTCTCACTAATAAACCTAGTAAGGAAGTGATAAACTCCACTAGGTGGACAAATAATAAGTGCCAACATTGCATGGTCATAGAACAATAACATTTTTGCTAATTGTGTAATTTTGAACTAATTTCTTAAAATCTGTGAGCTTCAGTTCATTATCCGCAAAATGAGGCTTACCGCTACTCTACTAGATTATTAAGAAATTAGGAATAACGTGCATGAAGTGCATAGCAGGATGGCTTTCCCATAGCACTTGCCTTAAAAGTACTAAAATTTTATTGTTTTGATAACGAGGATGTGAGAATGATGAGGATGGCGACCCTAAGAAGACACAGATTATGGCACTCAATCTTAGGTGATTTTTCCATGAAAAGCATGCCCATTTAGGAAGAGGGTAGCAGGTGTGGGGTTGGGCAAAAACGGGTAAAGATGAGTAGGAGATACAGGCTTCTAGTTATGAAATAAATAAGTCACAGGGATACAAGGTACAGCATAGGGAATATAGTCAATGGTGCTGTAATAGCCTTGCACGGTGACACATGGCAGCTACACTTGTGGTGAGTCCAGCACAACATATAGACGTGTTGAATCACTACGCTATTCGCCTGAAACCAATGTAACACTGGCAACTCTACTTCCATTAAAAAGAATGAAAAATTCAAAAATATTTTAAAAGGCTTTCTTGCCTAAAGACATTTTAGTAAATCAAGTTAGAAGGACTTTAAAAAATGTAATAAAGTCAGAAATAATTATAAACAAAAGATACCCATGACCTTAAGAAGCAATGGTTGTTGAAAGCTTAATTTACAATAAATAAGCATTTGTGGTTTAAAGTTTACAAGAGGTTAATGGAATGGTCTTGTTTTTAAGAATAAGCTTAATATGAAAGCTAAAGCAAATATGATTGATATAGCTATTCCCTGAAAATGGATGCAGCAATACTTTTAGGTCCAACTCGAATGCCTCACAATAATAAAGCCTTCCATGACATCACTGAACCATGTACAATTACTATGTACCACATGTATGGCACAGTCTTTCTTTTAATATATTTATTTATTTATCCTTCTACATTACAAAATATTCATAGTAAGGTCTCTCTTTTTCACATTTGTATCTTATAATTATAGATCAATAACTTGATCAAAGGCTCAAAATACAGTGTTTAAATTAAACTGAATTCTAGATGTACACTGGGAGGCAGAAAAAATGGATCGCCTCTGCCATCTACTAGGTGTATCCCTTGAATAGGTCACTAGTCTTAGGGTCACACGCTCACTGTGTTGGCCTTCAAAGATATGTTCTCTAACCTGCTTCCCTGAAAATATCTCATGTAAAATACATTTGCTACCTTGACACACCAAAATGGACCCTCTACAAAGAGTAATCATCAGACTTCATAACCACTTTTGGCATAATTATTATCTCTCATATTGAAAAATTCAACAAAGCGACGCTTTTAAAGGCCCAATATCATAGAATCAGCAATGCAGACTCAGAATTGTACCTCAAAGATGTCATGCTTTCTATATACTACACCACTTACTTGTGTTTTAGAAGTTTCGGACCGCTTTTAAAAAGTTTATCATTCATAATAATGTTTCTGTTCATAAGGCACACCTCACTGATTGGTTTGGGTTGTCAAATGAGATGATATGAAACCTCTTTGTAATGTATACAAGGCTCCAAAATATCAACTGGTATTATTATCATGATGATGGTGATTATGATGGTGATATGGAAGAAAAAATTATGTACTTTGGATATTTTATCACTCTGATATTTACATCTTTTTAAATGAGCTGCTTATTGGGAGCTAGGAGAAGGCTCTGGATTTTATTATTTGCTCTTCAACTTTTGAGTAAAATTAAAATGTATGGTTTTCAGAGGTGATTACTTACTATATTTACTTAGAAATTATGGCTATATATAATATATATACAGATATATACCTTAGAAAAGGATGGTAATTGACTTGAAGAAATTTCTGGTCTTACTGGGAAAAGTCTCTGAAACATTGGTTTGTATGAAAATTGCATGTGGAACTGTGTATGCTGGGCCCTGGCTTCCTGGCTGAGATGAAGTCTCTTCTCCTTTTCTCCTAATTGTTCTTTCTGTTGAAACTGGAGTCCGGGTAGAGCTTGTAACATATTTGTCTTCTTTTCTTCCCACTATTAATGGATTTGGAAAAAAAAGGAGCTCTGCAAAAAACATGCAAAATATTATTTTCTTTTATCACCTAAGATTCCATATTGTGAAATAAATCTAGCAAATGATAGGGGAAGCATCTGAAATAGAAAAACAAACTCATTCTTTAATGGTATGGTTCACCCATAAAGATACAATTCTTAATGCTCAAGTTTAAAAAAAAAAAAAAAAGATGAGAAGAAACAGTTGGCATTCAGCTAACAATTGTGTTTGGAGATTTGTGCCTGACTTTGTTATTCTGAGCAAAGCCAGGTACCAGCCTCTTGGGATTATGTACAAAGGCAAGGAAAAAAGTGGACATGTACAAACCTCAAAGGTGACTGCTGGGTTAATAAAACAGTCTGTTTTCTGTTCACCCACTCTTGCTCTCAGTGTGCAAGTATATTAAAATATGTCAAAAGGAAAACCATTCGCTGTGCAAAAATAATTCAGCTACAAGTCACAATTTCCAGCTGATGGCGTGCCTTAGTGCATTTAAGTGCACTAACAAGTGATCCATACATCTCCCTAGATGAAAGTTGTATCCTCATTAAAGGAGAAACAAACACAAAATAGGAACAACTGTCACACAGAAAACCACACCACAATGGATACCGCATTTCCCCTACTCAGTTTCTGACTTGAGCTATTGCAGACTGAAGAGCAGCGCTGTCCTAAAAGTAACCTCTTAAAAAGCCATGAAAGTAAAACGAGGAAGCTGCTAGAGGAACTGAATGTGTAGCTAATGGCCATCCATATTACTGTTCAGTGTATCTGGAAAAATATCTTTTTTCTTTCTAGTCTCTGTAAAATCTCCCACCACACAAGACATTGTAATAATGTGAAGTGTCTGGATTAAAGAAATGCACCCCGGGGGAATTTAGGATTAATGTTCTAACATATCTTTAAATAACCCCTCTTAGATAAACTCTGGTTTAAGTGTTTGTAAGATATACTAACCTTTGCTTTTCTGATTTTTTTCTAGAGAACTATATCATTGATATGAATCTGCAAAATAAAAAAAAGAGGTTAATATTATCAACTCTAACAATACTGTTCTTATTTGATTAATATGTTGTACATTATTATAAGGCAAAAAGAATACATTGGCTGTAAAATGAGATGAGAGCTCTGGTTCTAGGCACAGCTGGATCTATAAAAGGAGTATTGTGTCTTCCAAAAGTAGGTATTAAGTCGGAATAATACGGGAACAATACACAAGAAAACATAACTGCCGACAAAAGTACAGTACTAGCAATTAGTTCAAAGGTGGGCAAGGCAGTCCTCTTGCATGTAGGCATCTTTGCTCGATTATTTTCATAGCAGTTACCATATACTATTGCAATTGCCTGCTTCCTCTGTTGTGTTCCTTGATACTAGGCTACGAGCTCCTCAAGGGCAAGATTTCTTATGTGTTGTTTCTTATATTGCTGGAATCTGCCCCCCATCTCACACAGTGTTTGCACATACTAGGAATCCACTAATTACCAACTGGTTGGCTAACTGTCTAAATTTGGCTGTGCCTTACTTTGAACTGCCAACCCTTGGGGGAAGGCAAGAGAACTATAAAGGGAAGGTGGGTGTGGGAAAAGACCAATGATTTCTATGACAAACCACAGTGCAGGAACAATGGATATGCACATGGAAAAGCAGAACTAATTATGCTTTAAACTAGAGTACATAAAATAATCATTAACATGGAATGGAACCCCAACATAGAAGTATGGGTGATAAGGAATCAGCAAACCAATCTAAATCAATTGTCCGGAGCAATTAAGTGATCTTGGAAACAAGAAAAGTATTTGAGGATCCTAAGTTAATGGTAAGAACAACCTAATAAAAACGGGAAATAATAAATTTGGACACCGAGAATTAGTGAGATTTATTGTTAGCACCCATGAAATTCTAGAGCATATGTCTGGGATGAGCACTGGGTGTTATTCTATATGTTGGCAAATTGAACACCAATAAAAAATAAATTAAAAAAATTTTTTTAAAAGACATGGAAAATAAAATGGAATTCACTAGGAGACAGGGAAGTGGAAACAAGAGAGTTTGATACGACTGACAAAAGTATTGGGTTCGTATTCTGTATGCATGCTCTGGTCACTTTAGTGATTTCTCCTTTCCTCTATTTGTTGGAAGCTGATGTGTGTTTCCCCAATCTCCAAAAAAAAAAAAAATGTTGAAGTCCTGACCCCTGGTACTCATAAATATGACCTAATTTGGAAATAGGGCCTCTGCAGATGTAATTAAATTGCATGTTAAGATGAGGTCATCTTGGAGTAGCATGAGGCCTTGACCCATACGTCTGGAGTCCTTATAGAAAAGAGGGAAAGAGACACAAACAAGAAAGACACAGGGAAGAATTCCATGTGATGATAGAGGCAGAGACTGGAGTGGTGTCAGGAGAGAAGCAGCACAGAAATCTCGCTCTGAGTCCCCAGGAAGGGACCACTCCTGTTGACACCTTGATTTTGGACTTCTGGCCTCCAGAACTGTGACAGAATAAATTTCTGTTGTTTTAAGCCACCCAGTTTGTGGCTTAAATTTGTTATAAAAGTCCTAGGAAACTAATACTGAATTCTACAAAATAAAATTAGTGATGTGTCTTCCTAAGGTGATTGTCAGGAGGATTATAATATATATCAGTTCTTAATTTCAGCAAAGCATCTTACAAAGTCTTTTATAATGTGTTCACTGGTAAAATAAATCTATGCAAGCTCAGTTATTAGTGAGGCAAAGTTGTTAAAACTATCAATCCCAAAGAGAGCTGATTAATATTTCAACATGAGCCTAATTTTTCCCAAAATTTTCACTTATGGATATATTAAAAATAGCTCTCAGTCCTTGAATATCTATATTTTAGGGCCCTTTGAAGACAAATGTACAGAAGTTTGGGAAACTGACCTTGAGTAACATTTGTAATGTTGGACACAGAACCTTTCATTCCCACATTGCTGTTTAACATATTTAACAGGACTCAGAGAAATATGTAGCATGGATCCTGCTCAAATATGGGGGGAAATTAACTTGGGAGAAAAGACATTGAATGGCAAAAATCAGTATTTAAAAATAAAATTCTTATTAGCATCCTATTATTATAACAATATGATTTAGTAATAATTATTAATAATAATTTAATACTTTAAACCCCTAATAGTACTAGATACATATACTCAATAAATTACTATTATTATTAATAGTGTGATAGCCTAAAATAGTGAGGCAAATCCACTTATATGAAAAATACACAATATTTCATTTGAATTCAAAATGTAAATAGATGTAAATTGGGAAATATCCAGCTTCACTGTCAATTTATATGGAATAGAGCTAGAGAGTTCAGTTGACCAAAGACTCAATGTGTGCAAAGAGTATTTCTGTGGCCTTTAAAACAAAAACAAAACATAGCAAACCACAAATTGGTATGAATTAATAGGTATATGCAAGCCTGTGATAATTTACAGAAAGGGAACCTAAGAGGTCTTTTTTTTCTAAAAGCAGTAATTTTCCTCTTTAATTTTAACAATGGCCTACATGGTACAATGAGAGAGATGGCATTTTAAAGGAGATGAAGGGTTTTGCAGATTTTTATCCAAACTTCAGGAATATAAAAGGAAGTAGGAAAAAAAAAAAAAAAAAAGGAAGTAGGATTCCAGGGCATGTAAATCTGTGCCACAGGATGTAGATCTCAGGGAAAAACATTTCTTTGGCCCCCTCAAAACAACTGAAGCTTCACAAAAGCAGCATCCAAGATGTAGATGTACAGTACAGATGTACCGTAGCCAGCAGGAAGGAATATCAGAGACTCCCTCAGTTAAGATTGAAGGGCAGAGAATGACCACAGACATTTGAGGGGCTAAAAGAAAGATACCATCTAGAAAGAGACACTGGAGCATCTCACTCTCAAAGTTGCATAGGAGGCCATAAAAGAAAGGAGGGAGGGAGGACACTTGACAGAGGATAGAAACAGAAGGACCAATGAGACAAGTTTCCCCCACACTGATTGTCAAAAGCATGGCTGATACCCAAGAAAAGGGGGAAAGTAGGGCAGATTTAGTGATGTTAGAACAAGGCTTCTTGTTCATTAAACTCCTTTCTCAAGGTTATTAGGAATATCACATGCAACTAGGAATGTTCTGGATATAAAATGTATTTTCCTAGATGTTGATTAGGATGCAATCCCTATGATACTCATCACAGATGTAACTCAGGTTCTTTATACTTGAGGTCTTTCTAATGCAAGGTATCAGACAATTTGGAATACTCGCAGTATTTGTTTTCTATGGATGCAATAAAAAAATATCAAAAATTTTGTGGCTTAAATGACACAATCTTACAGGACAAAGATCTGAAATCAGTTTCCTTGGGCTAAAGTCAGGGTCTCCTCAGGGATGGTTCCTTCTGGAGGCATTAGGGGAGAATCCATTTCCTTGCTTTTTCATATTCTAGAAATTGTGTATATGTCTTGGCTTGTGGCTCTTTCCTCCATGTTCGGAGTATATCATTCCTATCTCTGCTTCCATGGTCACATGTTTTTCTCCCTAACTGTAATGGAAGCATCCGTCTTATAAGGACTATTATGATTACATTGGGTCCACCTGGAAAATCCACCCATCTCAAGATCCTTAATCACATCTTCAAGGTCCCTTTTGCTATATGAAGTAATATGCACATGTTCTGGGAATTAAGATGTGGATATACTTGGGGAACCTTGGTGTAGGACACCAAACCCACCTAAAAAATATTATAGAAACAGAGTACAGTATAGTGTGGAAGCATAAATTAGGTTCACTTGTTTCACAAACACAGTGCTTTTTATTGGCCAGATGCTTTTTTAAGTGCTTTACAAATATTATTTCACTTAATCTTCATGACAGCTCTAGGAGGTAAAGATGATAATGATCCCCATTTCACTGGTGAGAAAACTGAGGCAAAGAAAGGATTAGATACTTGCACATGATTTGGTGGTTATCTAAAGTCAGTATGAACCCAGTCATGTCTCTTAGCTGGATGGCCTTGACACAGTGTTTTTGTTGGGAAAAACCTACTTTATATGGTTGGTATGGGAATTAAATAAAATAATGTAAATAAAATAGCTATCACAGTTGCTGATTCAAGAATTGCTCATTATACAGAAGAGGATAAAATAAATAAATATATTAGAAACATTGACAAAAAAAAACAACAACAGGAAAAAGCAGAAGAAAGATGGTTAGGGAACAGGGAACACTATCCACTGAAAAATGGTAGTTTAGTTTGGAGAAGAAAAGAATTATTGGGGACATGATAGCTGTCTTGAAATATGTGATGAACTTTCATGTGAAAGGGGAAGTAGATTTATTTTAATGTTCTCCCATAAAACCAAACTAAAACCTAAGGGTGGAAATTACATGGTGATAAAATGTGGCTCAAAAAAAAAAAAAAAGGAAAGGAAGAAAGAAAAAGATCCAATAATTAGAGTGATCCACCAATGAAAAGGGCTGCCTCTGAATTTTGTAAGCTTTTAGTCATTGGAATGTTCAAGCACAGGCTAAATGACTTTCTGTAGTACATAAAAAAATGGAAAAGGTTTCAACAATGAGAGGGACATTAAAATACATTCATGCATTTATTCAGCAAATATTGACTGACCTCCTTCTGTGTGCAGTGCTTCTAAGGCCCCTTACAACTCTAAAAATAATAGAATCTACTATTCTATGAATGAGCAAATAAGAACACATGTCGCATAAATGGACATAATTTCAGGCCGACTCTCATTGGAAAGGTCTACTAATTCTTTAACTCCAAGGCTCTCTGGCTGGTCTAGTGTAATCTGTGATAAGCCTTTATTTTCACAATCATTTATCACCAGTCACAGGAAGATTTTTCCTATGTTAGTTTTTAATAGGAATAAAGCATTGGTTTTTAATAGGGAAAAAAATCAACCGGTTTTATGTTCTAAGAGGAAGAATTTTCTTAAAAGAAGAGAAATGAATTTTACCCCACAAGCTTAGGTGTTTTCCTTTTTGGCCTATGCAAACAAATATAATCATAATCAACATCTTTTAACCAAGAGAAAAAGAAAAGACAGGAAGGACTCTTCTCATTGACTCTGGATTACGTGCCACTTTGGGCAGAGTCTGTGCTTTGCCATTGTCTCCAGCAAGGATATTCAGAAACTTCACCCATTCTTTTGAGCTCAAAAACAAATTAATTGTGGTAGAAACCTATCCAGCCTGATTTATCCCAGGAATTATTAAGATGCTGTCAACTTACTTCTTACCGAATCCCCCTGCCTATGGGAGATTGCTTTTAGAGAATTATCTGAATTGCACAGATAATCCAAGAAAGTCTCCAACCACTGGGCTGGATGTGTCTGATATCTATACCACCCATGCAACACCTCACCACACATTTATTACACAGCTGTTAGTATGTGTCAGAATTCACCAGATAATTGGCTAGGCCTCTATTTTTGCTGTTTTCGGTATTTTCTTTGCAGAAGATACAGAGCAGGGATAAGAATAACCCAAATTCAGGTTGATTTTTAATGAGCTCTTGCTATGTGATGATTACATCATTTGAACCAGCCTGGGCAATCTTTTCAATACCCAGCTGGGCAGGTACTGCCCTCATCCTTCTCTAAAGAATGAGACTGGACCCAAGATTAAAAATCAAAGGGACATGGAGCTCCCGAGCTCCCATTGCCTGACAAACTGCCACCACAACCTTCTTAACAGAGACAAATAAATTAGAAGAAGTATTGGAAAATAATTATAAGTCTGTATTTAGATATCCTTTACAGAAGTAAACAGTGAGCCAAAAATGGGCTTAGAACATAGTTTTCCAGATAACCTGTGTTCCAAATGGTTATGATTAATTTGAATATAAAAAGCACTGCAAACCCCTGAGGGCTAGCCACATCACTGAGTTATTAAATATCATGCAAGAGCCTGTATAGGTGAGAACATTTTTTAAAATATGGTAAATTCTCTTCTCTTCCCCTTCAAAATGCCCCCAGGCACTCGTATACATTATGGACACCACTGGCCTAAAAATTCTCAGTTGAGGGAAAAAGAAATCCAAAATCCTTGAATTATAAGAGCACTAAAAGCATCTAAAATGATAACTATTTTGCCCCTTTAACACCAAAAGATCAACTGATTTTTATTTTTCACTTGGAGTTGACCTTTATTTAACCCTTGGCATGCCAAAGTTATGGCCTGAAGCGATTTTTTCACTGAATGCCTTGACTTGGGACAAGAATAGACATTTCACTCACCCTGTCTCTAAATCATCATTTCATACCACTGCTGATGGTCAGTCTAACAAAGAAAAACACTTCTTGACATCTACAAAACACTAAAACTTTCTATTCAATTATTTATTTCCTCTATTTCAAACATCTTCACAACGGGAAATGTTTGCGAGTTACAAAATAGCCTGTATTATTATTCAGAGTTATTATTAAGCTCTTCACCAAAATGTTTCTGCTCAATTATATATTAAAAATAACAGCTGATTGTGTCTGCATTACAAGTTTAAACAGTTTCTTTTGATCAATTGACTGCCTGCCAGAGTCTTTTCCTAATGGGGAAATTAACTTTAAGGCATTTTGGTGCCTCTTTTACCCCCTAGATGAATCCTGCACCTGTATACAATTGTTCAGGGCTATCCTATTATTTTTGAAAGTAATAAATGAGGTATATTTAAAGGATTTAGACATGACTAGTATAGTCTAACATCTTTCTATAACAAAAACAAACTCAATAGCTGAATGTTATGAAAGACTACTATACTGAAGAGAAAAGTCCAAAAGTACAGTAGGAAGTATCTAATTTGGGGATTAAGAATTTATGGCTGTAAGGGCTATGAGACACTTCTGTTATCCAAGGGAGAATGCAAATTCTCTGGAGATTTTTAATGCTATAAACAGCTATGTTTCTGAGCTGGCATAAATGGGATCCTGGTTTTGGTAAACAGCCTAATAAAATTAAAAAATAAATAAAATAAAATAATTATATATAGAAAAAGGTGGAGATAGTCTGGTTTAAGGGTGTCTAGAAGATATTATTCAACAACAAGTATATTTATATGAACATAATTTAATAGTAGCACAACTCTTCTTTTGTGTATCATTGTCACATGGTTTTATTTCCTGGGCAGCATTGATCTTTAGATAGTCATGAAAAAGGAATCAATATTGCCACACACAAAACACTTGGTTAAGCACTTTATATCTGTTATCTCCTTCAACATTTTTAATAAGTCTATTTATGAATGCTCCTTATTGTTACCAAATGGAGAAAATGAAACTCAACAATCACAAGTAATTTGCCCCACACTACACATTTAATAAGTGGGATACTAAATCCAGATCAGTTTGACTTTCCAAACTCCTATGTTATAGAGCAAAATAATCTTATCAATAATTGAGAAAAGTGTGGATCCAGCCAACAAAATAGGTCAGGAGAGAGAAGGGAGTTAAAACTAAAAGAAATAATATATGATTATTATTTGTAATGATCCAAATAACCAGATAGAAAACCTAAGAGAAACACCAAAAAACAATTGTAAATAACAAGACTTTAAACATAATAAATTTAACAAAATTTTAAAATTACATGCACAAGAGACACCTGGGTGGCTCACTCAGTTAAGCACTTGACTCTTGATTTCAGCTCAGGTCATGATCTCAGGGTCTTGTGTTGGGCTTTGGGCTCAGCCTGGAGTCTGCTTGAGATTCTCTCCCTCTCCCTCTGCCCCTCCCCACCTTGCTCATGCACTTGCACTCTTTCCCTCTCCTTCAAATAAATTAATAAATCTTTAATATAGAAAAATAAAATTACATGCACAAACATGAATACAACGTTTATAAAACCACTGAATTGTACACTCTAAGAGAATGAATTTTATGGTATGTAAATTGTGTCTCAATAAAAAGGAAAAAAAAAGGATTATTCTATCAGTTAATATGGGGGAAAGGTGGGTGAAATAAGGACTATTTGCTGACAGTACAAATAGAACATTTTTTTCTGGAGGGCAATTAAGCTTTGTTTATCAAAAGTCTAGATATTACATTTTTAAAAATTTATTTAAGAAACTAATTGGAGTTGTACTGTTAGATTTATGGAAAATAATATTTGTCATAGTTTTGTTTATAATAGTCCCCCCCAAAAAGAATTAAAACAACAAAGAACTACAAAACTCCAGGAACTTCTAAATATACCTTGATATATCCATATAAAATCGTGTTTCAGAATAGTTAATTTCATTGGACATGCTTACAATCTTAAGTGAAAAGGGCAAGGTACAAAAAAGAAAAAGAAAAAAAATCAAAGGTTAGAAAGATACTAGAACTGCAGTATGTAGTGTGCGAGAAGATATTTTTGCAAAAATACGTTGAAGATAAAGGAAGCTGATTCAAAGGTGCCCTGAGATCTAAGAAGGAATTCATTCATTTGTTGTTGGGGAATAGGCTGTAACTGGTATAATGGGGGGTCAAGGAGTTCTGGCTTGTTCTGTTTGTCTAACCAACTACGTGTCAGGGAGGGATTGCTACTCTACAGCACTTTCCCTCAGACATGCCAAGCCTACTCCGTCCATGGAGCCTTTGCAAAAGCTGTTTCCTCTCCCCAGAATTTCCTTCTCTCTCATTTTGACTAGGCTGGCTCTTGATACATACTCCATATTCATGTCCCTGCTAAAAAATCATTAAACAGTAAGGCCTTTTCTGCCTAACCCAAAGCATCATGGGCATCACCTGGGAATATGTTGAAAAGACAGACTTTCACGGTTCACCCAAGATCCACTGAATTCAAACCTGTAGTTCAACAATATCCCAAGGTATTCTCAAGCACACTACAATTTGAGAAGCACTGATTTTATAGTCTGATAGAAATTTCATACCAATTCCGCACATAATTGTCTTCCTGGCTCTTAACCACACCTAAAATACTCTCTACCTTCTTATATTCTTACATCCCTGTTCTATGAGGGTAAAATCTTTTTGTCTTTTTGTCTGTATCCCAAGTTCCTAAATGCATCCTTGGTGTACAGTTGGAACACAGTGAGTGTTTACTGAATGAAAGCACGGGATGGGAAGAGGAATGCTTCACTGATTTTGATTGAAGACATACCATTTCCCTATTTCCTTAACTGTCAGAGTTACCCTGTCTTTGAAGTTTTACTGTTGAATACAAAAACAAGAATTAGTAGACTAATAGATTAATATCACAGTCCAAGACATCATGTGTAAATAGTATCTGTGGTTGCAATAATAAGTCCTATCCAATAATCTTCTGAAGAATAACCAGTATTGGCATATATAAAAATAAAAGTATGTTCCTAAAAAAAGTTAAACATATAATTACCATATGAGCCAGTCATTCCACTCCTAGGTGTGTACTCAAGAGAACCGAAAACAGGCATTCAAACAAAAATCTGGACATGAATATTAATAGCAGCATTGCTCATTATGGCCAATTAAGTGGAAGCAGCCCAAATGGATAAATAAATGTTTTGCATACATACGATGGAATACTATTTGGCTGTACAAAGGAATGACATAGATGAACCTGGAAAGTATGTTAATTAAAAGAAGCCAGACACAAAAAAAAAGCCACATACTGCCTAATTCCATTTATGTGAAATGTCCAGAATAGGCTAATGCCTACAGAGAAAAAGTGGATTAGTAGTGGTCAGGGGCTAGAGGAAGGGAGGAATGGGCGATGCCTGCCTAATGGGTAACGGTTTATTTTTAGGGTGATGAAAATGTTCTGGAATTAGTAGTGGTAATGGTTGCATATTATGGTGAATGCACCAGAAGTCGCTAAACTGTACACTTCAAAGTGGCTAAAATGGTGAATTTTATGTTATATGAATTTCACCTCAAAAAGTAAATAAAGAGTAAATGATCATTTTACATATAGCACCATTCTCGACTTGCTATCAATACATTTTGTGTTACAGGCTCACTATTTCTGGGTCAGAGTTCTAAATTATTAATGTCAGGTGGTGATTATCTCTGTCAGACAGAGATAAGGCAGGGAAATAAGGTATAAGAAATGAATCTGGGATTTGCCTAAGCCAGGACCCAGATTTCTTTGATTCTTGGTTAAAAGCCCTGATTGGCCCAAAAGGTCAAATGGAAAGGAAAAAGCAGTCAAGACTAAATCAGTGAAATAAAAAATTCATTAAAATTTAGCTATTGGGAGGAAAGAAAATAACCTTCCTTTCTTCCACTAAAGATAAAATTGACAACCTCATTTTCAGAACAGGTAACAGATGTACAGCTATAGGTAGGTGCCCAGAATTTCTTCTCTACAGGGAAACGTTGGAAATAAATTTAGGAGGAGCCTTCAGACACACCGAAGCCACTGAAGTTGTAATTGTTGTTACAATTACAAGGGTTTATTAAAGATCATCAGGAAACTCGGCGTTAAAAAAAGTGTTTGCACTTTACGCCTTTGCTGTTAATTACATGTTGCTGTGACTAAGCACTTCAAAAGTGACTTTTATGAACTGTGCTATTATTTAATTTAATAAGAACTTCTTATAAAGTCACAGGTTAACAAAAGTTCATTAGTAAGTTAAATGTTTGAAACTCACAAAGCATTTCCCCACAGAACAATGTCAACCATGGTGGCTGCGCTCTATGTCCGCAGGGTCCAAGGCACCAGGTCATCCGGAACACCCACCAACCGTACTAAAGAACACAACACACATATACAGCGATTTCCATGGAAAATTCATTCAGCATTCTGAGACCAGCCCGTCCCTCCACTGTATTCCAGATGCTCATTCATTCATTCATCTTTTGATCACTCATTCAACAAGCATTGGCAGTGCCAGGCCCTCTGACAAATTGCCTCCCTTTCCACCTGCCAGGTAGCGGGCTTTCTTCAGCTTGGAATAAGTACCCTGTGGTGTAGCTTATAAACTCCATCATGGTGGGGCCTCTGTAGGGGCAGAAGATGAGGTTCCAGGGAGAGAAAACATAATGAGGGTGGGGGCCCAGTAAAACAGGGTGATGGAATGGGAAGGGTCCCTCAGGCAGGCCACCTATCCACCTCGCCCCATTCACCGCACCATAGCCGACACTGGGTTTTCCCTAGACAACCCCTGGCAGAGGATACCAAGAAGGTCAAGATTCATGGTGCCTTTTCCTGCTCCACCCTTCCACAGGGCGGTGACCAGGATTGGGAAATGCCAGGAACAGTGTTAAAACCAAACAAGCGTGAGGACTGAGACCTAAAATGTACTTCCTTCCCATGTTCCTTCCTTCCCTTCTCTTACCTGACAGACCAAAAAAGAATAAAGGAGAAGGAAAAACATTTATGGATGTATAGCCATGGGTGTGAATGCCAAAGATCAGGAACTGTACGAAACAAAAACAGGGATTTTCTTGCAACCGCTGAACTCTTTCAAGAATCACGTTACCGACTAACAAAGATCACCACCTAGTGGCCCCAGCAGGATAATTGCACTTGAACAAAGTGCAGTGAAATTCAAATCTGTTGAGTGGGGTTGGGCCTTCATTCCTCCTGGTTTATAATTCTAAATTGTCCCTAAGGCATTTTATTTACAGTTACCATTATTTTAATCTGCACAATGAACCGTCTACTTTGTCACATTTCGAGTTGCTCTCCTTTCATTACAGGCCCTAAGCCCCTCTGCATCTTGACTGAAGCCAATTCCTTTAAATGTCATTTTTGTCATCCCACTTCCCTATTCAAAGCTCGAATGCTTAGGTGGACCCCGTTGTGATCTTTAACAAGCCTGGTCTCACCTGCATAACCCCACACTCTACTTAGCACACATATTGCCTGTGCATTAGGCTGTTTTCCTCAGTGCTGCTTCGCCACTCCCAGATCTCAAACACAACCACCCTTTTACCCACCTTTCAGTCCTCTGGGCCAATTCCAAGTCCACCTTTCTCTCAGTTTTCCCCTACTGTTTCTGCCAAGCTCCCTTCTTTTTTTTCTCTACTTTCTTACATTCATGGTTATTGCCACGGAGTTTACTATTTTGTTTTCTAATTGTTTTACGTGTGTTATGCCTGCAAAGGAAGTCTCATGGCTTCGATATGCCTTCCACAAACCTCAGCATAATATGAGAGTGCAAAAATGTAAATGGCTGACCTAGAAAGGGATGGTGGTCTGGTGGTGGGGGACAAGGGGAGATGGGGGAATGCAGAATGGGGTGAGATCGCTGGAGTTATATTCTATGCATGGAAAAAAACTAATTCTATCCACCTTTGTCATGTAAAATAGTAGTGACATATTACATAGAAAAGTACCCCCCAAAACACGAGGATACATTTAAATACATTTCAAAATATACAATTTAATCAGAGAAGTTTGCCGTGGAATATAGTTGCTCTGGGTGCAGGCAGTGAGAGCAGCTCCCTTCACAGATGCAAAGCAGGGAAACACAGGAGGAAAAGCAAGTTTGTTAAGCAGGTAAGGAAATGTTCACTTGCATTCTAGAGTAAGACAAGGTTTCATTTCTCGGACAGCAGCAGAAAACCTGCTCCAAGGATGAGAATTACAGACACAGGAGGAGTGGCACACTTGGAAATGACAGGACCAAGAGAAAGTTCTCTGCACTCCAACTCTGGCAGACAATTCAACCAACTTCGAATGTGAACAGAAATATTTTACCCCCAAAATGTGAATAATAAAACAAATAAAATATTAAACAATCTACTCAAATGAAGAAGTCTGCAGAATAAGTAATGTGAACTTGAAAAATCTCATTAAGTGACACCAGAATTCTATTTCTAGTGCAACTGCAAGTAGTTTTATAACTAGGCCTCCAGTAAAATAATTAGACTATTTTAAGGGGTAGCAGCTGATTCTATCTTGAGGAGAGAAAAAAAAAATGCTTCTCCTATGTAAATTTCCCCCCAATTCCTCAAACTGACATTTCAAAGATATCACAGAAGGACAATTACTTGTATGCTGTATATATTGCTGTTTTACCACAAAAGAGGAATACATATGCAAGGCATCATGCAAGATACTGTAGAGGGAAACAGAATAAAATGCCAGAGAACCTGTCCTCAAGGGTCTTCCTGGAATAAGAAGGCCAACATATATTCAATAAATAGTAAATAATTTCATGATAGGTTTTAAGTATGTATACCACATATTGTGCATAAAGTCTATATTTTCACTCCTCAACAAATATTAAAGGTCCACAGGTGGCAAGATGCAATACTAGGCATTTGGGGAGTAAAAAATAAAACAGCTACTCAATTGACTCTCAGGAGCAGTACGTCTAATAAGAAATGTATGGCAGGTACAGTAAAATGGGGATAAGAGATTACTTGATAGAAGAGATAGACAGTGATTTGTCTTGATGTATATGTATAGTTCAAATATGCAGGGTTGAGGGATATTCAAGTATTTCAGGCAGAGGTTTTATCATGTGCAAAGGCACAGAGCTGGTAAATCTAGGATAGCTATAAGAACATTAATTTCTGTCACTGAGAAATATAGAAAATGTGACATGAAACAGTGAGGAAGGAAATGGGAAAGCTAGATTGGAACTAGAATATGGAAGTCATTCAAGTCTTGGCTGAGGAATTTGGCTTCTCTAGCAAACAAGAAGTCATTGAAATTTTGAGCAGCTCAGTGATACACTCATCATTATGCTTTGGGGCAAGTAACCAGATGACAATTCATGTAATGGCCTTGAATGTGGAAGCATTGGGGAATCCATTTAGAAGCTATATTACTCTACTTTAAGGAAAAAGTAAAGGTGGTGGTATGTATCATAGTGATCGGGACAAAATGGAAAAGGTAATTTCAAGAGATCCTACAGAGACAAAATTGATGGAGATTTGGTTGAATCGATGAAATATGAAGGGTCACTGAAAGAATGAACTCAAAGATGATGCCATGTAAAGAAACTAAGAATAAAAGAGAAGTAAGACTGGTCTTTATAGAGTTGACTACTTCATCAAGACATATTTTTCAGCTTGAAGTGCCTTCCAAGAGGAAATATCCATTTGGGAATTATAATATAGGACAATTGAGATTAGAGCTAAAGGTGTAGATTTGGAAACCATCTAGAATGATTGTATAAGAAGTGAATAAACCGAAATCTCAGAGCTTGTACAGATGGCAACAAGGGAAACCAGTTTGATATCACAGTTTTTTGGCTAGGAGCAGTTAGCTGTCCGTGTCCTCACCCTACCTTTAGCACTATTGCAAGATGTTGGAAGGTGAGAGATTTACACATTACAGAAATTAAACCAAGCGGTACAAAAAAACTCCCCCAAAAGACTGTTATAGGAAACTTACAGAAAACAAGACAATGAGAAAAAAAAAAAAAAAGAAGCTTAAAATATATAGCCCCAGAATGACAAAAGGATGTATCTTATGAATTAGAAATTGGGATGCACTAAAAAATGAAAAAAAATCAATTTTGACTAACGAAATAAACATAAGAGACCATCCTAAGATGCAGAAACAAAAATGTGATTGAAATAGAAGGACAAAAATAGGAAATAAGTAATTAAGTGAACAACTAAGAGATTCATAAAGACAAAAAAAGGAGAGGGGAATGAAATGATCAAATAATTAATAAATGAAGTTTCCTAGATTAATTTCCGAATTTGGAAATTAATTTCCAGATTGAGAAGGTCATCAAGTAACTAGCCTAAGGAATGACAAAAATCACACTATCAAGAAATTTTAGTGAAAAAGGAACGTAAGATCAGAACTTGAGATGGAATTGATACTAGTAACCTGGGAAGCTAGAACACAATGGAGATAAGCCTTCAAAATTTGAGGGAAAATGACTTTTGGTTTAGAATTCTTTACCAGCTTAATTATTAGGTAGATGTGAGGGTGGGGAAAAAATCTCACAAATATGAGAAATCTTGAAATTTCATTTCCCTTGCATATTCATTTGATCCACTACTGAATAATGTATGTCAATTGTGACTATAAACAAAAACAGAAAGGAAATGGAAATCAAAAAACTAAAAACTGGGACTCCAACAGAGGAGAAGACCAAGGACACCCAAAGGATCACTATGTCCTGGGTCTACACAGCAACTAGTCCAGAATGGAGCAAGAGAACAGAGAACTCCTGAAAGGAGAATTCTTGAGACAGAGGGGAAGGAGGAGTGTTTCTGTGTAGAGAAGTAGTAATATTAGGAGTTTGGAACAGTTCAGATGGAAAGTTTTATCTGTTTTAAATATTGCTATCAGATTTTTTATGTTAGGTTCCTGGCTTATTGTTCTTTGTTTTAATATCAACTTTTTTGCGAGGTTTTATTTTAGATGGAGCTCTTGAAAATGGTTCATCTCTGGTTTTTTAATCCAATGTAATAATCTCTGCTTTTAGTAGGTGAGAGTAATCTTCCCAATCAATAATGTTGAGGCACAAATGTTTAAAAAAATTTTAATCAATTACTCTCAATTCTTGCAGATCAATAACAAGTAATTCATGCATAAGCGCCATTCTGATGACCATACTTTGAGTAGTACTGGCCTACAGTTTTAGTTTAGCTTTGATTTATAAAAATAAAAATTAGAGGGGTGCCTGGGTGGCATAGTTGGTTGAGCAACAGACTCTTGGTTTCAGCTCAGGTCTCGATCTTAGGGTCGTGAGATGAAACTCCACATCAGGCTCTATGCTTAGCACAAAGTCCGCTTGAGACTCTCTCTCCTTCTCCCTTCCCTTCCTCCCCGTTGCTCACTCCTTTTCTCTCTTTCTGTCTTTAAAATAAATTAAAAAATAATGAAATTATTTGTTTCATACAGCCAATAAATAGATCTATTGACATTTATTATTTCTTGTTCATTGTTTCATGTAATGGCACCAGTTTTACTCTTGATGAATAAGTTTTTTAAAAATAATTGTATTTCTAAAAATAGATTTATTTTTTACCCTGACCTTAGAGTAATAGTTTAGCTAGGTATAAAATTTTAGGTTGTAATTATTTCCCTTCACTACTCCATTATCTGCGGGCCTCTGTTGTTGTTGATGAGAACACTTCAATTATCTAATTCTCACCCCTTTTAAGATAATCATTCTTTTCTCTCTACTAGCAAATTAACAAATATTTCTGCTTCATATATGATGTTCTGTTTGATATGAATTTAACTTGGTTTATCTCCCTAGATATAGGGAGTATAACTTCACACTAGTATGCTCACAAATTCAGTTTTATTGACTGTTTTGAATTTTACTTCAGAGCACATTTAGTTTGTGCTTTAGAGAAGCTATACATCCTTTGGCTTACTTCTTTTTTTAGTAGTTCATCTATTGGTCTTTGGGGGTTAGGTGGTTGCTGGCTTTGGTTTTAAATTTAGAAAAGCCTTATAGGGATCCCTGGGTGGCTCAGTGGCTTAGCAACTTCCTTTGACCCAGGGCATGATCCTGGAGTCCCGGGATCAAGTCCCGTGTTGGCCTCCCGGCATGGAGCCTGCTTCTCCCTCCTCCTGTGTCTCTGCCTCTCTCTCTCTCTCTATCAAAAATAAATAAATAAATAAATAAATAAATAAATAAATAAATAAATAAATCTTTAAAAAAAAAAAAGAAAAGCCTTATAAACTCAAAGACTATACAAATATTCAGATTGGTAAAACACACACACACACACACACACAAGTAACTTGACAAAGTGTTATTTAAAGGCAAGTAGTTAAGAGTAATACAGCAGCAGTGTGTGAGTGTGACTGGGCCAAAGAGGGCAACGTAGATAAGCTGTACACTAATAGGATGTATAATGTAGAGGAAGAATTGTTACTGAGAGATACAAGGGAAACACCTATTTGTATTTTCTTTCTCATATATTGATTTACATTGGCACAACATATTTCAATAAGCATACAGAGAATATTCAATATCACCTGTGTATTAAGAGTTATATAATTAATTTCTAATACTCACCAACAAAGTGGTAAAAGAACAAGATATAGAACACTAATCTTTTTATATGGTGTTTCTCTTGTTACCTTTCTGGTTCATAATATTCTTACATTTTAATACTTTCTAAAGCTATTTCTCAGCCAAATTGGGAAGAAGCAGAGGCTACTGCAATTCCCCCAGATGTCTTTTCCTGATGCACTTTTTCCTCTTTGATGGTGGCTCCCTGCTACCTTCAACACCAAGTACTCTCATTGCCCTCACATTATAATGTTAATGAGTCAATATATTTGTCTGAATTCATATCTATATTATCATACTTCTGCCACCAGAAATGCAAGAACACACACACACACACACACACACACACACATTTGTTTGGCAAACTCCTTTCTGCTCATTTACAAATCTGAGTTTAAAAGATATGTAAATTTCCAGGTAACTGTTCTGAGCTTTTATCAAACTTTTACAAGACAGAAGCAAATAGAAGGATTATAAAGAACTTTGCTATGAAAAGTGTGTATAGTCTAGTCTATATGTTAATTTACAGAAAACTCCCTCCCCTAATTTAGAAGACAGGAATGGAAAATCATGCAGAAGGAAAAAGACATTTGAATCCCAGAATGCAATCATAAATTTCTGTTATCAGTCTAATATTCTATATGTTAGGATCTTTGTTGTCCATCTCATATTTCATACAATAAAAATTTTCCCCAAAGCACTTGAAACTGTCAGGATTGGTTGGGCAACCTTATCTAGTCTCACACAGCTCTCAGAAGAATCAAGTGTCTGTCACTTCACAATTCTTCATAATCATAAAACAATCACCAAGTCTTCTCTAAGTCTTCATTTCTTCATGCAGAGTTTTCTCAGTTCCTCATAAAGCACAGGTTATAATTAGATATCTTCTGAAATATTACCCTCCATAAGAATTATTGAAGTGCCAGAAACAGAATATAATACCCCAGACATAAAATGACCAGTCTAATTGTGGTGGAAATGTACCTCTTTCTCATTCTGTGTACCATGTCTATTAGTCTAACTGCTATTAGTATTTTGTTATTACTCTCTCTCCCTCTTTCCTCTCTTTTTCTTGCCCCCCCCTTTTTCTCTCCTCTGCAACATCACATGGTTGATTTATACTGAGTTCTAGTTAGAAAAGATCAAAGACTTGAGATTTAAAAATAATAGCAACCTGGATTGAAGTTTGGACTCTACCACTTACTAGCTTAGGTTAATCTGTCCTTAAATTTCTTTCTTCCTTTCTTTCTTTCTTTCTTTCTTTCTTTCTTTCTTTCTTTCTTTCTTTCTTTCTTTCTTTTTTCTTTCTTTCTTTCTTTCTTTTCTTTTCTTTTCTTTTCTTTTCTTTTCTTTTCTTTTCTTTTCTTTTCTTTTCTTTTCTTTTCTTTTCTTTTCTTTTCTTTTTTTCACATCCAGAATAGAAGTTTCTTGAAGGCAGGGATTTCTTCGTGTTTTGTTCATTGTTACATCCCACTACTTAAAATAGCTATTAGCAGAGGCAGGCACATAATAAATATTAGTTGCATAAATCAGTGAATATTTATAAAATGAGAATGGTAACTGAAGTTTGTTGTGAATATCAAATGAAGTAACATATGCAATTTATCATTTTCATAGAGTGATAACTATGACTCCATTTAGGCCATATTTCCAACCAATTAATAGACAGCTCCACCTATAAACCACAGACACATCAGGTTAAACTTTTGTAGAACTGTTCATTGAGAGCTAACCTCCAGTTCTGCTGTTTTTCCTTATTTCTCAAAGATGTCGTTTCATTTTCTTTCCTTCTGGCAAGACTTTGCCTAAATTAATATTTCCCAAAATACAGTATAAACACTAATTTAACTATATGACATGATTATATGGTTGAATTTTCCTTTTACATTAATAGAATTTATATTAATGTGCATTAATTAAAAAATTATACCCAGGAAATTAAGAGCCACAATCTCATTTATGGTATGGCTTATGCGCAGCATATTTTTTTTAAAGATCGATTTATTTATTCATGAGAGACACAGACTGAGAGAGAGAGAGGGACATAGGCAGAGGGAGAAGCAGGCTCCTCAGAGGGAGGCCGATGCGGGACTCGATCCCCGATCCCGGGATCATGACCTGAGCCGAAAGCAGGCACCCAACCGCTGAGCCACCCAAGCATCCCGCAGCATATTTTTAAAATAAGTTTATTTATAAGTAGGCTTATTTATTAAATATGCAATATAGACGATAAACAGATACGGTCATGCTTTTATACCATCTGAAATTGGGTCAATATGCCTCAATAAGTCATCTGCATCCTTATGTAAATAATTAATAAATATCTTGGACAGGATAAAAGGAAAAACAAGGCACAAAGATGAGCCAGGATGGACTTCCTTCTGGGGTAATATGAACCCATTAATCAAGACTGGCCTGCTAATCAGTTATAATTAATTAATGATATTGTCATCCAGAGCATAGATCTTTACTGTGGTCACAGAGATAACATGAAAATATATATCTAGGGACGCCTGGGTGGCTCAGTCCATGAAGTATCCACTTTCAGCTCAGGTCATGACCTTGGAGTCCTGGGATTGAGCCCTGCATTGGGCTCCTTGCCCAGCGGGGAGTCTGCTTTTCCCTCTATGTGTGTGCACTTGCTCGCTCTCTCTCTCTCTCTCTCTGTCTCCCAAATAAATGAATAAAATCTTTTAAAAAGCAAATACATATCTAGACTAAATTCTTCATTTACCAGCCTAGTAAATTTACATCTTATTACAAAAACAAGTGTAACCATATTGTTTTATATTATCTTTACTAATTGCAGACAAAATATTGCCTCATAGAAACGGTCTTCAAAAATAAAAAGGGAAAAAAGGAAAGATTTGAATTAACAATGTTTACTTTTTTTATATTTAAGCATATTTTTCTAGAGAACATGAGAGTGCTTAAAAAACTGTTTCCTTAAATATCTTGCTTCCTCTACCTTTTGTATCATTTCATTACCCGTAGTCTGCTAAGCAATGGTAAAAATTAAGAGGAGCCTCTGATCTAGAAAGACCCACTGCAAATGATGATTTACAGTATTTACTACCCTTGAGATGCTAACACATATTGAATGTAAAGTGGCTTCCAAATTTCTTTACATAGAAATAAATGGTAGATTCCAGGTACTTAATTATTGTTTGTAATCATATCAGGTTATTATATTCCAGTTTATGCTCCAAAGTAGAGAGTATTTGATTGAAAGATGGGAATGATTGCCTTTTTTTTTTTTTTTTTTTGAAAGTAGTGCTGTTCCCTCTAGATCTAGGTGGTGTTCTATCTCGACATGCACACCAGGTGGTGAGACGTTGTTTTTAAAAGTTAGTGCCTACAGTTGACCTATGGGTCCAAAAACTGTACATAATCAAAATTCCTCATGGAAATCCCTTCCATCGACCATAAGCTGTATTTTGTACACAACATTGTTTAAAAATACCATCTCTCAATGTTTTCTTAAGGATTTGAACAAATGCTGCTCTTTGGTTGTGCTCCAGATGAAGCACATGGCCATTTAGGTAGGTACACGCTGAATAAATATACAAATGCAAGAAAGATCAAAGCTCTATATTCAGGAGCTACTCAGAATATAGCAATTTTAAGTACAGCTTTTGAAAAACTGAATGTGCTTAAGGGTCAAAATGTAACAAGTTAATATTTACTGCCTGATAAAGGACATTTTCAAGTAAAAGTGGCCTTTTTTTCCTCTGAGTTCATGGCAGGAGAGAACACAGTCGGTACTACTGGCAGTTTGGTGCCCCTGCCTTGGGTCATGAGAAGGCACCGGCAGTTTTACTCTCCGTCGTTTTTGCACCATCAGTACGAACATCAAAACTGTGAAAATAGCAAATAACATCTAACTATTAATCACAAAATAATTTTGATATTGTAGGCCTCCTGAAAGGGTCTTGGAGATGCCCTGGGGGTTGTGGAATAGTCTGAGAACTCTAACATTTAGTCAACGCTTAAACAAACTATGGAATATTAATAGCCAAAAAAAGGTGAGAATTCTTTTCTCAAAATGGCAAAATATCTCCAAATTTTATCGAGAATATTTATATAATGAATATTTACATAGAAATGTAATCGATCTAATATATGCCAATTTTAAATCACTTTTATTTTTGTCTTTTATCTCACTCCTTATTTGTCCTTTTTCCAGGACAATGCCAATTTTATAGCTTTGCCGAGTTACTTTTTAAATTTTTCCTCAAAATAGCTTTCTCCTAATTGGGTGACAAAGTCATTAATACAGTACTTTAAAGAGAAATAAATTTATGCAATACCAGCTATCATAAACTTTAAAGACTTGCAGTCCTTTTAAGTTTTTGTTGATTTTAAAAACTTATACAGTGATGATTTATATAGTGATTAATAGTGATTTAATTTTCGTTTACATCACAATGCCTTATTTTTAAATTCCTGGTAACAAAAAATGCAAACAGGTCTTATTTAGAAAGCAGAAAAGCAAATCTTTCCTTTACTAGAAAAGTTTTTGCTAAAAAATGTTTTCTGGGAAATGTAACATACTTTAATTAAAGACTTTCATGCCACTCTTTTTGATGTCTCTCAAATTCATCCTTTTCTTTCCTGCCTGAACTGTACTTTGAAAAAATTGGGAGAAAATTTTAGATTTCTCTCTTTTTTAAGATTTTACTCATTTATTTGAGAGAGAGTGTGTGTGAGTGACAGAGAGAGCACAGAGGGAAATGGAGAGGGAGACACAGCCTCCCCACCGAGCAGGGAGCCCGACCTGAGGCTCGATCTCAGGACCCTGAGATTGCTTCCCAAGCTGAAGGCAGATGCTTAACCGACTGAGCCACCCAGGTGCCCCTGGATTTTCATCTCTTTATTTCTCATTTTCTTGTGTTACTTGCCAGGGCTTTACCTAGGCTACTGTATGTAGTAAGTGCTAACTAAAACCTTATGGACAGCAGTTTATTAGATGCCTAAGACACCTTTAAGATTTAAAAACAATGTTTGGGAAGTAGAATATCATTGAATTCATAGTACATATAAAAGAGAATAGGTCTTGAAAGCTAATAATGCAAAAAACAACCAAAAAAAAAGAAAAAAATAGATCGACACAAGCTCCTAATGTGTAGCTCCCTTTTCTGTCCTAATTGACAGAAAAAGCCTACAAATCAAGCCAAAATCGAGCAGGTCAGAAGAACCAGAGGAAAAGCGTAAGCTGAGAATAACTACCATCCTAGATCTTTGTAGAAAATTCTACACGCTAAGGATGTCAACATGAATGTGTCTAGTTTATGAAAAAGAACATCTAAGAACAAAGGCTGCATACATTAAAGAGAAATAAAATTACTATAAAAGACTGAGTCCGGTAAATGATCTATGTAAGTTAAGAAACTTCGATGAAATAGTTGAAAACCTATCAGCTAGAACGACAGTTTTATTCTTTATCATATGTAAAGCAGAGAGTCTATGCTTGACTTCGGTTCTATGCTGAAATGAAAAAGAAAATAAGATAAAAAAGGAGGAGGGAAGGAAAAACCCGCTGCCTCTAAATCAATTAATTGAACACAAATTGAATCACCTCTTACAAGTTAATCAGAAACATGGCCATGTGCAGAAATGGCCTGTCTTCCATCTCAACTCAAGTTCAAACTGTTCCCTGTAGGTCTGACATTATTTTCACACATTTGACAATTAATCTTACACATCAAGAGGAAATGTGATTATTTGTGAATCCCTATTTGGGAAGAAAAAATATTATGAGAAAACTTGGAGATCAGTAAGATTGTGAGCATCACCATATAAAAAACTAATCGGTCCTTTTTTTTTTGTCTCTTATTTTTGATATCTCCATTAAATAGATGGACATAAATATTTTCTTTATCTGTACATGTCTTTCAAACGTGGTCACGTTGGTGGAAAACAAAAGGAATGTCGTAGCCTCATGGTGGGGTGGCACAAATGCACCAACCCGTACCTGAAGTATTAAACAATATTATAATACTGGTCTTTGAAACCAAAATAAATGTCTTATTTATTAAGCGTCGGGCAAACCTCTTCAGCTTCTGTTCAAATACGTTACACATTTGAATAATGCCAGTCTCTGTAGGATTGATATTGGACTATGAATATTTGACCTAGAATGTCATTAACAACTTATACATTTTAAAATCACGTTTTGAAATGCGGCAAAACTAAGATTGTAGTGAATTTAATTTCAAAGTCATGCTAGCCCTCCTTTTATGCTGTATGTGGTAATCCTTGATTTTTTGCACTGATGCTAAATGTTAATGAACAGAGCCACCGTGTACCATTTCACCTGGAGCAATGAAAACATTAAAATCTCTTTAGAAGCCTGAATAAAACTTTATTTTATAAATATAATCCATGTTAAAGCTCCACCGTCTCGCTGTACTTTTGAAATAAGGGCACATGGAAAATATGGAAGCGTTTCCTTTGAGATGGCTAACTAAAGCTACAAAATGAGCACTGCACGGCATTTCCAAGGAACACGGTTCAAAAGTTGTACGATTACTACTAAGGTTGTTTTATTCTCTACCACATTTGGAACAGGAAGTCTGTGTTGTTCTTGAAGAATTCTGAAAAGCAATGTCACAGTCTGATGACCTCTTCTCCTCATTAAAACGTTCCCAAAGACAGCGCTCTGCATGATGTTTTGTAGCTTCAGCAGCCATGAACTAATTTGTACCTCTTATTTTGATCATGCACTGGTGAAAGCACCAAACAATATTTTTCTTTAAACACAGAGAGGTCTTTCAACAGCTCAGCATGCACTTCTACCCTCTTTTTAATCTTGGAGCACCTATTTATTTGCTCTTTTCACCACTAAATCTTCTTTGCTCCTTTCTGCCCCCTGCAAAGCGGCTAGTTAAAAATCTTCAGTGTTTTTTCTTCATAGGCTTAAACCATTAAAAGGGTATTACCATAAAAACAGAGATGAGGGCTTATAGATATAGCACGGGGGGGGGGGGGGGTGGAATTTGCATTTCTAATTTTTAATCCAATTAAACTAAAATAATATTTATTTAGTTACTGCCTTTCTATAATGTGCACGATCACTAAAACTAACATGAAAAAAATGGCTTTAGAAAATTAGTTTTTAGGGTTCTCTGCAAAGGCTGATTGGTTCCTCACAGTAAATAAAGGAAGGCTTTACCTAAAGCTCATTAGTATGTATGTGACTTGTTTATTTTGCATACCCGTACACTTTCTTTGGTTCGGTTACAGCAGTCTTTTCTATATGTTTCTCCATATATTCCTGTATCTTGCAATTACCGTATGCATCGCAGGGAGCTGTGGTTAAGCCATGCATTTAATTTACTCAGGAAAAAAAAGCGGGGATGGAGAGACCCAAATTAAATGATGTTGTTAAAGGACGCAAATTCAGCGGCAGCAATATTTTTGAGCTTTATTAATGAAAACAAGTCCAAATAACTTAATAATTCAAATTATTGTCTTAAAAAGTATATTAATTTGAGTAACATAAAACTCAAATATGCAAAACTGCTAACAACTGAATAAATTATAGCAGAGTTCATCAAGCCAGCGGTTTGGCTGTAAATAGAGCATGCTGCTAGGATTACAGATCTAGTGGAGGCAAAATCTACAATTATATACTGATAAATGGATTCTTTTTTCATCATGAAAGATTTATTCCTTCAAATGTAATTACTGAACACATTGGATTTCTCTTAAACATATCAAAGATAATAATGTAAACCTTTCACTATTAATGAATCATAGCATATTTCCAAACTCAATAGACGTTTGAATATTAATATTAAGTTATTTAAAATGTTGACTCATTGACGTTCAGGTTTTCAAATATCAATTTATTCTTGAGTACTGTTTTACATAAATATGCAATTCATCCAAATAGTTTTTCAAATTGTTTATAAAACTAAACATTTGTATGAAAATAAATGAAATACTAAAAAAAAGTATTGTTTCCAATGATATGGTCAACATTTAATTTTAGTGACATTTAAAAAATAATTTTGTTCAACTAAAATTAATCGGATCAATGTTATCAGAATAATTTTTGTGAGTTTTTAAGTCACCACACCTAATTAATTGATCCCTCTCTCTATTCCAGATTGCTTCCTAATGAATATTTTTCATTGCGGTATCCATGCCAGTGGCAAACTGGAATGTGTATGTTGTTAATTCCAGGCACTATTTCTCCAAATTTAATCAATTTTGCTGTTTAGAATTATTTTATACATTTGTCTTTGGCTAACTTAATCTTAAAACTTACATGTCCTGTTGTGTCTCTGCTGTGTCGTAAGCATTTTTTTCATAAATATGTAATTCATAGTGACCAGCAATTGTCATGAACTGTCTTGATGATCTTCTCCCTCCAAGATAAAAGACTCACCAAGGTGTTTTGTCTTTTAAAATAATTTTTAAGAGATCTTCTGAGATATTCAATGTATAGTTGTATTTATGTTTCTGGGTTTCTGGGTTTAAGAGGTTCAGTTTGAGACTTTGGGAACGCCTACCCACAGGCTTCACAATCCTCAGGGGAAATAAACACACACAGCACCAGCTCTTGGGGTGGGGTGGGGGGGGTTCCCTAGCTTGGTCAAGGGACGCTTTTAAGCTTTGTGTAATAAAGCCAGAGACCTGAATATCCACATAGGTCATGTCACAGACTGTCTGGTGAGTTTGAGCCTTTATTTGTTTGACTCTTAACTTTCTCACCTTTAAATTGAGCTTAGTAATATTTTTCTGCAGGGTTACTAAGCTGATTAGAAATGATGTATGTAAAGGATATGGTAACTGTAGATGCTAACCGGTAGGTGCTAGCTGTTGACATTTGGGCTGGGTTCCCCCAAACATTAAGAATTGCATCAACAGTGGGATCTACTAGGAGGATGTCAGAATGAATGGCAAGAAACTTGGATTCTTTCCTCAGGTCACAAGTCTCCCACCTTCCTGAGCATCATTGAACAAACTCTGAACTAAATAACTAGGACATTTTTATGAGCAGTCGGTTTAGATGATAGTTGTGAAAACCCTCTCACAAGTGTCAAACAGTATAAAAAGCGAACATAATACTATACAAATAGGGTTTTAGATTTTCAGGCTAGAAACAAACAAACATTTGTTTAACCCCTCACCTTACTTGTGAAAGAAGAGATTCAGACAGGTTTTCCCATGATTACATCACTAGCCAAATACAATATCCATTTGTTCTATGTAAATCTACCTCTCCAAGGTTGATAGTGAGATATATCTCCCTCTACGTGCTGGATGTATTGAATTAAAATCCAACAAGTCAAGCAAGATGGGCCATTATATGTAGAATGAGTTCAAAACAGCACAGTTAAAATCAGATTTAAAACATATATGATATTTTATTTTCAGAGAAAATATACTGATTTTCGTACGGGAGGGAAATACCATGTGATTTTTTTTTTTTTTTTTTTTTTTTTTTTTTTTTTTTTTTTAAAGCATAACGTTTTCTGAAAGTTGGGATCCCACCTGGGCGCAGTTTCGTGTTCCATTCTGAGTTTTGTCCACTAGATGTCTCCAGTACGTCATAGAGAAGCTCTGATCTCAGATGGGGCCTTGTTAGAATCTGCATCTACTGTTTCTTTTTGAAGTGAGTTCCTGAGATACCTCGTCAAATGATTTTTATTCCTGCATTCATTTCATCCTCAAAATTAACAAGCTACTAATCTACAGAGAAATGTAATCATTTAAAGTTTTTTTTTTGTCTGAGACAGAGTATAACTTTGCCAATTTAAGAAGCAATTAAAGAACATGTATATCTTCCTTCTGAAATGCATTTAAGAAATCAAAGACCTGAAACAAGTTCAAAATCCTCAGAGAAAAAGTTCAGAGCCTTGAAAAGGAGGATTCTTAACACAACTTTTAATTGTATTGCTTTCAAAGAGTGAATAGCATTTACAACAAAATAGTTCAGGAAACTTTGGTAGCAGCAGGAGCCTTGTTTAATTTGGACTTTAATAAATTAAAGAAAAAAAGCAAAAGCCTGAACAGTCACCCAAAGCGTCCCCTCCTAACTCACACAAAAACCTCCGTAACAAAGGCTACGAGACTGAAATACAATAATAATTGCAACGTGGGGATGTTCAATTAGAACTAGGCTTGCAAAAAATGCTCTTTTCTCCCCCCCCAAAAGCCCAGTGAGCCCATATTACAGGAGGCTTCTGCCTCTGACTGAAACATAACACCCTCTGGGGCTGCTGTGGCAGATTGCTGCACTGGAGGGCCGAGAATCTACTCTTCTAAAGCAATTCAATAAGGATTCCTACAAGGTGTCTCAAAATGGAAGCACTCAGGCAGCGTGTTCCTGCCTCGCAGGGCAAGAGGTAAAAAGTTCAGCCTGTGAAGTGGAGCAGTTTCTGCCCCGGAGCAAGAGAGAAAAAAAGTACAAGAGCGTTCTGATGAATTATCTCTTACTCAGAGCTAACACGGGCTTCCCAGGAACAATGGCCAAGTATAACCAGAGTTGACAGCCTCCATTCTCTGCCCAGCACTCCATCCTGCACAGTGTCGGAACAATGGGCCCTTCTCACCGCTTCCCAGCCCGTCCCCAGCCTTTCAACAAACCTTCATTCAAGAGCCACTTCTTGATCGTGCTTTCTTTGATTAAAGCTCACCTCTCATCCCTTTAGTATTTTATTGTTATTATTTATGGAGTACGCTGAAAATGGAGGTAACGTCCAAAAAAAAGTCAAAACCATGGAGCCCTGAATGCATTTCATTAATGATCAAGGGTAGGAAAGTCAACCGAATCATAAGAAAACAATTTAGGGATAAACTATGGGATCCTGGGAAGAACTACCATGGTAGTTACACCGCACATCATATTTGTGCCTTGCAAAAACAGGTTTATAGAGGAGTGGGAGCTTGAACTAAATCGAAGGAATTCAAGGAACAAAGAAGGGAGGAAAAGGAGAGACCAGAGGAGAAATCACCAAGTGAGAGAACATAGATACAAAAATGACCATCACAGAGGCAGAAAACAGAGAAGCGAGCTGGACTGGGCACCCAGAGACACTTGAACAGAAACAGACATATGTCCAATGGGCTGGACCGTAGAGGTTCCGGTTTAAAAAGCAAAGGGGAGCCATTATAGTGTCTTATGCTAGTGTCTTACGTTCTAGAAATACAGTCAGCAAATTAGATTGCTAAGACAGGGGTGGGAAAGTTTACCAAGGGACGTGAAGCACTCACTGTCAGGAAACACATTAAAACAATCTGGGCTTTTGGTCATAAGGGCCAAGACCAAGGGATGGGTTGTTGAATATAGAAAAAAAAGGCAAATCTGAGAAAGAAAGCTTGAGGGAAAAAAAGAGATCTATTAAATAAAAGTGTGACGTAGACAGGAAGAAAACCTACTCTTGGTTTAAATCCTACAATTTAACGTTCTTCACCAAAGAGTTGAGCCAATTTAATCTGTATTTTCTGTTTAGCGTTGCAGAGAATGAGCAACACATTCAGTATATGTGCCCTAGGTCAGTAACTTCATCCCATAAGGAGACATTTTATGTCCCAAAACACTATCATCTCAGCATCTTTGAGAAAGGCTAGAATGAGGAGTATATCCCCCCAAAATGACCTGAATTTCTGTAGAAGAATTTCTGTATATCTTTTATAAAATTTCAAGGTATTATATCATTTAGAAGAATAATAACTAAAGAATATATACACAATATAAATGAAGCAATGACACGTTGGCAGTGTACTACGGTGGCATACAACTACTATTTTATTTTAGTCAATTAGTCAATTAGTATTTGAAATGTTTTGCCTAAAAGGATAGGGTAATCCACACACCCAGGCTTGGAGGCAAAATGATATGCCAGGTGAAAGCCATTCTTCAATTTCTCTCTTGCCATTTCTGACCTTCACCAGACTCTCCACACTCTGGAGGCCACAGCGGTACAGTCTTTTCATCTTTCAACACATGCTTATGGGGCAGCCCTAACGCGCTAGCACCATGCTATCCACGAGAGAATGTTGAACATGACACAATCTGTGCCCTCAGAGTATTTGAATCTAGTGTCCTTTCTGGGCTGTCACCAAATTTCCCCCACAACCCAGATATCAGCCACTTATTTATAAAACAATTATTCTTAATAAAGTACCAAGCCCTGTAGGACACTTGGAAAAACAAGCAAGCAAACAAGCACCTCTCTTACGTGGTCAATCCACTGTGGAAATTTATAATAAATAAAGTGTAACAATACCTCAGGAGAAGGATTTATATTAAATGCTGATTAAGGAAGTGCTGTAGGAGTTGTTCAGGAGTTTACCGGAAGGATATGTCGGTTAGGCAGGATGTGGCTAGAAAAAATAAAAATTAACAGGCTAATTGCTATTTCCAAACTTAAATTCCTTGAGTAGTTTTCAATATCTAGAGCCATGAAAGGGAGCTGGAGCAGTTCAAACCATTATATTTTCATCCTTATGTTAATGTAATGAATAAAAAACTTTCCATATTTTAATAAGTTTTAGGAGCTAAGTAAAAAAAAAAAAAAAAGTTTCTGTAACAACATTCCCCTGCAACAAGCTATTGAGCTCCTCAAGTTATGACCAATCTCTTTAACGATCATCTAAATGAACAAGTTCACTAGCCTAAAAACACGTTCAGTACAACTGGACAAAAGATACAAGAGACAAAGAGAGTCTCTGTGTATATATACATGTGTATTTAGAGTGTTTTGCTTTATTGATTTTGCTTTATTTTTTTAAGATTATTTATTTATGAGAGAGAGCACAGAGCTAGTGAGAGAGAACCCGATTGGGGGGTGGGTGGGTGCAGAGGGAGAGGGAGAAGCAGGCCCCTGGCTGAGCAAGGAGCTTGACGTAGGACTCTGTCCCAGGGTCCTGGGATCATGACCTGAGCCAAAGGCAGACGTTTAACCTGACTGAGCCACCCAGGTACCACCCCTTGCTTTGTTTTTCTTTCAGTCAGATCCCTCAGAGAAGTATTAGCATCCAAGGACTACACAAGCACCAGGGAAATCAAACACGGTTGGGTTGATTACTTGTCACAACCAGGGAGACCATATCCCATGAGGAACTACAGAGCACCTCGGTTCAAGGGTGCTGCAGGGAGCTGGTTATAGGAGCTGGGATTGTATTAGGTGATTTTTAGGGAGGATACGAAGAACCATCCCAGCACCAGGTAGGATGTTATCAGAAAGCGTAAGTAATCCAGTGGTAGGATACCAATTTTCTAGGCATCAGGAAAAACACAGTGAGTCTAAAGCTATAATTGGTAAACAGGCAGCAGTCACTCCTGCCAGCCAGGAGAGGAAGGTGCTCGCTCATTTTCGTGATTTTGTGCTGGGTTTTGTCCTTGTCTTTCTATTGTGATCAGAGGGCTTAGGGAAAGCAGAACACCATGGCGTAGTCGTTGGTGTCAGGCCAGAGACCAGCTGACCAACGTCAGAGTTGCTCTTTCTCTTTCTCAAGTACAATCTTCTGCAATGAAGACTGTCCATACTGCAAGAAAAATGTAAATCTTCAGAAAGAATTCTTCACAACCCATTATCAATGAGAATCTGCTATGAATTCTGTTGGTCTCTGGGAATGTTTGCTTTAGCAGTAAACTGGGAAAGCTGGAAACAAAAGGTAAGGATCATATTGGAAGTGGTGGATTTCTAAGAATACTGGTAAGACTAGAAGTAGTGATACCTTTTAGGGAACCCCCTCCCCATTTTTCTGATTGTGCTTCCACACTTTGCTGGGCCCTATCAGCTACAATTACACTACCTGACCCTGTGCCACAATGAAGTGGACAGGAGTGGACACTTGATCCCAGCTGGACCAATCAGATCTCCCCACCCAGAAACTTGGAACTGGGATTTTGGAGAAGCCAAATAAATGCTGCGTGCAGCTTGAATTGTCTTAGGTTAACCCAGGAGCTCTGTAGATGCTATTTTTTTATGTGGCTTAGGATTGCAGGAGGCCCGGCAATGGAGAGAGGATGAGTCAGAACTACAGAGAGAAGCAGAGATGCAAACAGAAGGAGGGTCCTCACAATTTTCTCTTCCTGAGGTCCAGCTCCATTCCTACCCTCAAGTTCCCTGTCTCTTTATAATACATTTTCTATTTTCATTAAAATCAGCTCAAACATATGTCTATTATTTAGATAAATAAAGCCCCTCTTAACTAAGAATAACAGATAATTTAATGCCAAGTATAAGGGCAGCACAGACCACTGACTGTCACCCAGTATTTGTTCTTTTCTCTTTTTTTTTTTCTTTTATAAAATCTCCCCTGGATTTTAGCTGGGTCCATGGCTATGAAGTGAAAGACTAAATTCCCCAGGTTCCTTTGCAGCTAGCTGTAGAGATATGACTGAGTTCAGCCTCATGGGAGATGAGTGGATGTGATGCATGTAACTTTATGGCTATCTCTTTTAGATAAGCAGCTGCCCTGAACTAGCTTCTTTTCTCACATGGTGACCACTGCAACAACTGCCTTGGACGAGAAACAGAAATAAATTTCTGATAACCAAGCCAACCCACCAACCAAGGAGAAAACCAGTCTCCACCAATGGATAGAGAGGTTGCCATAACAGACCTCCAGAGAAAACTCTGAGCTAGCTGAGCAGAGGATATATGAGGTAGTAATTCTCATTTCCCAATGAAAAGCTGACTGTCCATGTAATGTGACACTGAAGTAGTTGGTTAAATTCCCACATGCAGTCTCTGAATTCAAATGACATTCTCACCAAAGGTGACAATGTTTTAGGAGAATCCTTTTCTGAGTGTGAGAATTTCAAAACCTGAAGGCTCCTCTTTATGATAATCAATGAAGAACAACATGAAAGAGAAAAAAATATCAGTCTAGAGTTGCCCAGCTGGAAGCAGACACAGAAAACATGTTTAATGAACTGAAATTGCTGAAGTCTAAATCAAGAAATGAATCGATGTCTTGCCAAATTGAAACGTGTACATCACCCCTTGCTGTGTACGTTCTTGATGCTTCTGTTAGGGAACTGTGCGATCTTGACCATTGAAATGAGATCTGGGAGTAGTCAGAGAAGTGGGGAAACCCACCTTCCACATTCTTCCAACATATTATCTCTGTCTCTACCCTTCCTACAAACATATCACAATGCCTCTAATTATAAACTTTCACAGAGGATTCTGGAGAAGGACAAAGCCCAGAGAAAACTAGGGATGAAGGACTCTGAGACACTCTTCCGTACCCTGGTATTTTGTAGACATTTTCTGATTCACTGATAAGGTCAACACCTCAGCACAAAAAACTTCATGAATACCATTCATGGGGGTATTCGGATTACTAAATTTGGGTCTACTGGCCCCAATGGCCCAGTGGTTGGGAGCCGCCTTTGGCCCGGGGTATGATCCTGGAGACCCGAGATCGAGTCCCATGTCGGGCTCCCTGCATGGAGCCTGCTTCTCCCTCTGTCTGTGTCTCTGCCTCTCTCTCTCTTTCTGTGTCTGTCTTGAATAAATAAATAAAATCTTAATAAATAAATAAATAAATAAATAAATAAATAAATAAATAAATAAATAAATAAATAAATTTGGGTCTGCTAAAGGCATGAAGAAAAAGTTATGAGGCTTTAGCAAATGTAATCATGTTAAATGAAATTGGCAAGCAATCTACCAAAATTTATAGGACTGTGTGATGATGATGTGATGTCAGGTTGGCTAAGCTATGGTGTTCAGTCATTTGTTCAAACATCAGTCTAGATGTCTCTATGAGGGTACATTTTATTATTTTTTTTATTTTTTTTTTATTTTTTTATTTTTTATGATAGTCACAGAGAGAGAGAGAGAGAGGCAGAGACACAGGCAGAGGGAGAAGCAGGCTCCATGCACCGGGAGCCCGATGTGGGATTCGATCCCAGGTCTCCAGGATCGCGCCCTGGGCCAAAGGCAGGCGCCAAACCGCTGCGCCACCCAGGGATCCCTATGAGGGTACATTTTAGATGTGATTAGAATGTAAATCAGTAGACTTTGAGTAAAGCAGATTGTCTCCATAATGCAGGTGGGCTTCATCTAATTAAAGGCCTGAAAAGAAAAGATTGGTTTCCCTAAAGAAGATCCAATTCTGCCGGAGTTTCCTATCTGGTGTCCTATTCTGCAGAGTTCGGACTCAGGACTGCAGCATCAACTCTTAGTGTCCAGCCTGCGGGCACACCCTGCTGATTTCAGACTCACCAGCCCCCACAGTCATGTAAGCTGGTTCCTAAAAAATCAATCTCCTCTCTCTTTCTCTGGAAGAATTTGACTAATATAGGGGCACCTGGGTGGCTCAGTGGTTGAGGATCTGCCTTGGGCTCAGGGCATGATCCTAGGGTCCTGGGATTGAGTCCTGCATCGGGCTCCCTGCAGGGAACCTGCTTCTCCCTCTGTCTATGTCTCTACCTCTCTCTGTGTGTCTCTCATGAATAAATAAATAAAATCTTAAAAAAAAATGTTTTTGACTAATATAGATTGTATGCAATCCTGGCCAACTGTAGCAAAAAAGTAAAAATAAATACAAATAAAACTGTATTCTAATATCACCCTAGGGGTGCCTGAGCAGCTCAGTCAGTTGAGCATCCAACTCTTGGTTTTCGGCTCAGGTCACCACCTCCGGGTCATGAGACAGAGACCCACGTCAGACTCTGCTCTCAGCAGGGAGTGTGCTCGGGAGTCTCTCTCTCCCTCTCTCTTTGGCCCTCCCCCGACTGGTGCTCACTTTCTCTCTCTCTCTCTCAAATAAATAAATACATCTTAATAATAATAATCACCCTGGTGTGCCTGGGTGGTGCAGTGGTTCAGTGTCTGCCTTCGGCCCAGGGCGTGATCCCGGGGTCCAGGGATCGAGTCCCACATTGGGCTCCCTGCAGGGAGCCTGCTTCTCCCTCTGCCTGTGTCTCTGCCTCTTTCTATGTCTCTCATGAATAGATAAATAAAATCTTTTAAAAAAATAATAATAATAATGATAATAATCACTCCAACTTTTTTCTCTGATGTTAGGAAATTCTTGATGCTTATTCTTTCACAACAGTAAATTGTCCAAATAACTTCAGACTATTCCTCTTCTTTCCCTGGAAACTTAACAGGCCTAAATCCCTTCTCCCTAGGCTCTTAACCTTCCAAAGTGCCATTCACCTTATCCTGTAATCAAATCTATACTAAGGGGAAAGCAGGCTGATATCTATAAATCCCATCCTCCCCCTGAGCTATCCGAAGACTAGGACTCCTGCTTTTGCTCTCTGATTATGAAATGGCTAAAACAGTCATCTCTGAGCCGCAGCTAAAGAGAGGAGGAAATCATCTGGTCAAAAGGGGCCTGGCAGCACCCATCAAATCACACCACAGAGGCCACTTCCTTTTCTGCACACATCTAGAGGATCATAATTGCTAGACTCATATCCAGCAAATGACCTGAGCTCAATGAATTACAGGCAATTCTTAGAAACCAAAGTATTTCCAATCAGAAATACCAAGACTCAGAAGCCAAAAATAAAATTTTGATTTGTTAAAGGACCCAGGAGCTCTAATTAGGTACCATATAGTTTCACTTCCAGAAATACTTTCAGGAAACAAAATTACTTTGGATTAATTTAGATCCAGATGATAAATTGAATCCATACCAAAATAATGAAGGATAGTTGGAAGGAAGGCAGGTAGGGAGAAGCCTTAACTGCCCACCCACCCCTACCGTGCCGCCATCCACCCTTAAAGGAAACTACCCTTAAAAGGATTTTACACCACCCTAGAAGGAGTCTTCCATCCTTTCCCATGTGAACAACTACCTGATAGGTAGATGAGAGCATGGACAGAAACCTGATTGGGTGACAGGCACAAGGAAGGTTAATCAGATTAAAAGAGCCTGGCAACAGTCTCATAAAAATCCCTAGACTTAGACACTCCTCTGGCAACCCCCTCAGGTCCCCTCCCTCTTCAGGAGTTTTGTACTATTGCTCAAAAAACTTAACTATCACTCAATAAACTTTGCTTTGCTACCCACCACTCTTCATCTGATCTACTCTCATTCTTCGAAGTGGCGTGACCAAGAACCATGGGCACAGAAGGAAAAGAAATGTTTGAGACACAAACAGATCTGAATTCCTTATTCACATTTTCCCAGAAATACCCATGACAAATTACTAAAACGAGGTAATACTAGAGCAGGCAATTTCTCAGGCTGCTTACAAAATAAAAGGTAGATTAAAGTGATCCAAGGTTGGTAGTAAATATAAGTTTTTGACAAAAATGAGACAAATTCACTTTAACATGTTCCTCAAAAAATTCTCAGTTAATGCTTCAACACTGGCTCATAGTGACAAATCACCAAACACTGAAGGGTTAAGGAACTATTAAGTGAGAGTCAAGATATAAATCAGGAAACTGCCAAGTAACTTTTTCAAATGGTCTCTCTTTTATAATCATAAGAAGCCTGCAAAATTAGTTTACTTGATAAACTTAAGTAACTTAAAAAGACTATTGTGAGGTACAATGGTAGAAGAAGAGATCATGGAAAATAACCAGAGAGATTTGAAAAAGAAAAAATTAAAAAATTTTAAATGAAGGAATAAAGTAACTAGAATTAAGGACAGTAAGTTTGGATTAAACAACAGATTAGACAAAAGTGAAGAAAAATTTATGAATTCTGAGACATATATGGATAAATTACTCAAAATGGAGTTCAGAGAATCAAGAGTGGAAATCAATAGACATGAAAATAGAGTCTAACATATGTCTATTAATTAGAGCCCCAGAAATGAACGAGAGAAAAGATGTAGAAGAAATATTTGACGTGACAATGGTTGAGATCTCTCCTGATATGATGAGACACAGAGTTTCAAATTAAGGAACTTCAGTAAGTCCCAATCAGAATTAATATGAAAACACCATCCATACTCAGACATATCATAATGAAACTGCAAAACATCAGAGACAAAAAGAAGTTCTTAAAACAAGCGGAGGAAAAAGGCAGATTTCTGAAAAGGAACAATTTGACTGGCAGCTAATTTCTTAATGATAATAATGGAAGCCAAAAGATTGGTAAATGATAACTTCAAAGTACTGAGAAAAAAATAGCTGCTAATGTAGAATCCTGTACCCCATGAAATTATGTCCCATTCAATCACTTATTCAATTAAAGTATTTACTGTGTTAGTGATTAAAATCCATCAGTGAATAAAATGGACAAAAAAAATCATACTTTCCTGGAATTTATATTCCAATGGAGAGAAACAGTCAATAAATAATAACCATAATAAATAAGAAAAGTATGCTGTGGAAACAGTGGTCCAGAGTAAGGTGACTGGGACTAAAAAGGCAGAGGTTTATAAATTTAAATGCACTGTCAGAATAGAATTCATTAAAAAGGTGATATTTAGGCAGGTAAGGGATTTCTGGCAGGGGAGAGTTTCAAAGAAAGAGAACAGACTGGGGATGCCTGGGTGACTCAGTGGTTGAGCATGTGCCTTCGGCTCAGGGCATGATCCTGGGGTCCTGGGATCAAGTCCCACATCGGGCTCCCTGCAGGGAGCCTGCTTCTCCCTCTGCCTGTGTCTCTGCCTCTCTCTCTGTGTCTCTCCTGAATGAATAAATAAAATCATAAAATCATAAATAAATAAATAAATAAATAAATAAATAAATAAATACAAACTCTAGAAAGAAAGAACAGACTATACAAAACCCTCTGGTAGGAGAATTCCAGAAATAGGAGGCCAATGTGGCTGGAACCCACAGGTGAGGGACACCTTTGATTTTTACTGAGTGAAACAGGGAATGGAGGGCTAGGGGTGTGTAAAGAGTGGCATGTTGGATTTTAACAGGATCACACCGACCACTGTGTGAGAATATACTATGGTGGCATGTGGGGATAAGAGTAGATTGGTGGCAAGGAAGAAAATTAATTAGGAGACTTTGAAGTAATCCAGGCTCAAGACAAAGATGATTCAGACTAGAGTGAGATTAGGGAGTAGTAAGAAGTGGCTAGACTCTGGATTTATTGTGAATATGGAATCAACATAATTTCCTGATAGATCAGGCAAGAGAGGAATCAAGACGACTAAAACATTCTATCTGAGCTACTAAAAAGGTAGAGGAGGAGGAGGAGGAGGAAGAGGAGGAGGAGGAGGAGGAGGAGGAGGAGGAGGAGGAGGAGGAAGAGGAGAAAATAATCTGCATTGTGGCTAAGGTTGGGGTAGCTTTGATAGAAAGAGAGAGGATGCGGCAGCCCGGGTGGCTCAGTGGTTTAGCACCACCTTCACCTAGGGCCTGATCCTGGAGACCTAGGATCAAGTCCCACGTAGGGCTCCCTGCATGGAGCCTGCTTCTCCCTCTGCCTGTGTGTCTGCCTCTCTCTCTCTCTCTCTCCCTCATGAGTAAATAAATAAAATCTTAAAAAAAAGAGGATATTGGAAATTAGGTTTGGACATGTTGAGTTTGAAACATCTATTAGATATCCATGTGGAGCTATTGATAATTTAGTTCTGAGTTCAGAAGAAAGATCTTCACTAGAGATGCAAATATGGGAGTCACTGGCATATGGATGGCAACTGAAGGCAAAACACTGGATGAGATGATCAAGAGATGGAGTGTCAATATAAAAAAGAAATGGACCAAGGGTTCACTAGGGAAATTTCAACTGGTTAGGGAAATTAGGAAAAATAAGCACAAAATACTAAGAAAGAGTAATCTGGTCCATGTGAGAAGCAAAACCAAAAAGAGGTATTGTGTGCCCACGTCAAGAAAATATATTAGAGGAGTGATTGTGTGCCACGCTGCTGATAGTGGAGTGTGATGGAAACTGAAAATTCGGTGCTGGATTTAGCCACTGAATCTTGAAAAAAAAGTGATTTGGTGGATTGGTGGTGTGCAACCTGATTGGATAGTTGAATAGAATAATTGAGGAAAGTGGATATGGGCTTTAAGTAGTAATTATTTCAAGGAGGTTTTCTGCAAAGGGAAGCAGAGAAATATTGTGGTGGCTGGCCATGCAAATAAGGGCAAAAAGCTTTTTAGAAATACATAGGAAAAATAAGAAGATGCTCTATCCTGATGAGAATGGCGACTAGAAAGGAAACAGTGACTGTGCAGAAGAGAGAACTGCTGGAGGGGTTGGTAAAGTGTATGGAGACCAGCACACGTGGGAAAACTTGACTGTAGGTGGGACACGGAGAGCTCATCCCCAGGTTCAGTCAGGAGAGCAGAGTGTAGAGATAGATGGCGCTGGGTAGGTAGGGTGGTGCTGGGAGTCTCTGCATGTTCTCTTCTAATGACTTCAATTTTTCCATTGGAATAGAAAGCGAGATCAGCTGAGAGTTAAACTGGAAGACAGAGTATAGGAGGTTTGAAAAGAGGAGGCCAAAAAAAAAAAAGCCTTTCAAGCATGTTTCCAGAATGAGGATGAAACAAATGCATTTTTCAGGCAAACACATAAAAATTGGAAGTTTACTATCAACAGGCCCTCACTAAAGGGGTTAGGAAGAAAATGATCTGAGAAGCAAGGTCTGAAGGGCTAAGAATGAATGGTGAGCACAGCAGTATATATATATAATACACACACACAAGTTTGAGCATTATTAGATATATATTTTTTATATTGTATATTATAATATTATATATGTAATTTTATTTTTGGCTTCTGAGTCTTGGTATTTCTGATTGGAAATACTTTGGTTTCTAAGAATTGCCTGTAATTCATTTAGCATATATAAATATATACATATATATATGTATCTGGTCAACAGAGACTTTTAGAATTATTTCTAAATATGTCATTTGATGTCATTGGTGATACTTCAAACTTCAACAGAAAAAAAAAACCCACACTTTTCTCTAATGATCCTAACCCTTGCATGCTTCATCCAACTAAACGAAACAAAAATCCGGACAGTTTTTCAGCTTGTATGCAATAAGGAACACCAAGAAACACTACTGAACTTGGCAATTCACCATGACCTCCTCAAGCATTTTGCCTTGCCTCTAGGTAATGGGCACTCATGCCGTAATCTCCTTTACAACAGCCAATGTGCAACCCAACAGAAATCAAACCAAACTGAAAAATTTCCTCCTCCCTACCCTGATTCACCATCAGGTAAATTTAATTCTGGAAAGCAGAAGTTGGTTTCTGCTGGCTTTTAAAATCTAAATTATTACACGTTTCAACCCATCAAAACATTTTTCAGTCTTAATCTATGATTTCTTTTTTGCTTTTATAATTTTACTACTAGTCTTCTGTCTGTTACTTAAAATTGCTTAATGTTAATCGGAAGATCTTTCTTCTGTTAAGCTCCTCTTCCTTGAGTAGTGGAGCCCTTCTCAATTTCACTCTATTTTCAAGGTTTCCAATAATATGCATGAATTATTTTTATAATAAAAAGAATTAAATCTGTCTTAAATCAAAAGTCAGGTAATAAATTGGATTATACTTCCTGGGATGTCTAATATAATATTGAACACAAGTGATGATTCTGGGCCTGCTTGTCTTTCGATTTTATTTTGGAGTCACAAGAACTGGATTCAATGGCCATAAAGAAAAAATCCACAGCCCATTTTCCTGTTCAACAATGAAACCACCACAGTCACATGGTTGTATATGACATGGTTAAGGATATTAAATAAAAACACCACCGCCACCACTACCACAACAACTCTGGCATCTACATGTTTATAGAATATGTTTGCATTTTTATTGTAATAGTACCTTCTTGTAGAGTGTATAGTTAGGGGAATACTATTTTAACACTGTGTTAAGTGGAAGTGAAACTAACATTTAAAAATTCATGAGAAGAGTTTTTGTGTTCTTATATTAGCATTCAGAGGTAAAGTAAGGGTGATTGGAAGACATGTGAGTGTGACTCAAACTCAAATTATATTTGTTCATACAGAAATAAAGCCCCTGTGCTATATGGCTTTGTTTTGACTAAAAGCTTAATTTGCTAAACATTCGTTTTGGTGTGCATCATTTTTAGGTGAGTATAATTAATAATACGAAATCAAAATTTGAGGTTTTAAAATGATAAATTCTGAATATAATCTTATTCAAACTGTAATAATTTCATTGATCTCCTTTGAAAATAACGCGGTGGACTATTAGCAAGTTGTAGGTAGAATTTCATAATACTCCATCAGCAGCATATGAAAATGAATAAATGTGTGAGAAAGTCTGAATATCTTTTGAAAGTTTGATCACTCTTAGTTAAATTCAAAATAGATTTCTTCTAACATTAATCTGAACAGACAATATACTCCTTTTATATTTAGCTTTTGCAATTTTTACTCTCCAATTAAATTTTTCTTCTTATCCTAATAGTGTTCTTTTGTTTCCAAGAATGAAAACTTGTTACCATGGAATTTTCTTTCATTCAGCAGGACAAATATACTTATATCTTATATTATTGTATAACTTTTCATAATTGGAATATTTGCATTTCTAATGGATGAAATATTGAACAAACACTTCCAGTGTAAGATAATATGAAATGACCAACTCAATTCATTCATAAAGTAATAATAAACTCTGAATTGTTTCACTAGATTTTAAGATTTTTGTTCATTGAGACATCCATGCTAATTTGGTAAGCACCTTGGACTCCAACAAAGAATTTATTCTTGAAAATTTTTTTCATTCCTTCCCAATGTAGGAAGTAGAATAATTCAAACGTAAGTATAGGTCTCTCTATGGTCATTTTCTCAAATCATGTATTAAAATCTTTCCAAATGATGGTGCAGAGTAATAGGCCGATCTCCAAGAACACCTAGATTAAACTTTGAATTTAAAAGATGACATTTAGGTGGCTCAGTTGGTTGAGTATCCAACTCTTGGTTTCGGCTCAGGTCATGATCTCAGGATCATGAGATCAAGCACCGTGACTGACTTTGAGCTCAGAGGGGAGTCTGTTTGAGAGTCTCTGCCTTTCATTCTCCCTTAGCCCCTCCTGTGCTCACAAGCTCTCTCTCAGATAAATAAGGAAATCTTTAAAATAAAAAAAGGCATTAGGAGCAATGTGTGCAAGAGCTTTAGTTTGGTAAAAAATGTCAAGGAGTTCCATTGCCAGCCAAGATAGAGGACCAGGAACCAGATTTACACTCATACCTTAAATACCTAAAAGTCAAACAAGATATTTTCAAACATTGAACAACAGGCAGCAGAGAGCAATGATCCTGAGAGAAGGGAAATGAACTAGGTAAGTTCTACGGTTGCTTCAGTTTACTACCTGAAAAGAATTGGATCAGAAAGCTAGAATCTAATGGGCGAAGGTCCAATAGAACTTTCCGGTTCAACAGGGTGCATAGAAGGCATATGTTTACCTTCATTTGTTCCCGAAAATACACTCAAATCACAGCAAAGCAATTTACAGGATAGTATGTCCCATATTACACTCTGACTTAAGATGTGGCACAGGGAAAGGGAATCCAAACAGAGCCCTGAATTCTCTCTGAATTGAAGAGACAGAAATAGAGACCTGGGAGCACCAAAGCAGTTAGAATTTGTAGGACAATTGCAAATTGTGTCAGAGTATCAGAGCAGACAGAGCTATAAAGAGAAGGAGCTCCTGAAATCTGCAGAGGGTTCCCCCAGAATCCTCAACTGAATACTGATCAGAACATACATGTAAGCAAACTGCCCTTTGGCTGAGCAATGAACTACTGGAAAGGGGTAGGAAGAATAATTTTCAGCTATCACAAAAAGTTGGGAATGGTTCACATATCCAAAAACCAGATGTGAAAACATCATAATGCAAAGGGCATGCATCAAGAATGGTACTCAGAGGGTATTGTCTGACTTACGGGGACAAATTAGCCTCAGGCTCAAAAATACTCTAATTCAACCTTTAATCTAAAGATTAAAGCTAGTTGTGAAAGAATCAGAATGCTTCCAAGCAACTCAACTGCATCTCAAAGCAAAGCTCAAAAATATTTTAAAAATTACTAAAAGTGCCAACACTCATGATGCTTGGTATCCAATCAAAAATCACCAGGCGGGGATCCCTGGGTGGCGCAGCAGTTTAGCGCCTGCCTTTGGCCCAGGGCGCGATCCTGGAGACCCGGGATCGAATCCCACGTCGGGCTCCCGGTTCATGGAGCCTGCTTCTCCCTCTGCCTGTGTCTCTGCCCTCTCTCTCTCTCTCTCACTGTGTGCCTATCATAAATAAATAAAAAATTTTAAAAAAGAAGGTCTTTATGTATTTAAAAAAAATCACCAGGTGTACAAAGAAGGAAGAAAATATGACCAATAACATGGGGGGAAAATCATCCAATAAGAACTGACCAACAATTGCCACAAATGACAGGAACAGGATAAAGAACGTTAAAACAGCTTCTATAACCATAGACTGCATGTTCAAGAAGGTAGAGGAAAGCATAAACCTATTAAGGAGAGACATGAAAGATATTTTAAAAGACCTAAATCTAGGGGCACCTGGGTGGCTCAGTTGGTTAAGTGTCTATCTTTGGCTCAGGTCATGATCCCGGGGTCCTAGGATCAAGTCCTGCTTTGGGATCCCTGCTCAGTGGGGAACCTATTTTTTTCCTTCTCCCTCTTCTGCTCCCCGTTTGTGCTCTCTCGCTCTCTGTCAAATAAATAAATAAAATCTTTTTTTTAAATAAAAGACCTAAATCTAAATTCTAGAAAAGGAAAATATAACGTCTAAAATGAAAATTTCACTGGATACTATAAACCCTAGCCTAGGAACTGCAGAAGCCTTCAAACCAGTCAACACCAACAGACTGGATGAAGAGCCCAGATATTCCTTATGGTTCTTATGGTTCAAGTAAACAATGATGATCTGGTTATTTTCTTTCCTTGATGTTGCAGTTGTGGTTACGTGTTTTGTGTTTTGTGTTCTTACTCTGATCATTTGCTTTGCCAGTAGTGAGCAGTCACAACTGGGTGAAGAAAAAAACAAAAGCCCTCTGTTTCTTTACCATCTCAACAAACCAAGCAAAATTTATAATGAAGGGGGGAAAGTGCACTAGACAAGGGTTAATAGCAGATTCAACACGACCTAAGAAAAGACCAGTGAATTTAAAGACACAACGGAAGAAAAGATTCAAAATTAAACTAATTAAAAAGGTAGGAAAAACCTAAGAAAACATCAGTGAGCTGTGAGGCAACCTCAAGTGGACTCGTACACATGTAATTGGAGTCACAGAAGGAGAGGGGAAACAGAGACGTGTCCCTAGGTTTTAAAATCTTGGGTTGGTGGCCCAAGAAAAATTTGGTGGCTCAAATTTTCTTGAAGCAGAAAATCAGGTGAAACCATAAGAGAGAAGGATCCTGCCCTAAAATAATGGTAAGGAACACCGTGCCTACTAAGCACTGCCTTGAAACAGTTATTAGAAAGATCGTCCTTTAATCTTAATTAGGAGTATTGACCTACAGTAGCCATTTTTCAGATATTGCCTGTATTCTCCCTTCTGGAAAAATCTCCCCAAGTTAATAATATATAATAATGAGTGTCCTTGAGGTATACGGATGGATGGATAAAGCAGTTATACTCAAGCAGAACAAAATTTTCTAAGCTCTGAAACCACCACAAACATACTTCCTCTCTCTCATCTCTGTCTCCCACTGTTTTTTTTTTTTTTTTTTTTTTTTTTTTTTAGATAGAGGGTTTATTTCTCTTGGTAAATCACAGGGTTCCTATTTACACTGTTATTGGAAGGAGCATATAACTAACTCCCGGTGGAAATCATGACTCTTGAAAGTATAGTGGAAATAACAATATCAACCCATGCATTTTTTCCACGTATCCAAAATCTTCAATGGGCCAAGAACTCTGAAATGCTCCGGGCCAAGAACTCTAAAAGGCATTAATTAGGCAGCTACAACCCAGACCCATAGAAATCACAACTTAGATTAGCATTACCGTGATAACAACATTAATATGTAATTATTTAGTGTGCAAACACTGTCTGCCTGAGCTCCAGCCCATCTTTTGTGCTGTATCATAGACACCCAGAGACCTCTCCAAACTCTGCTACCCAGAATTCCTTGTCAACTGACCTCCAGTTAGGTTTGGCTAATGAGAGGCATTAATGCAACGCCGAAAGGTTGGTAGGAGAGGAGAAGTCATGGCTCTTCCTCTCTCTTGAGTATTTATTCCTCTCTTTTTTGCCTTCTGGTGGTATCTCTGACAGTGGCTCTGACCCTTCAGGGGTTCCATCCTTGGCCCTGATTTCCCCACTTCGGCTATCCTAGTCATACCACATCGTCCTATTTGGCAGCTCTGACACCCACTAGGCACTCCAAGGGCCACCAACACACTCCCAGTCTGGGTTACCTCACCTTGCCTTCATATTTCTTGAGCGTAGCCCCCTAATTTGACATCTGCAGTATCAATGTTAATAGGCCCCTGTTCAATAGAAAAAGATGCCAGGGTGGAATCAACCCTTTCACCATTTGTATAACTAATCCCTCCTATTAAATTCACTCTTTTTGGAAGCCCTAGTATGATTTCTCTTTCTTTGGCTGATATGCTTATCATTTTGATTAATGCTAAATGTGTGGTTGAATGAACATATATAACTGGAGAGCTAATCTATCCTGAATCAGACAGCCTCCTTGAGGAATTAATATTTAAGAACTGGAGTATGAATAGAAGTTAACCAAGTGAAGGGAAGCAGCCACAGCCATATGGCCAAATATCACATTTCTTAAGGCATCAAAGAAGGATTATATTCCAGAAAACTAAATTCCTTGCTATATGGTTGTCATATCTCCATGTTGTACCCCTTACTGTGTCCTTGAGCCTATAGTAGGCCTGCTAGGGTCCATCTCAGAGGACTAGTTCAAAGATTTGCTTTACTTTGTTCTTTATTGTGATTCTATTAAACTCGGCGATATTTTTACCAATTCAAGTATTTTCACAGGATTGGAAAAACATTTCTGATGAGAAATGTCCACCTTTTGACAACCTACCATTGTCATTACCAGCATCTCCCAAGCATTCCCCACCTTGCCACCCTCAGGCCACACAATCAAGAGCCTTAAAATGTCAAAAAGATTAGGTTGACTAACTGAATAAATGCTTCTACTTTTCTATTTTCTTTTATTACTTTGCTTGTGATGTAGCTGCCTAATTAAAAGTAGCTTACTGGTAAAAAAAACTCGCTGTTCACCCCAACTCTTAGATCAGTATTATTAGGTTGTTTTTTTTTTTTTCTCTTTTGCCTTAGGCTCTGATATGGCCTGGGACTGTGCTGTTACTGGTTCTGTCATATTTTGTTCATTATGCAGTTTTTGGGGGCTAAAAGATTTCAGTTTTTAAAAAATATTGCATTAAAATACTATTGGTCTTGATTTCTCAGTTTCTTGGTGCTCCCTTAAATTTTGCACCTGAGGCAAGCGTCTCCCTCTCCTCACCCTGGTACAGACCCTAGAGCTCTTGTTCCCCCCTGAAGGAATTTTAGCCAATGCTGGAGGCAGAGCAAGACATCTCTGTCTACACTGCGTTCTCAGAGGCTCCCCTGTGGTGGGGCGACCAGAACTGCCAAGAGGGAGAGAGAGAATTAATTCTCTGATGACATGTCAGGCCATTGCCCACATTTGCATTAACAAGTTTATTGTTAATGCAATAAATACCATCATTTTTGAAACTCATTATTTGTTTATAAAAAGTTGGTATCTGGATTGCCTGGGTGGTTCAGTTAAGTATGTAACACTTGGTTTCGGCTCAGGTCATGATCTCAGCATTGTAAGGTCAAGCCTGCATCAGGCTCCGAGCTGGGCGTGGAGCCTGCTTAAGATTCTCTCTCTCTTTCTCTGCCTCTGCTCCTTCCCCATTCTCTCTCTCTCTAAAATATATCTTTAAAAATGGGTGTCTAATAGATACATGTTAAGAGGAATAATCTATTTTAAAAATTACCTAAACTTTTTATCAGCCCTAAGATTACAATTCCAAGATGACAATCAACCTACAATTAGCAAAAAGCATTTAAAAGATAGAAAACTAGGCATTACAAGCCAGAGAAATATTTCATTTCGCACGTGCTTCCCCATAACTACACCCACCCTAAGCCTTGAATCTTTGAGAAACAGCCTGGCCACCTAGAAATGGGTCACAGGTTTTTGTAGCTCTCTCTTTATTGTGATTCTCTAGGATTCCGCTTGATTTCCCAAGTGCTTACTCTTAGGTCTCTGGAGTGTAGCCCACAAATCTAACATCTTCTGTATCCTTGTTAACAGGCCTTAGTTTACTAGGAAGGTAGTCCAGGACGTAGAATCTAGTCTCTTAATGGCTCCTTGTTTGTGTCTGAGAAAGGCATATGGGTCTCCATCTCCGCGTCTCCACCATGAGTGTTTGGGACTAAAAGCTCATTAACACGTTTTGCCACTTGCACATCCAGTGACCTAGTAATCCTCCTCTACCTACACGGTAGACAATATGGAAGACTTGGCTGCCGCTGGCCGTAGTGGCCTCCTCTCTTGATCCCCACATTTGTGTGTGATGCCAAGCTTTATTTTGAAAGATCCGGGACTGACCTTGCTCCCTTAGAAAACCACTTGGGAACTTCCAATCAAAGCAAGAGTTTTGATTTCATATATTAGGCCTCTACCATGTATCGGATGATTCTTCCCATACCGGCTCATGTCCTATTTTTAAATTGTATTCTTCTTTTTGTCAGATCCCCTAAAACTTCCTATCTTGGAATGCTTTCCTCTCTCATGTACAAGATTCGCAAGCAGGTGGAAGGAGCTCGCATCGTGCTGCTCACATTTATTAACAAATATTTCTTTCTCTTTTTTTTTCTGTTTTTTCCCCCTTAGCTCACTTTTCCCATTTTCTTCTCTTTTTTTCTCTCACTAATTTCCCTTATGTCAGTTGAGAAGATCCTAGATGTTCAGAAGAAACAGGGAGGTACAAGTGACCTTACACATTGAATTTTATTCAATTGTATACACACCTCCCTGCCATATTCGGTGCGTTTGGAACAGCACAGGAAGGAAGACATTTTCCATAACTCAAGTAGGTTGGTGACCCACATACAATATAGGGCGACAAAATGTGTTTAGTAGGGATTGGCCAGTGTGTTAGGAGGGAGAGAAATCAGGACATAGAGGGGAAACAAGAAATAAGATGGTAAGTGTGGGGCTGGATGTGACTAGGAGAGGACAAACGCAAGAATACTCAAAATGCTTCTCCCCACTGCTCCTCTCCTTTTGAGAGTTTGGCTTCTCCCAACTCTCAAGACTGTTGCTTCCTTGGAAGCCTTACCTGAGTGCACCCCATATTGAATTGTCCTTTCCCTCCTCTTTTCTCACTTACATGCTAGTATAATTACACATTAACTTCCATCATAATGAAGGGCATTGATTCATTTGCATATCTGTTGTCCCCCCTCCCACTAAATACCAGTCTCCTTGAGGACATGTCTGCAATATTGAACTCTGAATTCTTCTGGCACATATCAGGTACCTAGTTTTAAGTTCTATGCCCCCCTGTTTTTTTTTTTTTTTTTTTTCCTGAGCTGCGATCTCCTCATTTATAAAATTAGGAAAACACTACCTCAGGACTAAAATGAAATAGCTGAGGTTGAAGCATTAGGAAATCAACCAAAGGGTTGTTTCTGAAACCTCAAATTTTAAAAAGATATTAAACCTGGAGTCTATACAAAAAGCCTCCCCAGGCTGAGGAAGCAGCACGTTGGCTAATCCCCGATAGCCGGATTCTTGAGGTCTGGTGGGACAAGAGGGCAGCAGGTTGTGCAGCTGAGGCTGAATCTCAGGGGTGGCAGGCCTCCCACAGGAACTGGAAGCAGCTGGGCGCTGAGAGCAACTGCCTTCAAGTGGACCACTGCAGGCTGGCGGGGTCCCCACGAGGTCGTCCCTGAACTGTGCAAATCCTAGCATCCAAAACACAGCCCAAAGCCTGATGCAGGAGCCACAGAACAGCTGGTACTGGATTGGGTGAGTGGGCAGCTGACTTTAGGTCCATTTCCCCCTGCAGAGGCACAGGGCAGCCCTTGTCTTCCCTGCATCCTCAAGCAAAGACAATCAGGTGGCCTTGCAAAATCCAGTCGTCTGAGCTCTCTGATCAGGAGAGAGAGCCCCAGGCTGTTGGGGGGAAGCTGCCCAGGAGGTGCTTTTTCAGAAGAGCAGCCCATTCTAACTAGAAAAAGAGCTCTGAGAGTTCTATTCTGAGCTAGGGAAGAAGACACTAACCACACCAGAAGACCGTCTGGGGAGGATTTTAGTCAACAGCTAACATTCTGAAAATTATTTCCAGAGCTCGTTAAAACGTATTCTCTAGAAGGAGCACTGTCTGTGTTAAGCTGCCCATGGCAGATCTCAGAAAGTCTTTATTATTCAAGTGCTTCAATGGTTTCAGTATTCCCTTTTCCTACGTTTTTCCACATGCATGTAAAGTCCTTCTCCATTTTCCACAGTCATGTGCATCTTTCTAGTTATAAGTGTGGCTTGCACTCATTACCATCCCCCCCATGTGTTATAACATTCTTCTAAGAAATAACAACAGAGCCATTGGAATTTCACAGGTTTGACTATGAATACAAAAAAAAAAGAGAAAATTCTATGACATCTAATGAATGGCTGAAGATGGTAAGCAAATCAACAGAAAAATATTTCTAAAATTCAATCCTCTATCTGTCACCTGAGCTTCTCTAATCTAATGCTATAAAAAGGTATTTTGGAGGGGGGGCACTTGGGTGGCTCCATAGGTTAAGAGTCTGACTTCAGCTCAGGTCATGATCTCTGGGTCCTGAGCAGGGAGTCTGCTTGTCCCTCTCCCTCTGCTCCTCCCCCACTCCTAGATTCGCTCTCTCAAATGAATGAATGAATGAATAAATAAATGAGCTTGTTTGTTTATTTAAAAAGAAAAGTTATTTCTGACCCATTTCACAGCCTATGGAATATTTTTTAAACAACTGTTTCTTTCCTTTCTTCTGCATTTCAACAAGAAATATCAGCAAAAACTGTAGCTTTCGATGAGCATCATGAACAAGAAAAGAAATACCTAAGGTGAGTAAATCAAATTATTTAGTTGTATGAAAAATTATGCAAACCTCTAAAGTATGTAGTCCATCTTCTTGTTGGTCTCATGTAATTTAAGCAACTAAATATATCTCTAGCTGAGTTAAACAGATTCACATCCTAATAATGCTCTCAAAGCAATTTATTTTCTATTTTGCCAAATTTCTGACACTATTCCCCCAAAAGTGATAGGTAGGCTAAAGGAAATTTCAATGATATCCAAAGGGAAAAAATTTTAAGTTCTGCACTATAAAAATATTTTGTGAGGTTCTTGCTGCCTTTGTTTAAAATAAGTAATAATGGATAGGCAGTTATATTTTTCCTTTCTTTTGTGATAGCATATACCTATAAAAATATAATATTAATGTCATATTATAACAACATGAATTCTATTTTATAGTGTTTCATACATCCCTAAAATTTTATGTGAGTTGAAAAGGGTCTTTGCTTAATTGCTTTTATTTTTGATATTTGCTTATATTAAAAATACAAAGTAGCAAAAAGCTATAATAAAACATTCTGTCACTTTTGTCCTTAAAACATTATAAAATGTTGTGCTAATTTATTATATTTATCACATTTAACAATAATAAAAGTCAAACTTACAAATATGAATTTGAGTAATCTGCATTTAATATCATTCGTATCTAATTCAAGTGATTTATTTAGTGGTATTCATTTTTAAATAACTCATTTCTCTGCATGCAAGGGCCTACCTGAATGGTATTCAATGTGATAAATGAAATGAGCACTAAGTTGCAAATATATTTACAGCAGAGGATAATGAGAAATAAATGCCTGACATTAGATTATAAAATTCAAATCTATGCCTCACTTTAAGGAAACATAATTTTCAAAATTTCAAACTTATAATGCATACATTTTACCAAAAATATATCAATAAAATAACTTTCGTGTCTATGCTTTTTTTAAAAAAGTTAAATGAATGATATAAAAACAGGTTCTATTTCTTAACATTACATATATAATAATCATATCTTCAACCAATTCTTTGTACCACTCATTGTAATACCTCTTCATTTTATAAAATGAGAAAACATACTCAAGCCAATCATCTATGAATTTTGGCAAAACTTGAAACCATCTCTGCACGGTCAAGAAAAGAATATTGTTTAGGAGTCTCACATATCATTTCTTCAATTCCCCATTTCCTTTCTCGTCTACCAAATTCATACTGACTGAAGCCTCATAATGAAACATGACCAACAATTTAAAAAACAGCATTAAAAATTTTATCTTCTTCTAACTTCTAGAACAAAATGTAGGTTAAAGTTTAAATGTTGATAATACTTAAACATGTAAAATTAAGTTGAAATTTATAGTTATGTGCTTTCGAGCCCTGGATATAAGTAATTTTATGTTTTATCGTTCAAATTAAACAATGTAGAGAAAAAATTTACCTTTGATAATGGCTCAGGAACATAATCTGTAAGAGTCAATCTCTCCATTTGCTTTTTATGTACTGTAGGCATTACCGTTCTGTGTACTCTGACTTCTCTATGTGTTCTACTTCTAAGTGAGCCCGAGCTACATAAACCATGATTTAGTTCCTCTTTTTGGCATTACATTCATTTCTCATATTCCTAACTGTAATGCTAAAGAGAATGAGTGATGTTTAACAGATCATGATTTGAACAATATGCAGTTACAAAAACCAGTCCAATTCTCTTTTTTCCCTTCTATCAAACACTTTATTATTTTATCAACAACTCCCTATATAGAAAGAGAAGTAAGAAATGATCACTTAAAAAACTGAGAAGCAGACACAAATTTCAATGTGTAATAAGGCACAAAATTGCTGCTGATAGGAGAAGATTCCTGGGAGAAGATACATGGTTTCCCTGTCATTATCATCTGGGTTCAGTTTCCTTGGATTTTATACAAGCCCCTTCCAGAGAAGTCAACAAGTGAACACAGGTAGGAAACACTGAGCTTGCCACAAAGATTTGGGAAGACAAGTGAGTCATCTTCCCCCCCCCAAAAAAAATAACATAACAAGCATCTGTGTGTCTGTGTCTATGTGTATTTGTCAGCAGGTGGGTGTGATAATCATTAACGATGTTCTATGCTTCTGGCTCACCTAAAGTTAGGCGCAGCCATGGGACTACTTCTGGTCAGCAAAATGAGTGGATTTGAAACATCTACCAGCCAGTGCCTGCTCTACAGCCCTACTTGCCGGTTGCCTTTGTGATCATGGAAGCAGGTGTCCAAACAGAGCTTCCGTCAACCCAGGGTCTCAAGTGACCTTGGTGGACAAAGCCCTCCTATCACCTAGGTTTGAGTTTATAGCACAAATGAAAAAGAAACAATTTTATTAACAACTTAGATCTGGAAGTTATGTGCTTAACTTCGCCAATTCTTACCGGCTCAGGGGATGAAATTATCATTATTCTATTTTTAAAAGTGTACCATTAACTATCCATACCTAGGAGAGTGAACCTCTCCTCCCTCCTGTGAGTCATCTTGCCTCTACAGTGGATGTGCAGAACAGCAGTGTGATAGAGTGGAAGGAAGACAAGGTTTGGAACTCTGAACAGTGGTCCACGTAAGGTCAACTAGCTGGTAGCAAAGGTCGGACCTCTCACTAACTTGTATTACTTACGGCAAGTCACTTAGGCAACTTTACATTTAAGTTACCTATTTGTAAAATGGGACAATAATAACTTACCTGTCTCTATAACAACGTTGGGTATCAAGTAAAATAATACACAAGTCATATGTGTCGCCCTTACTAAAGGACAGAAATTTATTCTGTTCTACTTTAAATCCCCAATCACTTAGTATAAAGTATCATATGTCGCAATTGAGTACTAAACAAATGTTTAGTAGTTGGAGGCAATTTTTTTTTCCCAATAATTATTTCAGGCTTTAATTCATGTCTAACTCTGGTTTGTAGACTAAGCAAGAACATGTCTTTCAGGAAATAGTTTGCTAGTCTTCAGTTATTTTTAATGTGTTAAATATCTCTTAATCAATAACCACGTGTCAGGTATTGTTCTAGGCACTAGAAGGGTGGATAATTGAGCAAATTAGATAAATTCTCTGCTGCGATGGAGAGAAACAGACAGTGACAAGCAAAGGCTCTGTGTGGGAGGAGAAGAAAGCAAAGGGGACTTTGGTAAATGGTTAGGAAAGGCCTCCTTGTAAAGGCTTCCTTGTTAAGACATTTAAGCAGAGGGGTGCCGGATGGTTCGGTTGATTAAGCCTCCAACTCTTTCTTGGTTTCAGGTTAGGTCACGATCTCAGAGTTGTGAGACTGAGCCCCATGCTCTGCTCCACGCTCAGCCAGGAGTCAGCTTGAGATTCTCTCCTTCTCATCCCTCCTCTGTTCCTCCGCCCCATGCCCTTTCCCCTTGCCATACGTGCATTTGCATGCTCACTCTCTCTCTCTCAAATAAAAAATTAAATACAAGCTTCAAAGAACAGAAGTTTTTAAAAAAGACATTTAAGCAGAGAATTCAGTGAAGGAATATAAACCATGTAGATATTTGAAGGACTAGCATCCCAGGTGGTGAACACAGCATGTGTAAGGGTCCTGAGGCAGGAGCGTTCTTAGTGTGTTTGAAGAAAAATAGGAAGACTGTTTAGAAGCAACAGTAGACACTGGCAACTACTGAGTATTTTGCAAAATGACATGTCACAATAATCCCATGATGTTTCTGTTTGTTTTCCACCTGTTTGTTACTAAGTCTTACAGAAGCTTTGATTGATTTACAAAGCTCATCTTAGACATCTAGGCTGATGGTCCTGTTGTACTTCAAATACCTTCATTGCTCTTTCTGGCTGGAAGCATTAGAAGGTTTTGAGTGGAGGAGAAACATGATTTGACTTGCATTTCCAAAGGATTACTGAGGCTACTTTGTGAGAATGGATTGTAGGAGAGCCAACCATGGGTGCAGGAAGATAAATTGGAAGGTATTGAAATAGTCCAGGTCAGATGATCAGTTCCAAGTAGTTTGATATATATATATATAATTTTTATATTTACATAGTTATATATTATACTCATTACATAAATATATCAGAGTTTTTTTCTGTATCCATTCTCAGAAATGTGATACCATGACAAGAGTCAAATTGGAGCACAGGGAATTTTTTTTCTTAATTCCAGTATAGTTAACATACAACATTATACTAGTTTCAGGTGTACAATATAGTGATTCAGCAATTCCATACAACACCCAGTGCTCATCACATCAAGTGAAGAGCCAGGGAATTTGTTGCATATGCAGGAATATATATATATATATATATCCCAGGCCCAAAGCCTCTCAATATGAGGAAGGAAGAAAGGAAGAATTTGTTTTAAGAGATGCACAAGAACATCTATAGAAAAAGAAGGTCAAAGAGGAGGAAAGATTTCACTTGCTAAAGGCTGATTATTTTCAAAAAGCTATCTTAGATAGGAAGTCTAGGAATCAAGACAATCTAGATAGAAAACAATGGGGAATATAAATAATAGTGAAAGGGAATAGAAGGGAAGGGAAAAGAAATGGGTAGGAAATATCAGAAAGGGAGACAGAACATGGAAGACTCCTAAATCTGGGAAACGAACTAGGGGTGGTGGAAGGGGAGGAGGGCGGGGGGTGGGGGTGACTGGGTTACGGGCACTGAGGGGGGCACTTGACGGGATGCGCACTGGGTGTTATTCTGTATGTTGGCAAATTGAACACCAATAAAAAATAAATTTATTATTAAAATAAATAAATAAATAAATATAAATAAATAGATAAATAAATAAATAAACCAATGGGCTATGGAGGCAACATATATGACTAAAAACAAACAAACAAATAAACAACAACAACAAAAAATCCTGTAGACCTATTTCTGGAGAGATCAGAAGAACTATTTGGGAAGAAGAGCCAGGAAGAGCAATGACGGTATTTGAAGTGCAACAGGAACATCAGCTTAGACGTCTAAGATGAGCTGGTAAATCAATCAAGTCCTCTGTAAGATTTAGTAACTAAGAGGTGGAAAACAACCTGAAACATCATGGGATTACTGTGACATGTCATTTTACAAAATACTCGATAGTCGCCAGTTTCTATTGTTGCAAGAAAATTTCCCTTTCTTGCACATGATCGGCAGGACTATTAACCAGGGCCTGGGTTTACAAATCTCAAACTTCCTACAGAAGGCATTTCCCTAAATTTCAATTAAATGTGAGCCACTCAAAAAGTGACTCCCTTAAATATAGCCTAATATTTAATGCCAGAGAACACGGATAAGGACTTGCCTTTCCAGGCAGTTCCAAAGGACAAACTGCAAAGTCAGCAGTTCAGGTTAGTTGGGGGACCATGCACCAGGTAAGCAGCAAGAGGGCAGACGGGCATAATTCTGGGCGGCCCATGCCAAAAAAGCCACAGGGCAATATCCGGGACTCAAAGAAGAGCTGTTAGTAGTGCGGTCAGTCTCCATCTCGAAGTCATGGCAACAAGAGGCAACAGTTGTTCTAATAGTTGCTGAGAAGTGAGATGGTTAACGTGTTGGCACTGCTCAGGCCTAGAAACCACGGCTCAATAAAAATCTCTGGAACGTTTTGAGATCTCTAGCCTTTCTGATGGCCCCCACTGGCTGTCAGTGGTGTACATTGGGTGGTCTAGACCCCACCCCATGTGTGTCTAGAAACTGCCTAGTGTCTCTCTGGGCTATGCTGGGTTCCTCTGTGGGTTGGATGAGTAGGGCACAAGCGAAGCTTCCACGGCAGAGACCTCACATATGGTGGCTTCAGTGAGGGTGTTAATCTTGTGCTTCTAGAATCATACAGAGAGCAGAGGTCTCAGAACTGGTGGGAGCCATCTGCCACTTTCAAAGGGGACTTCCAGTCCTGGACCAATGTGCCTGGCCTTGTGCCAGTTTGGTCCCATTCTGGTGGCACACATCACTTTTTTCCCCCATCCTCGTGGTCAGAATCAAGTCTGTAAGGGAAACTGGGAACCCTCATAATGGCTGGTCAGGCCACGATGTGCCCTGCTGAAACTCAGGAGTCCTTTTCATAACAAAGGAAAGAACTGATCTTGGTGACATCCAGGAGAGACTCCACCACAGGGGAATTCACAAAGTATTACAAATGTGGAACCTGAGAAGAAGAGATTTATGCACACGCGCACACACACACACACACACACACACACACACACCCATTTTATAGATGAAGAAACGAAAATAGAGCTTTATGACATCTTCTAACTTATTCAGAAAAACCTAGAAAATCAAGGAGTGACCTTCCTTGTTCTCATTCGCTGTAATGATTCTATGTTCACACTCTTGTTTCCCTGAAGTATTTATACCCTTTGTATTTACACCAAATATTGCCGGAAATAGTTTTACTCTTCCACAAAGTACTTCAAAAATTACCAGTGGCCCAGGAGTTTGAAGACTAAGAATTTTAGAATATGCCATGTAAAATGTAGCTACAACTGAGCCCTCCTTTTCTTCTGATCCTTCGACACATTTTAATAAACAGCTGCAGACCATATCCTCAAAGGAAAACCCCTTTGACTGAGAAAGATTGAGAAAGATGTATTTCACCCCAAATAATCACTTCCACTAACAAACAAATGCATACAATTCCCCAGCCAGAGGTTATTTTTAAGTCCTAATTTAAAAGTAAATATGCAAGAAAAGAGTTACACAAAATAATTATGAATTTCTATGCAAAATGTAATATTTTAATACTGCACCATAATTGCCTGCAGTAGGGATAGGCATTTTACACACGTTACCACTAATTCTTACAGCACTTTAAGGAGGATAATATGATCCCCATTTTAAATCTTAGAAAATAGAGGTTTAAAGAATTTAGGTATCTTACCCAAGATCACGCAGCCAATAAGTGATAGAGTCATCAAGCCAATCAAGCTCTTTCAGTATTCAAGATTTGCATAGGACATGTAAAAGAAGCATTTTATGTTGGTGCCGCTGTTGAATCCAAGATGAAGTTGTGCTCCATGGACTAGATTAGGTCAGGCAATGAATTTCTGGAAAGTTCCAGCCCTTCAAATAAACCTTACTTTCATTTTAAGTTCCCCTTCCCTGAGTTTCCTTTGATTTTTATTCCATGGCTAACCATTTCCTTTCATATTTGTTTAGGCATCTGGAGAAAAAGACCTAAGAAATGTTCTATACAAAATCAGAAATCTCTCTTTTTTAAGATATTAATATCAAGTGAAGATATTGGTTGATAGGTTATAATAAACAGAACTCATACTGTGAGTTTAGAAATGACCCACACTTAACTTCTTTATCATTGTGACTTGCCCCTTGAATGGACTTAAACTGAGAAAGAACGTTAGCCAGAATGACCATCATTAGATTGTGCATGCTAACATCTTCAATCTATCAATATGATTAATTCTCTTACTTTTCCTGTTTTCAGTGCAACTCCCATTGGAAGGTTGGTACAATTCTGACAATTAGGGAGTTCATCTGACTTACAGAGATAAAACAAATAAAGCAAGAAAATACCCTGAAAACAAAACTTTCTTCAGGAAGTAGATCTATTTTCATAGAGTAAACTCTACAGTGGAGTTTACTCCTTTTTTTTTTTTTTTCATTTTTTTTTTTTTAACTACCAAGACATGGGCAATTGGTATTCTTCACTTCTCTCTTCTCATTAATGTAGTTCCTCTTTATTCTACTTGGGTAATAATACAACTAATAACAGTCTTAGTTCTTGTTAGAAAGTCCCTGGGCAGTGTTGGGGCAGATATTGGAATTGAACTGCTGACTTGCTGTCATATGACTACAGTGTAAAGTCCTAGAACTGAGGGGGTCTAGAAGGAAAATTCTGTATCAAATTCACTGAATAGTCACAAGAAAAAAAGCAAATTTAGAATTGAATAGGCTGTGGCTAGGTGGGATTTCCATTGGCAAGACAATAAGCTTGAACTTTGGATTATAAAGTCTTAGATTCAGTGGTACGTTCTCTGGATTATTGAGTGAACAACTTATTACAGGTCATCTGAGGGGAAGACTGGAGAGAAAGGGGTCAGTAAAATCTACACTGCCTTCAAAGGCTAAAGAATGGTATTGAGCAGGAATGCACCAACCCAATAGCATATTTGCCTAAATGCAGCAAGAGGAATAAATGAGTGAAGTTCAAGCTCTGTGAAGGCATAGTAAAAATCAATTTCACAGAGCTCTTGACCCTCTCTCATGCTATCCTCCTGAACAAAATGATCAAATATTAGCTGATTAGGACTGGTTGAAGAAGACTGATATCACCCTGAAGCACAAGCACTGATGAAATGCCAGCAGATTCCAAACAAATCAAACTTTTAAACAAGCTGTTTGGAGGAACTCAGAAGGCATGCTGTTCTGCTTCTTGCTCATTTGCCCCATCCCCACCCCAGATCATACTCTGCCCCGCTTTGCCCTGCTCTGTGTCCAGCAGCAGAGGCTGATTTACTTGGGAGCTAATGAAGTTTCAGCTTCAGGGACTCTCAGCTGTCGCCCTGTCTGAGCCTTGTGCCAAAGTCACTTTTGAATTATTTTTCTACAGATGACCTCCTAACTGTCTAAGCTTCATCCCCGCATAATCTGGATCCAACACTGCCCAGGAGGTTGAAGCCTACCGACTGTCAATGGATAGGATAGACAAAAGAATGGTCCCTCCCAATGATGTCTCCATCCTAACCCCTGGCTCCAGTGAATATGTCACCTTATGTAGCAAAAGAGGCCAAATTGATGCTATGTGAGTACTCAGTCTGCCATTGCAGGCTTTGAAGATGGGAGAAGGGAGCTATGAACAAAGGAATGTAAGTGGCATCGAAAAGCTGGAAAAGGCCAGGAAGTGGATACTCTCTTAGAGCCTCCAGAAAGAAACAATCCCTGCTGTCACCTTGATTTTAATCCAATGAGCCCTCCGTAGAACTTCTGACCTATAGAACTGTAAGATAATAAATTGGAATTGTTTAAAGTCATCAAGCTATGTCACTTTTATAGCAATAATAGAAAACTAATACATCTGGCTTCTGGTTGGATGTGGCTAATGGGACTCATCTGAAGGAGACTGGAGACTGAAAGAAGTGGCTGGAGGGTTCCTTCCTGTTCTCTATCTGTTCTGAGCCCAGAGTCCTAACAGAGCCTGCATCCCTCTACAGCTAAATTCCCACAGTGGAAAAAAAATTAAAAATAAAAAAAATAAATTCCCACAGTGGTCTCCTCCCTTCACTGCTCCTGCTCACTGAGGTCCTGGGACACAATTTTTTCTTCTTGCCCTTCAAGCCTTGGCCTGGTAAGGACTTCTCATCTTCCTTCTTTCCTTATTCTACCCACAATTTTGTAAATAGTACCAATAATGGGTCAAATATTCATGTTCACCCAGACCTCAGAATATGACCTTATTTAGAAATAGGATCTTTACAGATGTAATTAAAGATCTGAGGATAAAATCATCCAGGATTTAGGGTGAGGCTTGAGCCCACTGATGTCCTTATAAGAGAGGAGAGGACACAGAAAGATACACAAAGATTATGTGAAGATGCCTCTATAAACCAGTGAATGCCAAGAATTACTGGCAAACACTAGAAGCTAGGGCAGAAGCATGGACAGTTTTTTCCTATTCCAGAGCCTCTAGAAGGAACCATCTCATGTTTTGGACTTCTGGCATCCTTAACTGTGAAAGAATAAATTTCTTTTGTTTTAAGCCACTGAGTTTGTGGAATTTGCTATAGCAGCCCTGAAAAACCAATACAATTCCTTTGTTAAAGTCCCTTGAAACATCTGAGTTGGCTTCTGTTTTTTGCCAGGACCCTGGCTCATAGACACCTATGCTTTATACTGTTAAAAATGACAGGCAAATGGGATGGACAGTTAAACTGAATGACAGAGTCAAAATTAAAACTATCCTATATTCTAATATAAAGGGCTATACCTGAAAATATGATATATAATAGCCTTGCACTTAGGTTCAAAAATCCAGTTGCCATTATTGCCCATGTGTCTTAGACAAATCACTTGGTATTCCTGACTCCAAGTTTCATCATGTATCAAATAGGATTATTAGACTTTGCTCTTCCCGCCTCATAGTATTCTAAGAGTAAGAGGAAATAATAAAATGGAAGGAAATGAGTATAGATTTAGGAACCATAAGATCTGATTCTAGACCTGACTATCACCAAAAATCTATATAGTCTTTAAAAAAAAATTGTCTTTAATTTGAGGAGGGTGGGGTGGGGAAAGAGCACAGAGGGAGAGAGAGAAGCAGACTCCCTGCTGAACACAGAGCCAATGTGGAACTCCATCCCAGAACCCTGGGATCATGACCTGAGCTGAAGGTAGACGTTTAGCTGACTGAGCCACTCAGGTACCCCAAAGTTATGTAGTCTTATTTAAATAAATAGACCTCTGTGATCTCTAGTTCCCTCATCCCTAAAATGAGGAGCTTGGGCTAGATAATCTATAAGCTAAATTTCCATAGTTTGGTTGATTAGGACAGAGAAGACACGTAAAAACAGCCACCCTTATGAAAAAGACCAAGGGGATTTTTGACTGTCGATCACAAGCTCAAAAGTAAAACCAAATTATATCATGTGACTGCTAAAAACTAATTATTTAATTAATTAGAAAGAAAGAAGAGAACACTACAGCCATATTATATATTAGATATGTCTATTTAAAGAGAAAGAACAGTTCTGCTGTTCTGTAGAACAGTTCTGTGTTATGTAGTCAGTTATAAATATTAAATTCACAAAGGAACAGTAATAATGAGGAATAACATCAAAGCAGGTTGTCAGGGTGGTTTGGCCTCTGGAAAATGTCATATATGTATTGGCTTAGTGAGTAAAGAATACATATCTTGAAGAAGAAAAGATTTAAGATGATAGTAAACAAGGAGAACTAGGCCAGTGAGTTAAAGTGGACCAAAGGTAATTTTAGAAGATAGATCAGGAAAAGAATTACAATAATTAGAACTGATAAATAGTGGAATAGTAATGTTGGACACTAAAAATATTCTTAGCTAAGGCTAGGTAACATTTTAGGATTGTGATCAGCCTGCCAACAGTTTCTTAAACTGGTTTGTACCGGCTCACAAGACATAATTGCTAGGATCTCTTCCAAACTCCATGGTCGGTGAGATCATTTCAGTAGGTTTAAACTGGCCATCATGGCATATTTACACCACAAAAATCAGCAAACACTAAAAACAAGGGCATTTTTTTTGTCCACTGAGAACTGATGGTTAAATATTTACTGGGTGTTATAGAATTCCAGCTCTGAATAGTTCTACCAATGACATTTTACTCCCGATTCTAAGATTCTATTTAACTTGTTCTAGTGGAGGAAAAAATCAAGAGAAATAACTCTAAGTGCAGTTATAATGCCTTCGAAGTAGAACTTCTGGACTCAGCCTCCCAGTTCTGCACACTCCTATTATTATTCTTCCTTTGATGAGGATTCTTTCCGCTGTATTGGATATCTCCTCCCTACAAGATTTCTTTACCTCCTTTCTTTCTGATCAAAACTAAGATAGATATGACAACCAGAGAAGATGAAAGCACATAATGAGAGCCTTCAAATAGGCAAAGGGTTGTCATGTAGAAAAGAGATAAGGGTATTATTATGATTATTAACTATATCACTTGTTAGTAGAAGTATAATTGGATGATTTAACCAACACCAGCAACAACTGTATATGGATAAACACCATTCGTGCACTGATGCTGATTAGTTACACATGTGAGAAAGGCACCTAATACCCCTGATTCTGTTTCTCATCTGTGAAATAGGACTTTTAATTCTGAACTCAAAAGGTTTTGAAGCTTCTATACGACATAATGAAAAAAGCATTTTGTCAACTACTATACAAATAAAAATTATTATTGTTTTTATATTATCACTAAATTTTATTTACATTTTGACTCAAAGTTGTGCTTACTTTATGATTATAATAGAAGCTGTATATAAGATATATAGATATGATATAAACAGAATTAGCTATACATCTATACTCTTTTAACCCCCATCTATCTCTTCTATCTGAATGTGATTCAAAAGCAAAACAAAACAAAAACAAAAACAAAAAACAAAACAAAACAAAAAAGCAAAACAATGCAATCCAGGCCTTGCCATTCTCCGTGTAACAGCAGTAGCAACCACTGCAAACATTCTTTTCTGTGATTTTGCCCATCTCTTCAGCATATTACTAGGGACATATTATATCAAGGGTACCCCAAAGCTTTGGTAATGTGGACATTTCTTTCCTCGATATGGTTTCCTTTGTGCCCTAAGAAATATGTAAATAAAAGTTTTGAAAATGAAAGCATTTTGAAATACCTCACATCATCTTTTCCCCTTGTATTAATCTATTTTTCTTCTTTCTTTAATAAAGACCATTTTTTCTACCACTAAGGCTAAGGCATAAGGTTCAATGACCTAAAAAAGAGAGAGTAGTAAGAGCCAAAAGGAAAGAGGTCATTGTTTCTTTCTAAGCTCGAAGTTTAAATTTTTGAGTCCATAGCAAGGAAATACTCTTAAAAGTCAAGCTTTATTACAAGGGTAGGAATGCTCTAAGATCCAAAGTCTGCCTAGGTATATCAAGCTCCGAGGTCTGAATATAAAATTTTCCTATAAGATACAGGCAGAGAAGATTTAGGTTATCACATGATTTAGGTTATCATATGAGCCTATTGGTTTTGAATAGATGATTGGGAAGGAAAGTGTTGGGGAGGTAGGTGGGGATGGGGAGGTGGGATGGGAGGTGGAGGGAAAAAGAAGAGAAATTTAGATAAGACAATTCCAAGATAAGAAAGCTGTAGGTACTTGAAAAGGCCTCAATCCAGCGATTGACAAAAATTCTAAAACTCCAAATAAGTTGAGAACAACTAAGTTAGCATTCCACCTCACAATTTGGGAAATGGTAGAACAGCAAAAGCAGGGAAAGGGGTCTAGATATGTGGGGTAGGATGTCCCCACATCTCCCTTTTGTTTCCTGATTAACATAGAAGCAATCCAGTACTTCCTATGTGTGGTAGAGAGTTAACAAGTCAGGAAATGACAGATGTTGGTGAGGAAGCAGAGAAAGGGGAACCCTCTTACACTGTTGGTGGGAACACAAGCTAGTAGACTTGCTCTGGAAAACAGTATGAAGTTTCCTCAAAAACTTGCAAATAGAGCTACTCTACAACCTAACAATTGCACTACTAGGTATTTACCCCAAAGATAGAAATGTAGTGATCTAAAGGGACACTTGCACCCCAATGTTTATAGCAGCAATGTCCACGATAGCCAAACCATGGAAAGAGCCCAGATGTCCATTGACAGATGAATGGATAAAGAAGACTTGGTATATATGTACAATGGACTACTACTAAGTCATCAAAAACAATGAAATCCTGCCATTTTCAATGATGTGGATGGAACTAGAGGATATCATGCTAAGAGAAATAAGTCAAATAAAGAAAAATATCATATGATCTCACTCATGTGGAATTTAAGAAACAAAACAGAGGATCCTAGAGGAAGAGAGGAAAAAATAAAACAAGATGAAATCAGAGAGGGAGACAGACCATAAGAGACTCTTATTCATAGGAAACAAAATGAGGGTAGCTGGTGAGGGGGGCAGTGTGGTAACTGGGTGATGGACATTGAGGACATGGGATGTAATGAGCATTGGGTGTGATAGAAGACTGATGAATCACTGACCTCTATCTCTGAAACCATTAATTCTATTATATGTTAATTGAATTTAAATAAAAATTCTTTTTAAGTACATGAAGTGAGCTTACCCAGGGTGAGGGGGATTCAGATGAATAGGAAGTTAATTTATAGCACAGAGCTCTGAGGTCAATGTCCCATGTTAAGAGACTGAATTGGAGTCATGGCTGGATCTTAGGGAATACATACAGCCAGAAAGAGTAAAGACAGGATCTGGGCCAGATGGAAGAGGTGACCAAGTTCATGAGAAGCAATCTCCATACCATGTCAATACCAAAAGAACAGAACACAAGTTATACCACCTGAGGGCACATTAGAAGTGGCAGCAGTGGACATGGAGTCCTCAAGGGAGGCCCTAGTGAGCTGCAAGTGTGTCATCAAAAGACTAATGTGGTTAAAGTTATGAAAGTGGGATTTGATGTTTAAAGAACCCAACCCAAGGTCCGTGGGAAGCACGGATAAAGGGAAAGTGCAAAGCTGATGTTCCTCTTTGACCTTGAGGTAAATTTTGTAAAAGGAAGAAGAGAATATATGAAAGACTGAGATTAGTGTAAGAGATGCTCAACTTAACCCAGAGAGGCCATTTTAAAACAGAAGAGCATGAGCTACTTAAAATTGATGTTTATGCCCATCCCCAAATATCCCAGTAGCAAAAATAGCAGGCATGCAGCAACATATCAAAATAAAGAAAATTGTCTTCCATAGCTGAATGCTAAAGCCTATATTTTAACCTCCCATAACCACTCCTAGCCATTTGCCTTAGCAAAAGATATTTTGGATAATAAGCCCACTGATACAGAGATCAGCAAACCCACAGTTCTTGCTACGAAAGGATTAAAAAGGACTTATATTCACTGTCTCTTATGAGACTGAGCATTAATGAATGTCAACGTCCATTAGACTGAGGCCCAGGATATCAGACTCGGGTGGATCCAGGCACTGATAACCCTTTCCTGTAGGAAGTGGCACAGTTTTCTCAAGAGAATATAGTAGTTTTGACTGGAAAGTGTTGAAAAAGGGAGTGCAGAGCAGGAGAGGAGACATGACTGGCCAGACATCTTTAGGAAGTGGAACGGAGAGCATTCATAAAGGCCCATCCCAGGGAAGCCCTAAGTATTTAGATGCCTTAACATGTGGGATTCAAGAGAAACGTCAAGTTAACTAGAACTGAACTTTGACCCTTTGACCTTGTAAATATTTTGTAATTGCCTTCAATCTAAAGGAAGAAGTCCTATTCCTGAAACTGATACAATGCTATATGTCAATTATATCTCAATTAAAAAAAAGGTCTTACTTGTTATATGGAAATCAGACTTTTCAAAATAGGTAATGATCATATGTATTTAGGATGTTCTTAACTTTTCACCAATGTCTAAAACTAATGTATTTTTGACACAAAAATCTAACTCCTGAGACATACCCTATACTTCTGTCATTTCCGTTTAATTAGAAACAAATAAAGGAAAGAATGCATTTTTTTTTAAGGTGTGAAGGATTTCCAGGGATGGTGGTAGACTGAAAGCTAAAAACCAGGGTAACCTTCCTAATCAATGTCTTTCATGAATCATACAAACTCGGCATCTGTCTCTTCAAAATGAGAAGGAAAGATATTTTTTTCAAAGTCACATATTCTTAGAAAATTGGGTATGATGGTGTTGTGGAAGAAAAAGGAATAGTGGGGCCAGGAGATTCTATGGGTCCATTGGGAAAAGGGTCTTAATATACCGGGGCAACCATTCCTCATATTCCCAGAGAGTGGATATAGAAATACTAGAGCCCAAAGGAAAAGTGCGATTGGGAGAAGATCCTTAGGGTTTTAGGAATATTCCAGAATGATAATGTAGATGAGATATTTTGCGACCAAAACTTTGCAATCCTCATAGGTTAGGGTGGTGGTAAATTTTTTTCTTTTCTCTATTCTTTAGAATTTATGTAGTCACATAAATACTATTCATCCAATAAACATTTATTAATACTTAGAATGCACCAGGCAGGCATTGGTCAGTGAGCAAAAGAGACGAAAATAATAATAATAGGGAATCCCTGAGGGGCTCAGTGGTTTAGCGCTTGCCTTTGGCCCAGGGCGTGATCCTAGAGTCTCAGGATCGAGTCCCACATTGGGCTCCCTGCATGGAGCCTGCTTCTCCCTCTGCCTGTGTCTCTGCCTCTCTTTCTCCTCTGTGTCTTTCATGAATAAATAAATGAAATCTTAAAAAGAAAAAGAATATTTTAAAAATAATAATAATAATAATTCCTATGTGTATGTTAAATAAGGACATTGAAAAGTAGATTATAAGAAGAAAAAGGCAACTTGGAATATTTTTAGCTTACTAGGTAAATATATCTATCTATCTATCCATATATATGTTTTACTGTTTTTTTCCCTACCATCCTTTCATATTATAGATAATTCTTCTTTTCACTAATAGGATTATCCAAATTGCCTAAAGTTCATTGAGCAGAGAAGTTCAATATTCATAACCCACCTATAATATCCTTAAGTTTTTAGCAAATTTCACTTGAAGAAAATCATAGAAAATGAATCATGATGCTTAGATTAAAACTTAATCAAACTAATTTTTCATTCCGTCATACCCCCTGCATTACCACAACACACATACACAGCACGTGCACCCCAAAAACATTAGAGTTAATAGAAATGAAGAAACTCATTCCCAACTGAAGTATATTTAATAAAATAATAAATGTAGTTTTGACATGAATATTCAATGAGGTAAAAAGAAAGTTGTCTATTGCAGAATAATAAAAAATATGATACTTTTCCATTAGGTGGCAGCAAAACTCTTTCATACTGTTCAAGTTACAGTCTTCAGTTGCCTCACACCAGGTTCGACAGGTTACACTACACACACAGAGAAATAAAACTGTTCGATTATCATTTCTCCGAGGAAAGGGTTCCATAAACATCAAGATATATGGTGTATTGAAATTAAAGGCTAGAGTAAATTGAATTTGAATTTGAAAAAAAGGCAACAATTATTTTATTCTATACTTCAATCCAAAGAATCAGTGTCAAAAATCTATATGCCAATAATACCCTAGGAGGGGTTTTTTTTTCCTTATTTCTATGAAGTTGGCTCCAATGAATAGAGCTCAACATGAAATCAGTAAACATTGGCAACATGGAAAACATAAGGTCATAACCTTTACCTCCTTCCTCACTGATCTGCCACTCGGGTAAAAGCTCCCCCTTTCCATAAAGTTACTTCTCAGGGTCCCTGGGTTGCTCGGTGGCTCAGCAGCGGGCTCTTGATTTCTGCAGGCATCATGATCTCAGGGTGGTGAGACTGAGCCCCACCTCCAGCTCCACGCTGTGTGTGTGGCGGGGAGGCATGGAGCCTGCTTAAGGTTCTCTCGCTCTCCCTCTCCTTCTGCCCCTCCTCCCCTAATCTGGCTTCCATGCACTTGCACTCTCTTAAAAAATAATAAGTTACTTCTAGAAATTCACACATCATCAAAATTATCCTACTCATCTAAAACTTCCTAAATAAAAAAATAAAAAAAATAAAATAAAATTTCCAAAATAAAATAAATATTAAAAAAAATAAAAAAATAAAAAATAATAAAATTTCCTAAGTAAAGCAAAAATATTGACTTCCTTAATCCCCAGATTCAGCTATTCTAGATGTCCCACGCCCATCTCCAAATTGGGCTTGCTCCCACCTTCATCAATATCCTGCAGTATAGCAGCTAAAGGTCCAAATGGGAGCAGAACTACACCAAGTGCACGGATTCAAAGTACCTATAGAGTGATTGTTGTCTGTGTAGTGGAGAAATCCTCAAACACGGGCGGTGTGATGGTCTCCATCCCACAGTGGCTGGACTCGATGTACAAAGCAGATAAAGATTGTTGACCAGAGGGGCAGGCTGCCCCGTTCCACACAGGTGGAGGTGGGTCATGGGCCATGCGGTCCTAGCCTCCTGAATGGTGTCCTTCCCAAATGTTCGGTTCAACATCAAGAGCCACGGTTGATGCCCCAGCATCAAAATTCTGTATCCAAGCTCCTCCTCTTCAGGACCTCACTCCGACCCTGAGTCCCTCTCTTGGCTTCACGATACCAAAACTAACAAAACCCAACCCTGATATTTGCACACAGTAAATAGAGTAACTTGTATATACAGTGAAACTCAATTGTCCCCCCAACACTGCTTCCCAAGTCCCACTCACCAGAGGTAGCATGTTTTAGTGTCTCCGAGTTTTATTTTTCCTAAGCGTCACCATAATAATGCATTGCATGCTTATTTTATTTCCTTTTGATTTTTCATTTTATCACAGCTATTGAAATATAATTTTCATCTAATAAAATACGCTGATTTTAAATGGACAGCTTGATGAATTTTTGACAAATACGTACATCCCTCCATCCACTCTCTTATTCAAAATATAGGACATTCTATCTCCTGAAAAGTTTTCTCATCCAATCAGACCTTTCCCTCCCAGCCAATCGCTGGTATGACTTCTATCACCACAGAGACCACATTTAGTGCAAAGTGATTAGAACAGGTAATGCATCTGTCCTCGGAGAAAGAAGTTTTGTTATCATGAACCATCAGGCAAAAATGGATCAAACGTTCCCATCTGATGAAATATAGCTTCCTCGGGTTGGAGAAAATTTGCTGAAAGCCTATCTCAAGTGTTTTTTCAATGTGATTGTTTTCTTAGTAATTTAGTGAAGTGAAATTCATGTAACGTAAAGTTCACTGTCTGAAGCGACAACTTGGTGATGTTTAGTACCTTCGCGGTGTTGTGCAACCACCACTTCATCTAGTTCCAAACATTTCCATCCCTTCAAAGTAAAACCCCATACCCATTATGCAATTTCTCCCTGTTACCCCCCTTACCACCCCCCAGAAATCCACATTCTGTCTCAATAGATTTATCCATTCTGGATATTTCATATACATAGAATCATACACTATCTGACCTTTGGAATCAAGCTTCTTTCACTGAGCATGACTTTCCTAAGTTTCATCCACTCCGTAGCATGCAACAGTATTTCTTCCTTTTTTATGGCTGAATAATATTTCAGTGTTTCCACCTTTTGCCCATTTACAAATAATAGTGCTGTGAACAAGTATGTGCAAAGTACTTATTTGAGTACCTGTTTTCTGTGTTGAGGGCTTCTTCTCGGGCTCTTAATTAACTGGTTCATTTTGCAGGACAGTGCAGAAAGACCTGCTGCTACTCTAAGAGAGAAATACTAGTCAAAAGGGTTTATTTGGATTTTTTTTTCAGTAAAGTCCCACTTATTTTCTACTTTGATGATGAGGATCTTTTTGTTTCAATTATGAAAAATAAAAAGCACCCAACCTCCCTTACCACTGGCCTTAGGAGAGGCAGACAAAGAGACAGAGGTTCATCCACTATATCCTATCAGAGAAGCAAGCATGAATCATTTCCACCACATAGAGCATGATTCAAAGATCGGATAAAATCTCCCTTAATTTTGTTTCCATCTATTATTGGAGCTTAGATAAATTTTTTTTTTGGTGACTCAGGTTGCCCAGGTTTTGCAGGTCTATATTTTAGGGAAACTACTGATATTGGAAATTTTTTTTCTTTCTGGGAGTAACTGAACCCTCTGGAATGTGTGCAGGTATGGGTCATTTTTTTCTTACATCCTCTTTCGAAATCTATGTATTCTTTTCAGCTTAATTCTTGTGTCTCTTCTCTAATTTGAGATGTTTTCTTCTGTTATGTCTGATAATATTCTTCCTGACATATCTTTTTGTGTCTTTTAGAACTCCTATCCTATACCAGGTCTGCTGGATTTACCCTTTCTGTCTCGTTTTTTTTTTCCTCTGATTTTTTACCTAAATATCTATCTAAAGAGTTCACCCCACGTCTCTTCAACACTTGGTGGCCCTGTTTCTCCTGTACATTTCCCTAAAGCCCTGGGCAGTTTCACTACCAGCTGTCCCATGGACACTCTCTGGCACTGCCTTGTGCCGGCTGGGACCCTGGAGTCATGGTCCCAGTAGGCGCTCTTTCCACATTGGATCCTAAGAGAGCCTTCCCTCCCTCTTCCATAAGAATTCATACCACTCCAGCCAAACATCAATGTCTTTCTTCACTGATAGAGCAGAGCAGACTCACAAACAAATTAGGTTTAAATTATAGCAGCTGCTCTTGAATGCCATGAAGGAAGGAATTCAGAGACATAGGACTTCGTAAGAAAGGAGTTCCTGTGGATACAACTCCAACCCCTAAACAAGGTTACCTGCTCTCATGTTGGTATCTTGGGGGGCCGGGGGGGGGCGGGGAATGCTCCAGAAAACATGCTTCAAAAAAACAAACAGTTCTGTGTTATGATGATAGGAAAATGGGAGATTTTATTTACTTTTTCCTATTTTCCTATTTTCCAGTATTAATTTTAAAACACATAAAAAATTCAAAGTAAATTTTAAAATATAATTTTAAAGAATATTAATGTTCATGGCTTGACAGCCAAATAGTCAAGTCTTTTGATGTCCTCCTTGTTTTTTAATGGATCAACTTCTCTGTCCTTCTGTGTCATATTCCCTATTTTAAAGGGGGGTCATCATTGCAAAGCACCCCCAAACATATAGGATATTGGTGTTTTATAGCATTGCTCAGCTCTCGTGGCTTTCTAGCTCTTGGTCCAGGATCCTTTTGAGGCCCAACAGCACCTTTTTACCTTGGGCCCCATGATATGCCCTGTAATTTCTATCATTTTCTCATATTCACAGAAAACTAGCTTAAGTGGTTTCATTCGTTTGGAATAAAAAAATTTCTCTGAGAAAGATATAGAAAAAAAAGTCTCTAGTGGCTACAAATCATCAAATTGCTAATATGAAGGCTTTAAAAGACATAGCAGAGACTTGCCATGTCCTAAAGAGGCAGTAAAGGAGCGGTTTGCCATTGCCAAAAGCAACTGCCCTTGATTTGAGTTATAGGAAGAGAAATCAACGTGCAGCAGTTTCAGTCATGAAGACTGCTAACTCTGGAAGTCTGTTACCGAGAACTTCACACCTCTTTTCCCCATAAACGGCACTTTCCTTTAAAGGACAATACATGCCATCAAGGTCAGAGTGGTAAGTGGTACTCTTCAAGTACGACAGTTAGTCAAAACAGTTCAGGCTTCAAATGCTTGTATTTTTCAAATAGACATGATTACTCTTACCTTACCAGGGAGGAAACTGAAGCTCAGAGAGTTATCTGTTTTGCTTGAGATCCCAAACCTAATAATTGGGCAATAAGTTATCAATAAAACCCTAATAAGGAAGCAATAAAACCTTGGGCTTTTGATTCTAAGTCTTGTGGTTTTCCCATCCTTCCAGAACCACCATTTTAAGATAAGAGGACACAGCATTGATCTCAGTGAAGACCAGCCTAATGAATACAAACAGCAACAGAATGCCTTGAAAAGCTCTACGCAAAATCGCCTTTTCCAAAACATTTCTCCCACTACCTAACATATTTCCTCATCCTTGTACCCAGGTCAGAAGAAACAATGAGATGAAAGGAACAACAACTTCTGCCCTCATCAGTTAGCCGTGGATATTAAAACGACATTAGAAGTTTTTTTCAGAATCCAGATTTGCTGTTGGGAGGAACTAGCACATGTACATGTTGGAAAAGTTCCCCCAGGGGATTCTGCGGTACTGCTCTCACTCAAGAACTGCCTCATAAGGGTTTGTTGATAGAGAACTAAGAGCAAATTGCAATTTTCCCTCAAAATACATTTATTTTCAATTATGTATCAGGCCCTTGTAACATACTGATGAAAAAGTGTATCTATTTTTCATGGAGCTTACCCCTTATTTTACTAGAGCATGACAATTCTGTTCTATCCATGGGAGAAGAAAGAATTACAAGGTAATAGGGAGACTACAGATAGAACGACAAAAATAAACTGCCGCCCATGCCTTATACATCAGAAAAATTAATCTTAAAAGAAGCCAAATAAATACTATGACTTGAGAAATAAAGATACTAACTTTAAAAAGTAATAATGTCCCAGCTAAATCCAATTTATATAAGCACCAACACAACAGATTTGCTATAACAAGTTCCAGATAATCTTTAAAAGATTTATTTCTTTATGGGGGGGGGTTAGGGAGAGAGAGAGAGTAAGAGAGAACCTCAAGTGGACTCTGCACTGAGCATAGAGCCTGATACAAGGCTTAATCTCATGACCTGAGACCAACACCTGAACCAAAACCGGTGGACGCTTAACCAACTGAGCTGCTCAGGTGCCCCCAAATTCCAGATATTGTTAAAACATAAGCCCTGGAGAGAATAAATCATTGAATCTTGGAATAAAGGAGTGGAGGAAAGAACACTGCCATAAAATTCGGTAAAGAAATAGATTGCTCTGGGGGATACACATATTGTGACAGAGAAGGATTAATGTAACTCTTAAAAATATTTCTCAAAAAAACTATTTCTCTATCTAGCAGACAATTGGTAATTGTCATCATGAAATAATAGGTATTTGCATGGAAAACTGATTAGACGACTAATCAGTACAACTAAGAGTTGTACACCATGATTAACTTTGATTTGAGGGAGCTAACTCCAATGTGAGATCTCTTTTAATGTGACTTCCCTTAATTCCATGTCTTCACCCCAACTTCCACTATTTAATTTGGCACACAAGTTCTTCTCATGAGCTGGCCTCTTCCGTCTCTCTCTAGCGTCATTCCTCAAAATTCCCCACATCTCTTCCCCCACCCACTCCCCCCAGCATGCCCAGTAATCTGGTCCCACAGAATTACTTACAGTTTCCCAAGTAAGCTATGATCTTCCCCTGTTAGTGGTTTTGCATATTTTCTTCCCTCTAACTTAGAAAGGTCTTAGCTTTATCCTGAAAAAGAAAACAGAATTTATGTTTGCTGGGCTGCCATAACAAAGTACTAGAGACGGGGTAGACTGACACCACCGATTTATGGCCTCACAGTTCTTCTATAGGTTGGAAATCCAAGATCAAGGTCCTGACAGGTGGATGGCCTGTGGAGGGTTGTCTTCTCCCCGTGTTTTCACATCATCTTCCCTCTGTATGCAGCTGTGTCCAAATTTCCTCTTTTTACAAGGATATCGGTCATATTGGATGAGGCCAATATCCACATCTTAATCCGAATGACCACATCTTAACTTAATTAGGTTTTTAAAGACCATCTCCAAATACAGTCACATTCTGAAGTACCGATTGGACTTAAACTAAACGAGTGTTGGTGGAGACACAATTCAGCTCATAATGCAAATTATTAGTGTTTATAACACACAGCTTGATAGGAAGTTCTTCTATACGTCCTTCATCGTGAATCTTTCCCACCCAGGCTGAGTTAAATCTCCTCCCTCAAAACTCCCAAAGCAGGATATACATTCCTCTTGTCACATTAAAGCGCTTGTTTTGGGGGCACATGGGTGATTCAGCGTCTGCCTTGGGTTCAGGTAATGATCTCAGGGCCCTGGGATTGAGCCCCAGTGGAGCCCTCGGGCTCCCTGCTCAGGGAGGAGGCATCTGTTTCTCCTTCTCCTTCTGCTCCGCCTCCAACTCGTTCTCTCTCAAATAAATAAAATCTTTTTTTAAAAAAATAAATAAATAAAAGGTCTGTTTTCCACACTCTAATGTGTCTTTATTTCCTTTAAGCCAGCCTCTATCCCTGTTCCTGGTACATGCTGAATGTGCAAGACTCTTCGTATCTCTCTGCTTTATCGAAGTGTAAGTCCTTTGGCCTGGCTGCATCATGACACCACTTCCTAAGATAAGAGATACAGGACTAACAGATTTTGGCAATAATTTTTTTCACGTGTTGAGATTAAGAGCAATCCACGTAGAAATATCTAGCAGGGAGTTAGAAGTGTGAGCGTGGGCTCAATAGAGAAAACTGTGCTAAAAGCATGATTGGGTGAATGGATGTGGTCATTTAGGGAGAACCTATAAATAAAAAAGGTAGCATGGAAAAAACCTCTAAGGAATGACAATGTTTTTAAAGACAAGGAAAAAGAAAAATAAAGTGGAAAGGTCAGCAAAATACAGGGAACTCAGAGAAGACGGCTTTGGTTTCTTTTTCGGTTGTTGTTGCTAGGTTCTTATTCAAGTCCTTATTCAGTGCTTATATTGGTTTCAAATGTACAATATCGTGATTCCACACATCTATCCGACACCTGGTGTCCATCACGAGTGCTCACCTAATCCCCATCACCTGTTTAACCCATTACCCTTCTGGTAACCAGCAGTTTGTTCCCTACAATTGACTCTGCTGCTTGATTTTTCACTTTCTCTTATTTTTTCCCTTTGCTTATTTGTTTGGTTTTTTAAATTCCACATATGAATGAAACCATATGGTATTTGTCTTTCTCTGACTTACCTCGTTTAGCAGTATACTCTCTTGCCCCATCCATGTGGCTGCAAACGGCAAGATTTCATTCTTTTTTATGGCTGTTTCCATTGACTCCGGTTTACATACCAGAGACTAGAGTTTTGGGGATGAGCTGTTTTTCCTTTACGTTGCCACCAGGGGTCTCCAATAGCTGCTGCAATGGGTCAGGCAGGGCCCTCCACAGGTGTCCTCTAGCTGCCTACAGGAGTTTGTCCAGCAGTGACATCCATTGCACAAGAAGACCAGGTGCTTCATGACAGTAGTGGTTTCTTGGATGCCTGTCACCCTGGACTGAGCTGAAGGTCAGACTGATCTTACAAATATCTTCTCACAATCTGTGCTTTACTGACCTCCATGTACTCCTGGCAACAGCTTCACGTGCCATGTGACTGCCCTGTATTCCCTATTTCAAGAATTGGGACTGGGTATCAGCCTAGCACACACTAGAGCCCAATATATAGATTATATAAGGTTCACTAAGCCCCTCAGGCAGACTAGAAAGAACTGAATATTCTTTAAAAAAAAAAAAAAAAACCATCATGAAAAAAAAAAAAATCCATCATGTTATTCTGACTCTACAAACTATCTTTCTCCTAAAAATAAAAAGATGAGACGGGCTCCCTGTGAGGAGTCTGATTCTCCCTCTGCCTGTGTCTCTGCCTGTCTCTCTCTCTCTCTCTCTCTCTCTCTTTCTGTGTGTCTCTCAGGAATAAATAAAATCTTTAAAAAAAATAAATAAAAATTTTAAAAGTTGAGAGAAAAAAATAAGTCTGTCCCCTAGAACAAGAAAAGATGAAACTAGATAAAGCTGAAAAAATGTTTATTTCTTAAACTTCCGCCTTTTAAAAATTATTTCCACAGATATTCTTTCTGTAATGACAACTCGATCATCTCCAACAAGTTATGTTGCAATCAAGTTATGTGTTTGTATAACTTTACATTGGATTTTAAAATTTTTACTAACATAAAAATGCTCATAATACAGAAAAGTAGAGATAACACAATATCACCCTTAGACCCCCTACATAATTAACATTTTGCCATATTTATTTCTTCAATATATGTTTTTCCTGAGCTATTATAAAATGAATAATAAACATCATTTGCTTCAACCCAGCTACTTTAGCTTTCATTTCCAGAAAATAAGAGCATCTCCCACCTGTTGACAGTACTGTCAACACATCCAACAAATGTAGAAAATGTCTTAATATCCTCTATTTCCCTGTCTATATTTAAATATTGTAACTTGTCTCCAAAATGTATTTTATAGCCATTTTTATATGTTCAAAACAAGAAAATTTTGGTTGTTATGTCTCCCTTAATCTGAAGCAATTCCCATCCCCTCTTCTTTTTCCCTCTACGATATAGACGTTGTCAAAGAGACAACTCCAACGGAATTAAATTAGAAAATAACAAAAACAGAAGGAAATGTGGGGAATTCCTAAATATATAGAAATTAAACAATACTCTGCTAAGTAATCAAGAATATACCTGGCTGGGCAGCTGGAACGGGCCACGTGAATCCTGCAGATGACTGTTACTGATGAGTCTCAAGGCTAGCGCTGGTGTTTGGCAGGGCCCAAAAAAGTGCTAGGGTGTTCAACCGTCAAATACGTCTTAGATCTGTCTTTGTAAACAAACAAACACACATTGGATGGCATCTCAGAAAAACTCCCAACCCCATTATAATCAAACTTTATAAATCCATTGCTCTATTACTCATTAAGGTCCAATCCAACTGCCCAGCCAGGTTGACCCCTCAAGGTCTTGTAACACAAAATGTGCCCTCTTACTCTCGGTGCCTTGGCTCTGTTATTTTCCTCATTTTGAATGCCTGCTCTCATCTCTCTCTGCCTATCCAGATTTCACATGACATCAGGTATATGCAACGTTCTGTAAGCTATAAAACAATACGTCACTGTGAACCACATTAACTGGAATTCACACCTTCAAGAATCAGTTTAAGTCTCCCTCCTTCCAGAAAGGCTTAACTGCATTCCTGTAGCCTTCACTTATTTCTTTTTTCTTTTTCTTTTCTGTATTTCTGCCTGCTTGCCTCCCTTCCTTCCCTCTAAAGGTGCATCTACTGTGCTCTATACCTTCATTCCTCCACTCCCAATACCTGGTAATCACAATTCTGAATTTTGTATTAATCATTTCCTGGTTTGTTTCACAGTATTTGTCATCCACGTATGTAACCTAAAAGAATAAACTGTTATATTTTGTCTTTTTCTAGACTTCACATAAAGCAATCACACTGTATTTATTTTGTACTTTGTTCCTTCTTCGTATTTTCATGAGTCTGTTAGTTATTTTGAGTAGACATTATGTACATGGTTCCAAATCAAAACATTACAATATAATAAAATGTCCCAAAAAGTTTTACTTCTTCCCTTGTTGTAACCACCCTGTGTCCTCTCTACCTTCTTCCCATGGGCAATCACTCATTAGTCTTTTGGATCTTCCCAATATTAACACACACAACTGTATTAGGTATTTTTATTCCTTTTTCCCCGTTTCATTCAAAGAATACCTAATATCACATACAGATCTTTCCACATCTGTACATGGAGCACTTTCTCATTCTTTTTGGAAACTGCATAACATTCCATGCATTCCAGAACTTTCCATCTACCAAAGTTTCTATAATCAGTCCTCCATTAACGGACAATTGGATATTCTCTAATCTTTCACAAATACAATGTGGCAGCAGATAATAACATATGTCATTTTTCTGTGTGCATGTACTCCTGCAAGATAAATTCCTGTGAGTGGGATTTCTGGGTTAAAGGGGAAATATGATTGTAATTTTGATGGGCACTACCAAATTGCCCTTCAGAAAAGGTGCACTTTTTATATTCATACCAATGATATAGAAGTTCCTGTTTCCCAGTCTCATTAAACTTAGATTTTTCCTAATCTAATTGGTGAAAAATGCATATTATTGTAGTTTCATCTGCAACTGTCTTATTATGAGTGAAGTTGGGTGTGTTTTTCTTGTTTAAGGTAATTTGCCTTGTCTGTGAGCTAGTTTTTCATGTCCTTTGCATGTTTTTTTCTCTTAGATTATTGACATTTAGAAAATCAATGTCTAGCATATTAATTCTTTTATAACTACATTAGTAACATTTTTTCTCTTATTTGTCACTTGTCTTTTTGACTTTGAGTATGGTAGTTGGGCCATGAAGTGTTTTGTGGTTTTTCTTTTAAATATAATTAGTTTTGTCTGTTTTAAAATAGCTCCAGATTTTTAATCAAAGTTACAAAAGTACTTTCCTTTTTTTAATTTTTTTTTCAAAAGTACTTTCCTAATCTAATTTAATAAAAAAAAAAAAAATTTGTCTACATTTTCTTCCAGAACTCAAATGATTTCATTTAAATCTTTGAGCTTTATCAGTGCATAGTATGACGGGACCAAACTGTATCTTTTTTAAATTTTTTTTATTTTTATTTTTTATTTTTTTGTATCTTTTGTTAAATGCAACTACCTAATTATTTCAACTCAACATTATATATAAGATCCATCAGTGCTGATGCACCTAGCTCTCGTCCATTCCTCTTAAATGTCGCATTCCATTGTGTGAATATAAACAACTTCTTTATCTTCTTCAATGTAAATGAGCATTTTGGTTATTTCCAGTGTTTTGCAATTATGAAGAGAGCTATTCTAAACATGTTTATTCACGTCTTATTTTTAAAGTCTAGCACTTACTATTGGTTACAACTCACATTAATTCAATAAATAAATTGTCACTTAACTATTTCCTACTGCTTACTCTTTTCACAATAGGACCTGAGAGAAAGAAAATCATTTTACATCTTTGGGCTATCTACAATATTGACTAAGAGAGAAATGAGCTCTCGGTATGAGATAAATTAAATTGAGTTGAATTAAATTGGAGTTAGTAGTCTGCCGTGGGCAGTGAAATGTAACATGAAATACACAGTTTATTTCCTATTCATTCACCAAACCCGGAAAGGACAGGATAAAATTAACTGTATATATATTTTGGATATGTATAAGTCTTTATTTTTTAAGGCTACAAAGAAATTAAATCTTAAGAAGTGTACAAGTCACTCCATTTGCCTTTGATACTCTTGGAATCTCTCATATGCATATGAATGCTGATGCAACTTCTGTGACTATCAAAAACAGATAAAATATGATGGAAATTTTCTTGCACAATTTACTTTTCACATATCCAAAAAGAACATGTTGGCCTTTTTTGGAGTATCTCTCACATCATTATTTTGACTAATCCATTTGTTTAAATGATAGGTGCCTAGAGTTACTACATCCTCTTATGGTAGAAGCAAATGCCTTTCAGACGAATTCCAGGCTAGGTTTTTATCCAGGGATTAAAAGCCTGAGTTTTAAGTGAACAAAATCTACATCTCTTTCACAACTATAATTGATTTTCCTTTTCACCCAGCTATTATAGTAAGCACTACACTAAAATAGTCACTAAAAGGCTGGTGCCATCCCTTTTTAGGACTGATTCAACTTATGAAAAATAAATTAGTAGCTTTTGTCCACACTGAGACTTACCAGAGACTCATATTTATATTACGGTTAAGAGGCAATCTTAAAAGTACAACATTTCCATTAGGAGTAACATATTGAGCTCTCAGGAAATGGTATACCCAAGAAAAAGCAGTTTAAAAAATGAGATCTTGTTTAAATTGTTAAAGTCAGAAAATGTATTAAATGACAATATAATGGATAGGAGGCTGTTTTACTAGAAAGTAAAATTACAGTTTCACTATTAAGTAGTAATTAAAGCAAGGTGCTCTAATTAACGGGGCACTAAAATGTCTATGAGCTTTGAGCTTGTAGGAACTGTACATAGCACTCCATCTCACATACAAATCAACTTCTCTTTTTCTGTACAATCACATTGTACTAACTACTTGCTGGAAAACCCTAATTACATTGTTTAGAAAACAAATCGCTAAAAGAATGCAACATGGTGATATTTGCTTAAACTTTGCACGGTGCTTATATTAGCCCTTTCCAGCTGCTATAACAAAAATACTATAGACTTGGTAGCTTAAATAATTTATTTCTCATAGTTCTGGATACTCGTGAGGGTCTGGCTTCTGATTCATAGTTGACAGTTTTTACCTGTGTCCTCACATGGTGTAAGGACACTAATCCCAAGCATGAGGGCTCCGTCCTCAGGATCTAATCACTTCCCAAAGGTTCCACCCTCTAATACTATCACATTGGGGGTTAGGTTTCAACATACGAATTTTGGGGGGCACACAAACATCCAGTCGATGGCAGTGCTCCTGGTTCTTCATTCACACAATGTTTCCACAGCTGTTTCGGTTACTGAGCAAAACCAAAAAAGCCCTAATTGCTTATTCCTCAAAGGCATCGTTCTACCCAAGGAGCCTGCTGCATAGACAACGATTCCACAAATACCTCTCAGCACTCCCTGCATTTGCCCACAAGGAAATATTTGTTTTAGAAATGATGTTAAATTCTCCATTCCAAAGCACACAGGGATTCCTAGCCAATTACCTCAATAAACTGCAATGCTATAATGTCGCATACTTTTATTTTACAATCCTATCTTTTACATCACATTTTCCTTGTTTGCCTAGGAAAATAGTGAGCATATACTTAGCATTATTGTTAACATTTCACAGTGACTTGTGGGAGAAACAGACGATATCTTTTCTTCCTGCGGTTTACGTCATTTCTAAATTCATCCAGCAATTCAAAAGGGATCATTCGGTGCTCTAGGTTTAGGTTAAAAATAAATCTTACTACGGTTAAAAATAAATCTTACTACATTTTGGTGCAATATCATGGAGTTTTCTCAACCAAAATAAGAACGACAAAAGTTCTGTTCCTAAAGTATAAAGATGAGTATTTTATGCCAATATTTGCCTTAAGAGTATAAGGAACAGAAATAAATAATGATACTTTATGACTCCTCATTTTAACCGAAAGAGAAAACTTGATTGATCACAGATCACTCCCAGGGTTTTTCAAACTTGAATTTATAAAGAAGAATCTTCTTTTATTTGCTTATGAAAGATGTGACCTGGAACTGTCTATAGCCACGTCCTCCATGACATGGAGCAACTTGTGTGACAGAATGAATCTGAAGTGCTGACAGAAAGAGAGAGAGGGGGGAGAGAGAAAGAGAGAAGGAAGAGAAAGAGGAAAGAAGAGGAGAAAGAGAAGAGAGAATTCTGAGTCAATAAACCCAATACGTTCGAACTAATGACAAGACATTGAAAAGTTATTTCTAAAAGTCTTGTATTGCAAAGGAAAGACCTTAAAATGTGATTCTGTTGGACCAGGGAGGCTATGATGAGATAGAAATCCTTTGAAATGATATTAAGAGACTTGGTTAGATTTCCTTCCAGTTTTCTGTTAGGACACAGGCCATGTACAGCAAAGCTGTTACTTAGGAAGATGTCATAGCAAATGTCAGGGTGTTGGAGGTGTTGGTGACTTCTTACAGCCTCCTCTAAGCTACAAGACAGAAACAAGCTAGGACCCAAGCTGGCTCATCTGAGAGGAAAAGGATCCATTGGGATCGATCAACAGTTTTGTTAGGAGAAGCCTTTTCTACCAGTAGCCAGAAATACAAGGAAGTGGAAAGTCTGCTGATTATGAAGACTGAACACTTTGTCTTTTAGTAGATGTTGTGTGTTGGCTTGGAATGGAGCTTTCAGAGGGAGTCAGAGAAATGGGAAGGTATAATCTCTCAAGATTCGTGCTGTGTACCCCCTACATGACCGCTTCTCCAAACCTCTCATTTCAAAATACCATAGCCTGGGATCGGCCCAGTGGCAGGGTGAAGATTTCACCATCTCCGGCTGTTCTAAGACAGTGGCCCAGAGCAGGCAATTAAATTGAGGATAGAGGAGGTAAAAACCCAAACTGGTTGCTAGAGGTATATTTTACTTGACAAAATGGCAGATTGTATTTTCCAAAGATGATGAAAAATATCTTCCATACCACATTCTTACTCTGAGATTTTGATATTCTTCCTATTGCAAAGTGAGGTCTATGTCCCCTTGACCCTGAGTGGACCTCTGTGGCTACCTTAACCAACAGAATTAGCGATCGTTATGCCATGAGACTTAGGAGACTTGTTCTGGAAAATGTATTCACTTCCACCTTGCTCGCTTGGGATAGTTATTCCTGAAACCCAGCTACTGTATCTGAAGCAGTTCAAACTAACCCATGACAAGAAAATAGATGGAGAAGCCATGTGTAGACGTTCTAGTTGGCAGTCCTAGTCAATGGCCATCACCAACCAGACACACGAAGATAACTTCAGATGATTTTAGCTCCCAACCACTGAGCCATCCCTAGGTTTCAGGTCTCTGAGCAAAGGCTTCAGACATAATAGAGTGAAAGATTTATGAAGCATAATCTTAAGATCCTTAGGGGCCTCCTGTGGGTAAAAGGTTATATATAAGTCACTCCTCTAGAGCTTTCTGAAGTCTTAACAAAGGCTCCTACACACCACTCTAGATTTGATCTTTTTCTAGAAGTCTTCTCTTAATTCTTAATTTAAAAGTCATTTGCCTTATGGAATTACTGGGTATAAGAAACTTTTATACTTTTCAGCCGAGGAAGTACCACTCCTTTTTCATGTAACAATGCCAGGAGTTCATCCCTCCTCACATTTTATCATAGGCAGTAGAAAGAAGCCAGGTGGTATTTTTGATATTTTGCAGTCCTCAAGTTCTAGGTATTTTCTATTTTCTGCCTCACTTCAGACAATAGTCTTGGCAAACTATCTACTACTGTTTAGCAATTGCTTGCTCTTCTCCAGCTTCTAGTAACATTTGCATGCTTTTCTTGAAACCCTTGCTGATGGCCTCCTCAAAGTCCTTTAATTTCAGCTGTCTCCTAAAAGCCCTTAGATTCTCAAATTGTATCCTCAAGTCCCTTTGAGTTTCTTGTCACTTCTACCCCAAATCAATGCCACATGTTTCAGATTTTTGTTGTTGTTTTGTTGTTGTTGTCGCTGTTGTTTTGGAAGGACCCTACTCAAAAGTTATTGTAGTATTTATTGTTTTATAACAAGCTACCTGAAGCTTGTTGCATAAAATAGTCATCTTCGTGGGCTTGGAAATTGTGTGGACCAGGAATTTGAACAGATCAGAGTGGGCGGGTCTTGTTCCATGATACCCGGGACTTTAGCTGGAAGCCTTGAAGGTTGGGGATTACAAACTCGCTTGGGATCAAAATCCTCTGGAAGTGTCTTCACTGTGTCTGGTTAATGATAGCTGTTGACCAGGACTATCAGCAAGAACAACTACATATGTTCTCACCATGTTTTTTTTTTTTTTTTTTTTTTTTCTGCATGGGCCAGTCTTAACTTCCTCACAGCATGGTAGCTGAATTCCAAGATTGCAGACAGCAAGGTGGAAATGCATGACACCTTTCTGAACTAGCGTGTTCCCTAGAGGGGTAATCCAGCAGACAAGGGTTGTTCAAGACCTGCACATTCTAAGTGTAAGACTGATTCTAATAGGATGCTAGGAGAGACTCTCTAAATCCTTGGTTTATAAGTAATTACAAAAGCTTGGACTGAAAGGGACGAGTTAGTACAAGATACAAAGAGGGGTTTGGACTTCCAGCTTTTGCATGTAGGAGGCAGGTTGAGAAAATGACTCAGATGCAAACATGAAGTGGTTTTGATGGAAAAGGAAGAATGATATAGAGAGCAGGACCAAGATCCCAGAGGGTGGAGCCAAGATCTGTGCACTAGGAGTAGAAATGAGTCCTAAATCAAAAGAGTAGGAACATGTGGCTAGTGGAATTTCAGAATTGCTATGGAACAGTGGTTGTTTATGTGGTTCCCGTTTTATTCTCTTTTATTTATTTTATTTTATTTTATTTTATTTTATTTTATTTTATTTTATTTTATTCTCTTTTAAAAGGGACCCTCTATAACAGATACTCTAGGACTGCCCAGTATATGTTGTGAGAAATAGAGAATTTATTTCTGTAGTCCAGAGTCTTTCCGACAAAGAAGAATAGTATTCAAAGAGCTGCAGTCATTTAACCACACCTGAGGAGCACCACCTACACTGGGACTGGATTTAGGTGACAGATACTAGGCTTTGAACTAGGAGACTTGAAGATCTTAGAGGGTGAAATAAATCATTGTATTTGGCATGTGGAAGGGATGTGAATTTTTGTAACAATAGGGCAGGGGGTAGAAGATTATATTTTTCAAAGATTGTAAGATCCCACATACTTTTCTTAAATTGCGATTTTGATACTCCTCTCATTAGAGTGGGGTCTATGTCTCCTGCATTTAAACTAAAGCAGGTCTCTCTGACTGTCTCAAACCATAGACCATGATAGAAGTGACACTATATGACTTTATAAGCCAGATCCTTAAAATGCTATAAATTCCATCTCACTCTCTTGGAACACTTGTTTTTGTTGTTGTCATCGTCTATTTATTTTTAATTTTTAATTTTGAGTAGAGTTGACATCCAACGTTACATTAGTTTCAGATGTACAACAAAGTGACTCGACTTTTTTTAGATGTTATGCTGGGCTCACCACAAGTGTAGTTACCATGTGTCACCCTACAACACTAATGCAGTATCACTGACTTTATTCCCAGTGCTGTACCTTTTATCTCCAGGACTTATTCACTCCATAATTGGAAGTCTGTATCTCCCACTCCCTTCATCCATTTTGCCCACCCTTCAACCCCTTCAGTCCCTTCCTCCTGGCAACCATCAGCTTGTTCTCTGTACTTATAGGTCTGATTCTCCTTTTTGTTTGTTTATTCATTTTTCTAGATTCCACATGTGCATTTTTGAAACCCAGCCAACATATCGTAAAGAAGTCCAAGTAGCTAAGAGAGGCCTAGCTAGAAAGGAACTGGGGACTTCCACCCACAAATATTTTGAGGTTCCAGCTGGCAGCCAGCACCAACATGCCAGTCATGAAGCCATCTTACCGGACCCTAGTCCAGCCATCTCAGCTGAGGTTATATGCAGCAGAAACAAAGGATCCTTGCCTTTCCTGTTCAAGCTGTAGATTTGTAAGCAAAATAATTTTTGTTGTTGTTGTTTGAAGCTATGAAGCTTTGGGATGACTTGTGATACAACAGTGGATAATATATTTCTGGAATCATCGAAAGAAGTGGTTCTCAACTGAGAATGATTTAGCCTCACAGAAGACATTTGGCAATGTCTGGAGACACTTTTGGTTGTCACAACCAGGGCAGAGTGGTACTGGCATCTAGTAGGTCAGGGCCAGGAATACTGCTAAACATTCTGCAATACATAGGACGGCCCCCCTACAACAAAAAATTATCTGGCCCAAAATGTCATTGGTATCATGACTGAGAAATATTGATTTAATGTTCCCCTGAAATAAGCCTGGAAAAGTACCCTATCACTCCTTCCCTTACGTTATCCCAGATATCCCAATCCTCCAAAAAGGTGCCCTTATGGTGAAACAGCTCTCCAGAAAGAATATCTCAAACAACGCCTTTTAAGAACTTCACCTTAGGGGATAATAAATAAGGTAAAGCCCCCCGAAAAAAGTAACAATCCAGTGTATCTACAATGAAAGCAAAGTTAGTGAAAGTTACTAACAGTAAAGTTAGTTTTTATATTCCCAATTCTGTAGGAGTAGTGTTTGCTGTGAAACAGCCACAGATAGCTTCTGTTTGTTTTCCAAGTAGGGGTTTTATTGTAGCCATGTTGCTTTTGTTCCCCCACTTTACTAGGTCAAATAGTGTCCCTCCAAAATCCATATCCCCCTGAAACCTCAGAATGTGACCTTATTTGGAAATAGGATTTTTGCAGCTGTGATTAGGTTATATGAAGTCATACTAGGTTAGGGTGGGCCCTAACTCCAGTGACTGGTCTCTTCATAAGTGAAAGAAGAGAGAGATTCAGACACACACACACACACACACACACACACACAGAAAACAGCCATGTGAACATTCCTCAGGAAGGGCTCATGAACACTGTATTTCCTGAGTTCTATGTTCATAAAAAGTCTGTGCCCTTTAAACCTAAAAGTCACCTCATATAAAATCCTTGGCTTACACTCTCTCTCTTGAATATCTTTAATATGTTACTCTTTCTTCTGATCTAGATTACTGTAGAAGAATTCGGATGATAAGATAATTTTCTTCTCATTATAAGTCATGTGCTTTTTAAATCTAGATATCCAAAGGACTTTTGCCCCCTATTCTTCAAAGTCCAGTAATTTTACAAAAATAAGTCCTGGTGTTGGTTATTTTGAGTTAATTTAGGGACGCAGTACAATCTTTCAGTATCTAGTTCTAAATATATATATTTTTAATTCAGGAAAGGTTTTCTTGAATTATGGTTTTTAGTATTCGTTCCTCTGACTTGATTTTCTTCTTCGGGGACTCCTTCTATTCATATGTTCCATTGTTTTATCCTATTCTCAATGTTTGTTATTGTCTCTGGAATATTTTCTCTTTTTTCCTTAATTTTATTTTGGTTTTTCAGGAAAAAAAAAAAAAACTCTCTTATTTCCCTATTTTTCTCAGGCATCATCAGTTTTGCCCTTGTATTCTTTTTTCATTTAGTTTTCACTTATGTATATTATTTTTTCATTTCTAATTCCTTCCTGAGTTCCATCATTTCTCTTCTGAGTTTTTCTAATTCTGCTTTGTGTAGTTCTTTCCTGGAATGTGCTAACTTTTTAATATCTTTCAGCTTGTTTTAAAATAATAGCTTATAGTTTTGTTCTGTTTTGTGGACTCATCTTTCTGATATTCTTTCATTATCTGTAGGGAAATTATTCAGCTCCATTTTCTCTTCTTATGATACCTTTGTATTTGATTTTACCTCAATAATTTACTGTTGCTCATTTTTATGTGACAATAACTTTCCTAAACTTTCACAAACAGGTAGTTTTCAGAAAATTGTGCCCCAATTCAGATAGCTCCACCTTCCCTTGTTTTTATGAAGTGTTAAAAAATAAAGCAGTGCTGTTGGGATTTCCTGACTGTTTCCCTCTCAAGTTGTTGAGCACTTAAAAAATGGCTGGTGTGACTGAGGAACTGAATTTTAAATTTAAGTTTATGTTAATTAATTCAATGTAATTAATTAACATTTAAATAACTACAAGTGGTTACTGGCTACCACAGTAGAGAGTGCTTCTCTAGCCTTGCACTTTCCAACATCTGTTCGGCTTCCTCTGTTCTGTTTGATTTTCCTCAGTGTGCTTCTTATTGTGGGTCCTTCTGCAAGAGAGTCATGAAGGGTCAGTTTTGAAATATTATGATGGTGAGACTGCTTCAGCCTCTTTAATCATTCTTAACTGTGTCACCTGCTGTTATAAAAAGCCACATTTTTAAAGAATAACCGGGAAAAAATACAATGAATAAAAGACACGTTTTAAAAGAATAACTGGGAAAAAGTAAAATAAGTAAGTGGGAAACATCTCCAGTTCTTCTGTCCATCAGACACCACCCTATTGCTTCCCTTCCTCTTTTCACAAAATTGTGTGTACATACATGTACACACAATTGTCTTGTGGCTCTTGGTGGTTTGCCCCTCACTGCATCTATTTTGGGGTTTATGTAGATACCTCATCACCCAGTTTTATTGCAAAGGTTGCCCATGGGCTTTTGATTTTGCTACCCAGTTTTTTATTTTGTTTTTTAATGTGGGTTTTCAGAGAGATCAAAAATTACGCTGTCACTGTCCCATCTTCCTAAAATGCTCTGAATAACATTTTTAAAAAAGGTTTTTCCATTAAGAAATATGTCATGGTCATCATGGAATATTTTTTTTTTTTTAAGGAAAGAAGGAATCCCCACGGATTCATCAATCAAAGACAAACCACCACTGACATTTTAGTGTATTTTCCTCATGTTCCTTTTCTGTGCAAAGTATTTTTGCATAGTTGTGAGCATAATATATATATGTGTGTGTGTTTGCGTATACATATATATAAAAATCTGTTTTATTTTGTTCCCATAACATAATAATTGTTCATTATTGCGAAAATTCTTAAGTATTATCATTTAGACACTATGATTAATCTATCATACGGATAATTCATTACTAACTTAGCCAATGCCCAGTGTTTGGTTAATTCACAAAATTTTACAGGTAATAGTTTGCTCTGAGATATGTTGGTAATCCCTACAGAACCATGCGTAATCCTATACTAGCTGCTAATGAACAATAATAGCTATAGCAGTGGCATAGGAGGAGTTCCTCTAACATGTGTTAATAAGTGATTACCATTTCTAAAGAGGACTCCTGGGACAACATTAATTGAGGAGAGAGGTGTAATCGTCTCTGTTTTGAAATTTTACCTGACTTTGTAGAAAACTTTCCTTTCCTTAGTGTTTGTTTACTGTATGTGCCTCTCTATATACGTATATGTATATGTGCATACGTATGCACGTATGCCCGTGTATTTATAATCAGCCATCTGAATCTCTAGCCCACATCTTTCTTTGGACCCCCATACTCAATCCAACTGCCCTCAAAAAATCCCCAACGAAATATCCATTATCTTCCTCAGTCGTCCTTTTCTTTTTTTTTCTTACCTTATTGAGTGAGTTAGATCTACCAAAGTGTTCACCCAAAATAGATTCCTAAGAGTCATTCTAGATGCCTTATCTTCCCTCCTTTCAAATCAATCAATTCCAATAGTTTCCATGTCCTTAGTATCATTGATTACCCCTTCTAACTCTCCATACCCTTTGTTACTTTTACTTTGGCCCTCATCCTATTTCAAGCTAGCATTTCCCAAATTTGCCAATGATTTCCTTTTTGTTAAATCCAATGGGGATTCAATCCTTCTCTACAATTTGATGTCAACTAATTTCTTCTTTAATTTCCTCTTGGTTGCTGGAACTCTATTTGAAATTCTTTTCCTTATGCTCTAATTGGCTCTCATCCTCTTTCTGTGCTTCCCTCGCTCAGCTTTGCTCAATTGTAGTCATTTTGATACTCTCCCTTATTTTTTAGTGTTCCATGCTGATCTTAGTCTATTCATGGCTTTCAATTATTTAAATATGGAGGCTGCTGAATCCTAAGTTACCATTTTAGTCCAGCTCTCATCTCTGACTTCTATTTGGATACTTTGCTTCATATCCCAACCTCAAACCCATTATACTAAACACTGAGCCCTTTATCCCCACCATCCCCCAATGAAGGCACAACTAAACAAGACCCTGTCCTTCATCATATATTTGAGCTTTTCCTGAACTATCTATATTGGTGATCAAACCAGAAACATGTGCGTTGTCTTCTATTCGTTTCTCTGTCATCAGTTACATCTAGTCAACAGTGCCAGTTCTAACTCCTTAATATCTCTCTAGTTTAACACTTGAATTGCTAACTGAAGACTCACAATCTAATCCTCCTAACTCAACGCTTCCCCACCTCGATTTGATCTTCTATAATATTGGCACAGTAGATTCCTGATAGAAATCAGCTTCCATCCTTGCTAATGATACAAAGTGTTGCTGCGCTGAGAAGAAAGGGAGAAGGTGGAATTTGATGGCTACTTAAAAAAAAAAAAAAAATGTATCCAGATCTTTTTCTTAGTGTCATCTCTGAAATCTCACCGAATAAGCCCCAAATTTATGTCGTGACATTTGTTTGATGCCTTATTTAAACTATTTTATTGGACATTTTCCATCTCTTAAGCTCCCTGAAAGAGGCCAAATTGCCTTGTCACAGCTAAGCCTCCTATACCCAGTAAACTTTGGAGGGGCCCAAATATTTTAGGATGGTTTGGGAAAATGGAATGGGAAAGTTTTCTTCAACTGAGTTAGAATGAAGAATTCACGATCCATCTTGGTCATTCCATTTTTAGTTTATTAATAGAATGAGGAAAACATGCACATTATAAATCAGTGCTCTGTTGAACAATGTTAACAAACAGCCAAGTGAGCAAAGGGTTGAAAGTGTTGACCAAACATGAGTTTGGGGTGTTTTCTGTTACCAAATTTTCAGAGGTAAAGGAAGAGACATCTGTACCTTGATACCTACTTTTGGGGGAGATTTTTTCCTTTTTTAAAATAGATGCCAGATGAAGTCACCTCTTGTCTGTGCAGTATAGTTTTTTGTCACCACCACAAACTGAAAAAGAAGTGGACTCTTCTGTCTTTTCTCTTTTCCTTAGTCAACACACGGTGTCTAGGTCCCCAAAGAGGCTGGGGGCACTGCTTAGTCTCATGAGCGCTCGCTCTGCCCCCAGGAAATCGGGCAGATGCCGACAGGACACTTCTGGGGTCCTCAGTTCCCAGTAAAACGAGGAAGCTGGACTCGGTAACCGGGGATCCCTTCCAGACCCACTCCTGTGATGTTCACGCGCTCCCCGTGGAGCGAAGCCCTGAGCCTCGCGCTGCCGCCTGCGCCCACGAGTCTCCAGCAGAGCCCAGATCCGGAGCCTCCCAGGCCGCTCACTGCGGGGAGGGGGGGGGGTCACAACCCTCCCTGGCGCCACTGCCACTCACCCCATCCCTGTTTCTGAACCACTGGGTGCTCAGGGAACACGTGGGGGGCTGTGGGGCGAGGGGCTGGGCCAGGCCGGGGGGACAGTGGCCTCGGGGCGCAGGCCCGTCACCGAGTCCCCAGCAGTCCCCACCGTCGCGTGTGTCCCCACCTCCACCGCCGGCCAAGCAGGCCTCGACTTCCCCCCGAGCCCCGGCAGGTCCCCCGGCCGGGCGGGCCTCGACTTCCCCCCGAGCCCCAGCAGGGGCCCCGGGCTGGGCGGGCCTCGACTTCTCCCCGAGCCCCGGCAGGTGCAGAGCGAGCCTCGACTTCTCCCGAGCCCCGGCAGGTCCCCCGGCCGGGCGGGCCTCGACTTCCCCCCGAGCCCCAGCAGGTGCAGAGCGAGCCTCGACTTCCCCCCGAGCCCCGGCAGGTGTCCCCGGCCGGGCGGGCCTCGACTTCCCCCCGAGCCCCAGCAGGTGCAGAGCGAGCCTCGACTTCCCCCCGAGCCCCGGCAGGTGCCCCGGCCGGGCGGGCCTCGACTTCCCCCCGAGCCCCAGCAGGTGCAGAGCGAGCCTCGACTTCTCCCGAGCCCCGGCAGGTCCCCCGGCCAGGCGGGCCTCGACTTCCCCCCCGAGCCCCGGCAGGTGCCCCGGCCGGGCGGGCCTCGACTTCCCCCCGAGCCCCAGCAGGTGCAGAGCGAGCCTCGACTTCCCCCAGAGCCCCGGCAGGTGCCCCCGGCCAGGCGGGCCTCGACTTCCCCCCCGAGCCCCAGCAGGTGCCGCGCGGGCCTCGACTTCCCCCCTGAGCCCCAGCAGGTGCAGAGGGAGACTCGACTTCCCCCGAGCCCCCGCGGGCAGGTCCCCCGGCCGCGCGGGCCTCGACTTCCCCCCGAGCCCCAGCAGGTGCAGAGCGAGCCTCGACTTCCCCCAGCCCCGGCAGGTGCCCCCGGCCAGGCGGGCCTCGACTTCCCCCCTGAGCCCCAGCAGGTGCCGCGCAGGCCTCGACTTCCCCCAGCCCCGGCAGGTCCCCCGGCCGCGCGGGCCTCGCCTCCCGGGGCGCGGCCCCGCCCTCCCTGGGGACCCGCGGAGGAGCGGCGGCGCCCGGTGATTGGCGGCCCCCGCGCCGCCCGCTGCCATTGGCTGCCCGCGCCTCTTTGTTCCCCGGCCCCGCGGCGGAAGTTGGACGGCGGCGGCGGGCGGCGCGGGCGGCGGCGCTGGAGTCCCGGCTGGGTCCCCGCGGTCCTCCCCGCTGCTCCTCCCCGCTCCCGGGCCTCCCGGCCTCCCGGCCTCCCCGGTCCCCGCGGCGCAGCGGACGGCGGGCGAGCTCGGGCGCGAGGTCCCGGCCCCGCGGACATGGAGCTGGAGGCCAAAGTGAAGAAGGTAGGCGGGGGCGGGGGGGGGCCGGGGGGGCCGGGGGGGCACCTGCGCCGGGCGGGGCGGGGCGGGGGCGCGAGGCGGCGGGTCTCGGGCCGCGGCCCCGACGGTTGGGTGCGGGGAGGGCGGGTCGGGCACCGGGCGCGCCTCGCAGCCTCCGGGAGCCTCCCCCGCCCCCCGCGCCCCGAGGTCGGGCCCTCCCGCTGCGCTTCCCCGCTCCGCAGCCCGACAAGTGACTGTGCGCTCCCTTTCCGTTCCCTTTTCTCCCTTGGTCCCCCGTGCACCGCCCCCCCCGTCGTGCCTCCTCGCTCCTGGAGTTGGGCCGCCGGCCCCGCAGGCGACTGTCACCGTGACCCCGGTCACCCCCTCTCCCATCCCGTCCCCGGCCTTCGGGACTCGCAGCCCTCCCTGAGCCCTCGCAGCCCTCCCTGAGCTCCCGCAGCCCTACCTGAGCCCCCATAGTCCTACCTGAGCCCCCGCAGCCCTCCCTGAGCTCCCGCAGCCCTACCTGAGCCCCCATAGTCCTACCTGAGCCCCCGCAGCCCTCCCTGAGCCCCCGCAGCCCTCCCTGAGCTCCCCATAGTCCTACCTGAGCCCCCGCAGCCCTCCCTGAGCCCCCGCAGCCCTCCCTGAGCCCCCATAGTCCTACCTGAGCCCCCGCAGCCCTCCCTGAGCTCCCGCAGCCCTACCTGAGCCCCCATAGTCCTACCTGAGCCCCCGCAGCCCTCCCTGAGCTCCCGCAGCCCTACCTGAGCCCCCATAGTCCTACCTGAGCCCCCGCAGCCCTCCCTGAGCCCCCGCAGCCCTCCCTGAGCTCCCCATAGTCCTACCTGAGCCCCCGCAGCCCTCCCTGAGCCCCCGCAGCCCTCCCTGAGCCCCCATAGTCCTACCTGAGCCCCCGCAGCCCTCCCTGAGCTCCCGCAGCCCTACCTGAGCCCCCATAGTCCTACCTGAGCCCCCGCAGCCCTCCCTGAGCTCCCGCAGCCCTACCTGAGCTCCCCATAGTCCTACCTGAGCTCCCCATAGTCCTACCTGAGCCCCCGCAGCCCTCCCTGAGCTCCCGCAGCCCTACCTGAGCTCCCCATAGTCCTACCTGAGCCCCCGCAGCCCTCCCTGAGCTCCCGCAGCCCTACCTGAGCTCCCCATAGTCCTACCTGAGCCCCCGCAGACCTCCCTGAGCTGCTCCTACCTGAGCTGCTCCCTGTCCCGGGGCAGCCGCACGTGGGCGCCCGACTGTGACCCCGCAGGAACGCTGATGTCACATTCCAGCGTGACCTTCCCTGGGAAAGGTCTCGTTCCAGGGAATCGTGCCTGCGTACCTTGCAGTGACTTTAAGCTCGCTGTCCCTTATCAAATAGGGAGAGGGAGTTTTGCAGAGAGAAAGGAGGGGGCAAAAATCGAACCTTAGTTTTCTTCCCTGGCCCACGAGGGTTGCCAAAATTGCCATTATTTCATCTTCTAGAGACGAAGTTCTCGACTTAAGCATTAATTCTGTTTCATGCCCCAGAACTGCACTTTTGAAAATGTAGGCAAATGCAAAACTCTTAGGTTGGGAAGCTGTTGAAACATAAAAACTTGGCAGTAGAAAAACCGTTTATCACGTAAGGCCACACCTGCCACTTACAGGGAATCTAAGAAGAGGAAAGCATAATGTAAGAGTAGTGTGATTGCATTCTCCTCTCTTCCCTTTTGGTTTCCTGTCCTCTTAAATGACACAGTACTTTTTGTTGACCTTGCCTGGCACTAGGACAGCTTTTTGTTTGCTGCTTAGTTAGCCTTCCATTCGTGAACACTGCTCCTTTGCTCAAGTGGGTAAGAGCTACCTAATACCTAAAATTTGAGGAGTCTTCCCTGTGCCTATACATATTGATGCAAACACTACTTTTTAAGAGTCAGCTTCCTTTTGGAGAGGAAGGGACGGATGGGTGAAGCACAGAGGATGTTTTTTTTAGGGCAGTGAAACTATTCTGTATGCCCACTACCATGGTACGTACCTGTCGGTACAGAACGGTAAAAATGCATAGAATGAATGACACCAAGAATGAGCCCGAAAGTAAACTCTGGACTTTGGGGGAATAAGGATGTGTCAGTGTAGGTTCATCAGTTGTTAACAAAGGTACCACTTTGGTGCGGGATATTGATACTGTGGGGAGATATGTGGGGGCCCCCTGGGGGGCGGGGGGGGGCGGGGACTTATATGGGAACTCCATACCTTGTGCTCCAATGTTCCTATGAACAGAAAACCACTCTGGAAAAGGAAATGTACTTACAAGGGGGAAAAATCAGCATTTAAAAGTGATTTTGAAATTATTGGAGATAAAGAAGAAGTAATTCTGAGGGAGAAAGTCCAAAGTTAGGAATGAATGCCCTTACAAGGGAAAAATTCAGACATTATTCATAAACAATTTCCTTAGCTTTAAAATGTGGATTATGATTTTTAAAGATGCCCTTAATGTATGGTATAATTCTTTCATCTCCCCTTTAGTGTAAAAGGCTATCTTTTCCATCCAAGAATCTTATCCTTTTCTCTGATTCTCCTCCTCTCCTTCCTCTACCACAGAGAAAAAAAGACTGTACATTTAAAGATCTTACAATCCCATGAGAGTAACAAATTCTTGTTTCACTACCTTGTCATTCATCACTGCTGATTCTCAGGGCAGAGTCCTCAACCAGGAAATTGGAAACTACTAAAAAGACCCTCAGAATGTCCAATTTGACTGCCAGCCATAACCCTCTCTGTGCCTTTGTTAGGACCCTTGACAGACTTGAGGTTCTGTGGGTTTGACAAAAAAACCTCCCAGTACAAAAACTTTGGAGATTCCAGGAATACATTTTACAGTTTCGCCATAATCACAAAAAGAAACTTCATTCCTTTTGGAAATTGTTTTCTAACACACCAGAAGAAGGAAACATCACAAGGTGTTATCTCTGGTCTACGAGCAGAGCCTTCTCACCTTATTTTGGAAGCTAGTTTTCAAGTCTTCCTTACAAGTAAAGTAATACCTTTCAAAAAGCCAGGTTGGAAGTTGGAACAAAGACACAGCCATTTAAATAAAACTGTTTTGATGTCTGTTTTAAGTTATGTGGCAATTTTTTCTAAAGCCCTTAGACTCTTGATTTCATGAGGAGTTTTCCCCAGACAGATGAAAAATGTAACCTTTTTTCCCCATTAACATTCGGTGTAAAAAGAATTAAAGAGGACTGTTTAGGCAACTTAGGCAGATGATACTGTTATAGGATTCTTGGTTTACAAAAGGAGAACTTGGTGTCCACATCATTTGCACAGATTTGGAGTAATTACTAGTTAAAACCCACCATCACAAAGACAAGGGATTTTTATAGTTAGATTTTGCTAGATTTTGTTTTGTTTGAAGCAAGTGAGCGGTTGCTAGGATGTGAAGCTAGTTTGGTTATACAGAGTTTTTGTTTTAATAATATTTTAGAGTGGAATTTGACTTTTATGTCTGTGCCCTGTCTTCTGAGTTATTTGTCTAGATCTCTTCCTTATGTTTTATGTCTCTTCATTATAATTGACTTTGTGTAATAGAGCCTATGTCTGCTTGGAAAAAAACAATGGCCTTTGAGAAGCAGAAACAGAGTCTCGTTTTGTGGTGAATGGTAAATCATGGCCCACAGCCAGCTGTTTTCCTCTTTTCCTTTCTATGTTACTCTCCCATGAGAATCACTTTTTTCCCTTTAAAAACATACCAGAGAGAAAGAGAAGTCCAATAATTTCCCGTATGCTGCCTGGAATTGCTGCAGGGCGTTTAATTTTACACCTTATTCATTTTTCGTCTCCTTTCTAACCTTTGTCTTTTGATCCTTCCTACTAAGGCCTTACGTATTTTTCCTGGGACTCCCTTCTTTGTTTCTTTAATTTTATTTTAAAAAGGTGAGATGCACTTGAACAACTACAGGTCACTAAAAATCCTCTTTCTCAGCATCCAAACTTGTTTTAAAAGCTTCTGTCATTAGCCAGAGAAACAGTGAAACCACGTGATTGCAGTTGGCAAGAGTGCTGAACCACAAAGATTATTTCCATTAGGAATCAGAATGAGACTTTTCTCTTAGGTGGCCCTTGATTGAAGCAGAAAAGGCAAGTAAGTGGTGACCTGGATGTTCAAATCTACAGCTGGATTCTCGGCGTGAAGCCATTCTTGCAGCGAGAACCATTGGCAAGGCTGGGGGTAATGGGAGGGCAAAGTACTGCCAGGGCTCTGCCTTAGAAGCACTTGCTCCGTCTCTCAGAACAAGTACAGAAGAAAGTGGAGTGGTCCTCAGCTGGGCTTTTATCTCTTCTAACCCATGGGGTGATTCATTACATTAATTGGATATGAAAAGTCACTTTCTCTACTTGCCCTGAATATTGGTTTGAATAGAGCTATAGTAGGTTTTCTATTGATTTTGTTCCTTTATGCTCTCCCATGAAGGAGAGTTGGGGATTTATATCTCTGCTGGCTGTTACCGTGTACCATCACCTCACCCCTGGACTTTGGGTTCTCATCTACAGTACTAGATATTACTCACCCTTCAAGACACTCACCTCCTCCCCACCATGCACTGTCCTCCAGGAAATCCTTCTTGTTCCTAGCTAGATCCAAAACCTCTGTCTTCTGAATTCTTAAAGTGTGTGTTACCTGTGACTCTTAGGACATTCATTCCTTTCTCCCTCTAGAGTATGATTTTCTTCTTTCCTAGATTGTAAGCTTCTTGAGCAGTGATTTCCTATCATTATTATACTTGATTTACCATTCACCACCATATTATACTTGTATCATATTTATACTTGTATAGTTTTGTTTGCTGTTCAAAGTTTTGTTTGCTGTTCAAAGCAATCTTATGAAGTAGACCTTAGCCTCATTTTAAAGACAAGGAAGCAGGCTTAGATGGGTTCTGGCAGTTTCAGATTAACCTATGATCTTGAACCATAGTCTTCCTCTTATACCCTTATATTATACCTTATACCTCTTATACCCTATATTGCTAAATATATGTTGAATGAATTACCCTAATATAAAGAGAGAAACAACCTAAAGTGCATGTCAACATTTTTGTTTTAAGGAATTATTTGGAGGAAGTGGTTTCTATTCCAATACAATTACCACCCTATTGGTTTTCTGTGTTTTATTTATACTTTATCCATGTTGTCTATTTGTCCTTCAATGTAAGTTGCCATAGACCTTCTTTGGATAGAGACAAAGTCTAAATGTATTGTGAAAAGGCACTTCTCAGAGACTTTTATAGACTTTCTTTTATAAAGAAATTTTATAAGCTTCAGTAATATTCTGGAACATGTCTTCTAGGATTCCAACAACTTTCCAACTTTTGTTGGGAGCAGTGGTAATGCTGCCTCCTAGCTACTTAATATAGTCCTTGAACAACAGGGGCCCTGCATTTAGTTCTCAGCTTTGGGATATCAGTGACATCCGGAACTGTATAGAGACACTCATGGGTTGGGCTGTAGAAGAGTCCATCTACCTGCTGAATCCCAGAGTTGATTGAAAGCCTTACACATAGCATGATAGGCTAACCCTTCCCTTCCCCCAGTAAACAAAGTGCTCAGAGTTCCACTAGAACAGCAGACCGGATAGATGAGAATAGAGGTTTAGAAAGGAAATTAATCAGTGCTCAGAGGAGAACTCTTTTGTTGTTGTTGTTGTTGTTGTTGTTGTTGTCGTCGTCATTATTATTTTAAATTTCCCATTCTTGATACAAGAAGATCTATTAAGAAGCAGTGGGAATCACCAAAATGATCATCTATTTCACGAGGTTCTCCCCACGCTCCAGGATTAGATCAGCGTTGGGAGCATGAAATTGCCTTGGTGGAGCGTCAGAGAGCGACAAGGCTTCCTCTGAGAGCCCTACTTAGAAAGAGAACGATGAATTGGCAAAAGAGGACGACTTCCTATATTCTTTGTTCTGGGAACTATAAGTAGGAATACAGTTTGGCCCCATTCTAATTTGAATATAAAGTTTTGATAGAACATATTACCACAGTGTGTTGAGAAAATAGAAAAGGTCAGTAAGCACCTAGAATATGTAAAGACCTGTAGTATATGGAAAGTTCTGTAGTCTATCAGCTTTCTCACTTCTGTTTATCAGTATGAAGATGAAAACGTCACTCTGAGCTGAGTTAGTAGATCTTGGTCCACTCTAGCTTTTGTGATGTTGGCCACTTTGCTTCTCAGTTTCCATATCTATACAAATCAATAGGGGAACCAACTGATTTCTGAGATTTTTTTCAAACCCTGTGGTTCCTTTTGACTTTGATAAATATTATTAGTAGTCTGTCAAGCATAATAATGTTCCACAGTGCTTCAAAATCACACAGGCCACAAATATGTAATTATGTATGATTTTAATAAAATAGTATAGTGTATAATGTTATGCAGTTCTGTGAATTCCATGAGGAAACCTATAAATTAAACAAGTTTTAAATAAATTTTAGCTATTTTCAACTTGCTTTTGCTTAATTTACCTTTATAAGATTTGTAAAGTATTTGAAGACCTTAAATTTAATTATTTAAATGTGTAGTATGAAGTTCCAAATGCATAATAAACTGCTCCATTAGCATAGGTCAAATAATCCTAGGTGTGATATATCACTCACCTTGGTATTTAACTACAGGAAAATGAAAAAATAATGGAGTTTTTATTGTCTTTAAAATTTCTCTCTTCCAAAATAAGATGATTTATTTAAAAATTATGAGTGCTTCATGTGCCTAACGCTGGCCTAGACTCTGTGGGTATAGTATGACCAGAAAAGGTAAGGTACATTGTGTCGTAGAATTAACACTCTTACAAGGAGTGATAGAGCAGAAAAGTAAATGTCAAAATAAGTTACCAAAAGCACAAGTGGGATTATACCCATTAATATAATATATAACTTAAACATAGAACGGCTTTCGGGTCAGAAATACACTAGATTTCTGATAGTGAAGGGGCAATTTTAGCATGATTCATGGTGTTGGTTCCTGGTTTTGCAAACTCTGTAATTAGGAATTCTTGATTATTTATCACCAAATGGAAAAGGCATGAGAAAGCAGCTTTTTTGTATTAGAATGTGAAAAAGCTCATACATGGATAAGGGTGTAATTAGTTACCATTTTAAGCCTGTAAAGTTACACAAACTTCAGTCTTCCTCCTGGTTACAGATGCCCTACAAGGGTCATTCCTGGGTTGTGTTTTCCGTTTGCAAGCATTACTAGTCTTTGTTTGATAACTACTGCCATGAAACTATGATTTTTTTTAAATCTCTTTAGATCATTAATATACACTACCTACAGAAAATTATTTTGCTCTTTACAGGGTGGTGAGATTCAGGGAACATTCATAAATTATGAATTATGAAATCAGCTTTTTCAAGGAGAGGAAAACAGACTAACCAAATTGAAAACAGGTTTCAAACTTCATGGATTTTTAAGATTTTATGGAAAAATAATTTGATAACTGATGAGTTCACCCCTGCTCTTTGAGTAAATGTCCATGTGTGAAAATTTGCCTTAAGCATTGTTATTAGAGGATTAAATGTAGAGGTTATGCTTTTCAGCTATCCAGCTCCAGTCTTTCAATTTCCTATAAAAGAGCTCCAGTCATATTTGGAATTGTTTTACCTGTTTTTTTTTTTTTTTTCCTAAGTATCCAATCTACTCAACTCCCTACTTAAGTAATAGGAAATTAGGGAGATAAGAGTTTGTATGACTATAGTTTTCTTTTTTTTTTTTTTGTTTTTTGTTTTTTGTTTTTGACTATAGTTTTCTAATGCAAGTTCATGCTGGGCCCCTAAAATGACTTCTTAGTTGCTTTTCTCTTTCTTCCTTCTCAGTCAACCACTATAGTTACTACTCATTGCCTCTGACAAAAATAATTAGGAAAGAACAGAAGGTGATAGAATAAAGAACCACAAGAAACTCATGAGTTATATTTTGAGAACATGCTATGGAAGTACTTCATTTCTGTCACACTGAGTTCAAGGATCCTAGGACCCTGGGATCATGGCATGAGCCAAAGGCAGACACTTAAGCCACTGAGCCACCCAGGGGCCCTAAGGTATTGCTGCTTTTATTTTGGTCAGATTCTAAAAAGGAGGAGAAGAGCATAGATTATCAGTTTGTCTAGTCCTTAGGTATTCTGCTAAGGATGCAGGGCTTAACTGGGTTTGAGCAAAGCTTGAAGGGGAAGCCCTATGTGAAGGCAGGCATTGAAGACTGCTGCGATCTCATCTCATGAGACATGACAGCGAGTCTGTTGCTAACAAATATATTTAATCCCTGCAATGCTGGATCATCCTCAAGGCAGAAATGATTCAGCCTGTGTTTATTATTGTGACATTCTGACCACTATGCAAAACTATAAAAGAGGCCGAAAGCCCAACACAAATGCCTTGGTGCTGAGTCCATTAATAAGTCTGTAGCCACAGGGAACTTGCCCTTGCTTTGTTTGAAGATAAAGTGATGTCATGTTTCATCGCAAAATGATCATGAATAAGTCAGGTGAAATTTTTTGCTCCTTGAGAAGAACATCTGAAAGTCTTGATAGAGTGAGTCCCAAAGTAAAAGTAAAGAATATGTTTTCCTTTATGAGGAACTAACCTACGATAAAAATATTGGGGATTAAACAAAACAAAGTTACCCTCTGTTTTGCACAGAGAATATTAAGAGGGCAATTTATTTATTTTAAAGATTTTATTTATTCGTGAGAGACACAGAGAGAGGGGCAGAGATGCAGGCAGAGGGAGAAGCAGGCTCCCTGTGGGGAGTCCGATGTGGGACTCGATCCCCGGACCCAGGATCACGACCTGAGCCAAAGGCAGACTCTCAACTGCTGAGCCACCCAGGTGTCCCTAAAAGGGCAATTTAAATGTAAGGTCACAAAAACTCCATTTCTATCAATATCACCTGTTGAGCTTGTAGCCCCCAAACACTGTGACGTCAGCTTTGGTCAATAAAAGAAGGGCAGCCCGGGTAGCTCAGCAGTTTAGCGGCACCTTCAGCCCAGGGCCTGATCCTGGAGACGCGGGATCGAGTCCCACGTCGGGCTCCCTGCATGGAGCCTGCTTCTCCCTCTGCCTGCATCTCTGCCTCTCTCTCAATCTCTCTCATGAATAAATAAAAAATAAAATCAATAAATAAATAAAAATAAAAGCAGGCAGGCAACCTGAACAGATATGTATGTTAACTGCATGCTGGATAGAAGTAAGTGCTGTGACACAGGGTTGCTCAACACACCTGTGGGAAGAAACCACTTTTTTTTTTTTTAAACTCTGAATCTGTCATGGGCCAATATTAAAAAATAAATAAATAAAAATGAATTACTGAAAGAAAACAAATACAAGGCCAATTAAAGAAGCTATTAACTGCATCAACCATAAAATTACCATCAAATCGCTAATATTTCCTCCTAGCTTACTCTCATTTTCTTTACATGTCTCATCAGAGACTGATAACCAGTGTGCAGATTGCCACAGTTTTGAGTAGTGCTGCAAGCATGGGATACAGAAAGCTATTATGAAGCAAAAGTAGTGCAGTTGGGTGGATTTGGGAGTATTTTATGGCGGAAACAACATTTAAGCCAACTCCTATAGGATAAATAGGGTTTCATTAGGCAAAGAAGGCACTGCAGGAAGAATAGGTTGCATGAACCAAGGAAAAGTCTATGAATAAGGAAAAGTCAATGAAACCTTTGGTATTCACACCATTAACATTTTCAGTTTGACTCTTCTAAAATGAAGCCAGGGTATGTGAGCTGCAGTGATTTCTAATTTTCCTTGGTTACAGGTTGGAGGTGAGGAAGTGTGTCATTGAGCTGGTTCAGGAGCCTGCTGCTAAGGATCTATTTCTATACCCTAACCCTGATTCCATTTACCCTCTCCCCAGTTTATCATCTCTTGAAGTAGAGGAAGGAATTTCACACTGGGGTCTAGTTTGCGTAGGCTGGGTTTGGCTCCAAGGTGTGGGTTGGGACCACTTTGACTCCATACAGCGTCCATCCTCCTTACACCATTGTCTACCTTGCCCACCTGTAGGAACACATTTTAAGCCTCTGCTGCTGCCACAGCAGTCACGTGTCCCAACTCAAAGTCAAAGAGAGGAGAAGTCCAGTCTAGTGCCTGGGAGGTTATGGCAAGGGTGTGAATGGCTAATACTGCTCCCAACAACGAAGGCGTGGGGTCATTACTTCAATCTAGTGCACTTGCCAAAGTAGGACTGTCGGATTTTGTGGGCTGACGTTCACTTTCCTGAAGATCTCTCCTGTATCAGAGTCTATTCTGAGAAGATACTCTATACAGAATCACAGACTGCTCATATTTCAAAGGCTCTTTTGAGAAATTATAAAGGAAAATTAGCCTTGCAGCATCCCTTACTTGATTTTTAGAGGATCCTCTTCTCATTCTAGTCATTCTTCTGTTAGCTTTTAAACTCAGATCTCTCCAAATTCACTCCACCTAAGTCATGTCACCTCCATGTGAAGACACATAGAACTCCTTTTCTTCTGGCAAATGGCATTTGCCAAAGTTTTCTAAGAGGCATTACAAACTCTGACCTTTGACTATTGTGGCAAATTGAAAATGGGTTTCACAAATATTCAAAAGTGTGTTAGACTGTGCCAGTGGTAGCAGAACAGAAAATTAATCCAAGAGAAATTGGTAGAAAATAAAAGAAAGGTAAAGAGAGGCAAGACAGATTTTGATGACTTAATATCCATATTGCTTTTTTTTTAAAAAAAAGATTTTATTTATTTATTCATGACAGACACACAGAGAGAGAGGCAGAGACATAGGCAGAGGGAGAAGCAGGCTCCGTGCAGGGAGCCTGATGTGGGACTCGATCCCGGGACTCCAGGATCACGTCCTGGGCCGAAGGCAGGTGCTAAACCACTGAGCCACCCAGGGATCCCTTCATATTGCTTTTAAGGTGTCACAGGTAAAAACAATAGAGTTGTCATTTGTTGGCACTTTCTCGTGGCCCAGATGAGGTCAAGGCAGGGAACAGGATCTTCCTGTGTCCCACTGTTGCCCACTCTGCTGGAGCACAGTTAGGGACTTCAGAGAGAACAGAACAGACTTTGATGGCTCCAGACATAGGTCTGAATCCTAGTTTGGTATTCCCCTAGAAGTTTGGACAAGTTTCTTAGCTTCGGGGAACTTATCTATAAAACATAGATAATACTTCCTTATTGGGTTACCGTGTAATTAAATAAAGCAATGCATGCAAACACTTAGAGCAGAGTTAGCAAGTGCTGCATCCGTGTTGATTATTAATGCTGTTAATGTTCCCTGATCAGTTTTCTGTGGCTAACTAGACTTTGGCATCAATAGTAAATGTTTGAATTATAGCAGTTCTCAGCTCTAGAATCCTGGGTTCAATTCTTCACCCCAGCACTTACAAGCTGTGTGAATTTGGCAAAGTAACTGAACACTGTAAACCTTGAGATCTTGATGAGAAAATGGGTTACAACTCTCTATCTCACAGGGTGTTAAGGATGGTTGAGGTGAACATTTTAAAGCACAAAGTATGGTACCTGTCCATAGACAATAAAGAGATGTATCGGGATCGTTATCAAGAAATCCAGCCTAGAAAGAAGAAAATTCTGCGTAGATCTTCAAACCCTTTAACAGGCACCCGAATATATCATCAAGAATTTTATGACAGCATGCTTTCAGGATATTATTCATACTTGATACTTTGTTGGACACAAATACATAAAGTTCAGTAACTGGGATGTATTAAATCATTGCATTTAATGTTTTCTTTTATGATTTTCAGATTTTTTTTTATTTTAATTTTTTATTATAAAAGTAAAAATTTTTAAGTAATCATTTCTAGTACTTGTTTAAGTAGGTACCTAATGTGCCAGTCACTCTGGAAAGGATTCAAAGCTATATTAATGCGGTTCTCTAGAGCAGGCACTTGATCTAACATTACTGGGTATTCTGGTCCAGTAAAAAATGGGTATGTTTTCCTAAACAGAATCCTCCTCAGAGATTTTGTGGTATATTGCAAAAATGGCCACAATTCTTTGCAACACCTCCCATTAAGAAATGGAATCTTCTTCCTACCCTTTGACTCTGGGCTGCCAGTAGACTGTGGTAGAAGTGATGCTGTGTGTGTGCCAGGCTTGGACCTCAAGAGGCCTTGTTTGTGTCTAACTACTTTCTTGAAATCTTGCTGCTCCTGTGGAACTGGCCTAGCCCGGCCTGTTGGGGGATGAGAGACCACCTGGAAGAGCGGAAATGCCTCAGCTGAGGCTCCCCTAGACCAGGTGGTCCCCAGATGACCTGAAAAGGGACTGCAGATGTAGTGAACCCAGTTCAGACTAGGAAAACCATCCAGCTGAACCCAGGCCAAGGTGCCAAACTGAAAAGCCATGAGCAGAGTATCATGATCATAAACTACAGAATAAATGGTTATTATAAGCCAGTACATTTTAGGGTAGTTTGTTAGACAATCGTAATTTTCACCCCCTCTATTGCTAGAATGTGAGTCGTCTCAGTCTCCCACCCTGAGAGCTGAGGGAAGGGTCTTAGAGAAGGCTTTTCTCACTCTGAATTACCTTCGTAGCCCTCTGTTCATGTGAGAAAAATAAAGAATCAGGACACTGTAGCTTCCCTGACATTGCTGGTCACTTGAGAATGGGCCATTTCTAATGTAGTCAAATCTAAATTTTGATTTCTTATTCTATCAGGATAAAAGAAACTTAAATGTATCTACACCTGACATTTGATCCTAGTTGTAAAAAGGTGCTATATGCATGTTTTGAAAGTTGTCTTTTCCCCCTGAACCCTAGACAAATGTAAAATGATGTCTGTGTACTCTTTGTAGTGCAGAAATCTTCTGTTCTTTCTATAGAACAGAAAGCATGTGAATCCAAACCCCTTCTCTAATAGACCAAACATCAAAAAAATAGGTCAAAAATTAGTTAAGGCACTTAGGCTTACACAGCACACCGTGTAAACATAATTCATTTTCCAGATTAAAGGCTGGTGTGAAAAGACTCAACCGTAAGTAAAGAAGCATGAAGCGTCTGGAAATAGGGTTTCCTGCATCTCTCCCTGCCTTTCCCAGTTTCCAAGACCCCTGTCTGTGCTGTTTGACTTTTTGTTCTAAATGCCCCTGAACGTCAATCCTGGGCAAAAGGAGAAAAGGAGAAGAGTCTTTTCGTACTTTTTATCCTCCCCACCCCTTCCTTGCCTGCGCCCTCTCTCCACTGGGCCCTCGGATCCTGGTGCTCCCCTGGGCAGCCTCTTCCAACGGCTCTCTCAGCTGGTGCCACAGGCCTCTCCCTTCATTCTCCGCTCTGTGAAAACACACCTGCCCTGCTCTCTTCCTGCGTGTGCTCGGATTAGATAAGCAGTTGACGGCAATAAATAACACAAGTGTATAGTCACCCTCCCCACGCCCTCCTTCGTCTGTTCCAGCCGGTTACTCCTAAAGAAACAACACGATAGCCCTCAGACCTGGCAAAAATGATGGCAACATTCACGTTCTGGGACGTGCAGAATCTGAATAAAGGCCTCTCAAGATACAGCCACGTGTGGGATACACTCTTCAGAGTCCGCTGTTGAGATAGTGACACAAGACCATATTAGGATTGTTTGTTATGATCTAAATTCTTTTAAGGGACTACTACAGATGCCTTTTGGAATCAGGTTTTAAAAATCCCTTTTATAGCTAATAATTGGGAGGTTTGGGGGATCGTGTATAAAAGTACCTGCCGCTGCAGAGGCAGACCTCAGCCAATCCTAATTAAGAAATCGTTTCAGCAGCAATCATAACCTGTTAATTGTGATATTTTTATAGCCTGGATTGTCTTTCTTGAAGTAATGGATTGAGGATAACGCCTTTTTTTGAGTAGAGTCTGCAGAGGAGGTATTCTGTTGGGTGAACATTTCAAGCAATTTGCCTTAAGCGATAGTATAAAAATAATTTGATAGTAGTCAGTTTGAAAAATGTTTATAAGGAACGAGCATGAGTTGAACACAGAATACATTTTTTAAATCATTTGCTTACCTATAAAAAAAAGGTGTAGATTTTTTAAAAACCTAAGTTTTTTTTCCCTAATAATACCATGAGGATGCATTAGGCTTTGAGCACGTAAGCAGTACCAGAAAAGTAGTTAAGAATTGCGGACTATAAATACTGCCTAATTGGAATCAAGTAATTTGCATTCTGACATCACAGAGAAGTGCTATAAAATTTTTCTTTTACTTAATTCCATCACCAGATAGATTTATGTAATAGAATAAACTTTATATAAATCTTTTTTTTCCATTTTAAAGTGTTCATTAAGGAGGACTATGGCATATTATAAAAATAGTGAAAGTTTTCTCCTAAATAGATTTCTGAAAATTTCTTGCTAATCAAACCTGACATTTTGTATTGTAATTTGACTGTGTTCTATATGTGCTGCCAAGCGAGCACATTATGATTGTATTCTAAAACAAAAGTAGTGTGTATGTGTATGTATGTATTACAAAAGTGAGTGTATATGCTGAGATCAATGGAAAATAAGACTTAGAGACTAAAAATCATACTCTACTCTGCCTTCTGGAAGACTGTTCCCTGGACTTGACTGAGTGAACAGCTAACAAATTGAGAGGAATATTTATTTATTTATTTATTTATTTATTTATTTATTTATTTATTTATTTATGATAGGCACACAGAGAGAGAGAGAGAGAGAGAGGCAGAGACACAGGCAGAGGGAGAAGCAGGCTCCACGCACCGGGAGCCCGACGTGGGATTCGATCCCGGGTCTCCAGGATCGCGCCCTGGGCCAAAGGCAGGCGCTAAACCGCTGTGCCACCCAGGGATCCCTGAGAGGAATATTTATAATAGTTCTGTTCACTATTCCCATTTGGCTAAAGAGACATTTAATATTTGAAATGGCAAAAAATAAAGGCAAGTGGTAGATAAGCACACCCTATATCCCCTCCCTTAAAACATGTCTGTTTCATCACAAATCACTTTGTCTTTGGATTTAAAATCAAAACAGAAAAAAAAAATAAAATCAAAACAGAAAAGAGGTTGTGGAAAGCAGCTTCTTTGTCTCCTTTTTTTTTTTTTTTTTTTTTTTTTTAGGTTTATTTAGAGAAAGAGCATGGGGGGGCAGAGGGAGAGAGCGAGAGAACCTCAAGCAAACTCCACAATGAGCACAGAGGCAGGTGTGGGGCTTGATCTCATGACCCCTGAGATCATGACTTAAGCCAAAACCAAGAGTTGGATACTTAACTGACTCAACTGACCCACCCACGTGCCCCACGGCAGCTTCTAAGATGGCCCTCATTGATTCTCAGCTCCTAGAATTCATACCCTTGTGTATTTCCCTTCCCTTCAGTGTGAGTTGGACCTGGTCAGTTGCTGCAAGAGTAAAACATGGCAGAAGTGATGGGATGTCCCTTCCAAGATGAAAGGCCACAGCTCTGTCTTGGGTGCTCTCACTCTCTCTGGGATCGCCAGCTGCCATGTCATGCAGTACCCTATGAGAGAGCTTGAAAGTGCGTCTTGGCCCCAGCTGAGCCTTGTGATGTGACTGCAGCCCTAGTGGATAGTGGACCCTGACTGCAATCTGGCAATATGCCCTGAGCCATTCCACCTGGTTAAGCCACTCCCGGGTGGCCTGAACCACAGAAACTATGAGATCATGAATGTTTGTTTCACCCTCTAAGTTTTAGAGGGTAATTTGAACCAATACAGACATTTTCCATTATAAATCTAGAAATTTAGTGATTTGAAAAAAATGAAAAGTATTATTTTGATTTTGCCTCATTATATTACCACTTGTTGCTATATGGAATCTTCTGTATAATGTATAGATATATAACATAGCAAATGATTTTCAGTACTAATGTTAAGTCTGTCCTTCCTTCCTTCCTTCCTGAGAGAGAGAGAGAGAGAGAGTATGCGCACACAAGGAGGGAGAGTGTCAGGCAGAAGGAGAGGGAGAAGCAGGCTCCCCACTGAGCACGGAGGTCCATACAAGGCTCAATCCCAGGACCCTGGGATCATGACCTGAGCCAAAGGCAGATGCTTAACTGACTGAGCCACCCAGGTTCCCTATATATTTTGAATAAGGATCTTTGACCTTTGAGATTTAATTTGTTCATTTATATTTCATTGTTTCTTTTAATTACTTTTTATTATTTTTCTTCCAGGGCATGATATAAATATATTTTGGATCCATTATTTCTCTTAAAACATTTTTTCTCTTGATGTAACCTTGGAAGAGACCTATTTTGCAGGACATCGTCCTAGACTCACACACCCCATTCTTTTGCAGGCCCTCTTGCATGTGCGAATAATCACCTCAGGGCCCAGAGTGTTAGTGCATCTGGTGTGCAGACATCCAGGTTCCTTAGAATCAGTCTCCCATTTGTCCAGGAGGGAAGATGTCCTGGCTAGTGAGGAGTAGGCAGTCTTTCAGATCAAAACCTATTGTTCCAGAGAAGTTACAGAAGTTACAGAGAAGTTAGAGTTCCAGAAGTTAAATTATGATTTATCTTCAAACTGAACTCTCATTTTGGACAAGAAAAAATGAGGACTTTGGAGTTAAGAGCTCAGGATTTGGAGTTAACTGCTAAGATTCAAATCTCATTTCTGCCCCTTGCTCGCTGGGCAGTCTGGGACAGATGACTCAATCTGTCCAAGTCACAGTTTCCTTATTTGTGAAACAGGGAACATAACACTTTCCCATAGGTTGTCTGGAGAATTAAATGAGATCGTTGTAGGTATTGGCGCCTGGCAGTGGTAACATCTTAACAAATGGTGGTTGAGGTGCTTTTTTACCTCCACCTCCACGGTCACAGCCACCCATGCTCATTAAGAAAAAGTATAATTGGAAATGTTTCAAGGTACCCTACCAGAACCAAAATTCATTCTTGTTTCCTAGAAGAAAGCAGCAGGATCTACTTCTGATCTTTTTTTTTTTTTTTTTTTTAATTTTATTCATGAGAGATACAGAGAGAGAGGCGGAGATACAGGCAGACGGAGAAGCAGGCTCCATGCAGGGAGTCCGATGTGGGACTGGATCCCGGGACTCCAGGATCACTCCCTGGGCCGAAGGCAGGTGCTAAACCCCTGAGCCACCCAGGGATCCCCCTACCTCTGATCTTCATCAAAAATTTACCATATTTATTGAAGTTGTGTGGATGTCTTAGGTAATCTGCTCCACCATTACATCTCAGACTGAATGAAGCAGATGGATTGCCTTGGTGACAGTCTCTGTGTTGCTTACCTGATACCGGTACTGCCTTACGAAATGCAGGGACAGATAGAGTAGGAGTTATCTGTTTAAGTTCCAGGAAGATTGACAAAGTACCTCCAGAACAGAATTTATTATAGACTATTTAGGTTGAAAGATCACTTGTTTCCTTTTCTTTCCTAACACAATAATCTGTGCGATGGTTTACTACTGTGCGTGAACAAAAAGAATGTCAGTCTGTTTGCTCACAGTGAATTTTATGATACAGATTCACGTAGAGCTCTGGCTTTATACTTACAGCCCTGAAAAGCTGAAGGAATGTGGAAATGAGTCCTAGAATCTACAGTGAAGATTTTATTCCCATTTGCTTTTGTGTAAGTGGTATCGACAACTAACGACCCTTAATTGATTATTATATTCTTGAGCTATAATCATTGTTCTCGAGTTAAAAATTCTATTTCTTTCTATTTTAAAAAAAACTAATTTACTAAATGTTTATCGCAGCCAGGGTCTTTCTAAGTTCATGACCTACATTTAGGCACTGATGGTTAAGAATGGGCATTCTGCAATGCAGCTGACCTGGGGCAAGTTAAAAATTCTCCGCTCAAGTTTCTTCATCTAGATGAAAATGTAGATGGTAACTAATAGTACCTCAGAGACTTTCCTAGGATTGTTGTGAGGATAAAATAAGATGATCCATGTAGAAATCTTAGAACCATGCCTGGCAATAACCACCCCTGCAAGAGCTCTTCTCTTCTTTCTTTTTCTTTTTCTTTTTCTTTTTCTTTTTCTTTTTCTTTTTCTTTTTTTTTTTTCTTTTTCTTTTGAAAGTCAGTTGGGGTTCCTGGGATAAAAGTACTATGTCAAAGGCCATTAGATTATTAAGATGAATATTAAATAAATAAAACTTTCTAGCATTTCTGTCAAGCTCAGGCTCTGCGGCAAGCATTAGGATTCAAATATGAACAAGAAACCTGTAGTCTAATGGGATAAACTGATGTGTATCAGCACATAGTAAAAGAGGACTGAAAGCTGATGTGAATTTAGCACTTTTATGAGAATAGTTCAAGAAGGAAATCACATAGTCACTGGTGTTTGAACTGGGTCTATAGAAAGTAGGATTTTACCAGATGGAAGAGAAGGGGAATGAGATCCAACAAAGGGAAAAAAATATATATTCCTGGGAAGCAGAGGTTTGTGAGGGAGGGAGTGGAAGGAGCAAGAGAGAGATGGATTGGAAAGGACCTTCTCAGCCATGCTAAGACACGTGGAATTCATTGAACTCTATAAAAGCATCTAATAAGGGGACTGTTGTGATTGGCTTTAGGTTTTATTAAAATAAGTTTGAGAGTGGTGATAGAATGCCATCAAAGGGAGCGATCACCTAGGAGAGTGTGGTCCAAGGTCAACGTGATAGAAGTGGAGTGGAGGTGAGGGGATAAACCACATAGCTTTTAGAGGAGAGACCAGCAAGCCTCGGAGCATCGTAAGCATGTCTGGGCAGGGACACGGAGGACTCTGGGCCCCAGTGTGTGTGACCAGGGCGGTGGTGACAACTTTTTCTTCATTCTTCATCTTATGTATCTTGAACTTAGGTGACAGATGGAAAGTTTTTGTTCTTATAAGCAAAGAAAAAGATATAGCAGTTTTATTAGAGATGATTCATAGTAGCTCTTAATCATAATAAATTATTTCTTTGTATTCACCTCTCAGAAATTTGCCAAGCTCTATGAAAGTTGAAGGATGCCTCTGTTTTTATATTTAAGTCTGGTTTTCTGTGTAACCTAACCTTTATCTGGGAGGTGGGGGCGGATACTGCAAATCTCAGTAGAGATTGGGAAGCAGCCAATGAACAAGAACTCTTAAAACAATTTAAACTTTTGTGTCAGAGATGGATCAAATATATTGATTCAGGTCGGGGGGAACTTTCCAGATCACATCAGATCCCTAAAAGCCATGTGCCGAGAGGAATTACTTTTTTGGAAATGTCATTGCTTTGTTCAGAATATTCATTTGGATGACTGAGATCTAAAATGCTTCTTGAAGGGTGTGATGTGAATAGGGGTATGTACACACATGGGGTAAGAAGGTAAATAACATGCCCGTGTACAGAGAGGGAATGTATGTACGTTTCACATGACCCACCTTGGTCTGCTTCATTCCAAAATGATTAAAGAAGTCTTAGTAACCCTTGCTTGTTTAGTAACCGCATAGGATTCTTTGCTCCAGAGGGAAATTTGGTTATGAAAACAGCATGAATCAGATGATCTCACCCTGAATGCTGCATAATATCTTCCAGACTCAAATTATCTCCAAATCAACTCAGACCATGTTTGAAATACCAGATGTTCCCTACCCTTCTTTTCTTTTTCTTTAAAGTATCTGACAAGCAATACTCTTTCCTGGGTCAGAAGGGTCACTTGAAATGTTGCCAGCCTATCCGGTTACCTGAAATTATGAATGCGGAGAAATTGATTCCATTCCCATTTCTTACCCTAGAATAAGCAGGGGACAAGGGGTGTTTTGAGGCACAGATCATGGTAATGTAAGTTCAGTATCTGGAGCCTATCATGTTATGGATAGTTTTAAAATCTTATTTGTCTAGGACTAGTATTTCAGGATAAATACTATAGTCTTTTTTTTTTTTTCTCCCCAAAGGACTTTGATAGGTATTCCTAAAGCCGGACTGTAGTTTTTCCAAATATAGTCAATCCAAAGGATCTGGTTTTTTGGACACTGAAGAAGAAAAATTAATCTGTCGTATCTTGTATTGATGCTGGCCAGAATGTGTTACTAAAATTATATGAAGTAGAGAGTTTGGGGACCTGTGTGCTTATGAAAAACATGTGTTTTTAGGCACCAGGTGTTGACTCTGAAGGGAATACCATCTCACATTTGCTGCTAAAATAATTACATGCAACAGAACTGTGTCTTCCCCCTCCGAACTTACATTTTTTATTTCCTTCATAAACTCCTCTTCTAAACTGAATTCCAAATGAGTCTGACCTAGAAGAGCCAATAGTCTATTATCTTCCTCAAATGACTGTTGTCTAGTTAGTGCTTAAATGTTGCGCAGAAGACGTGCCGAATAACCAAGTCAGATGAAGTTCATCTGAAACCTGATTTGCAGTCATAATTTTAGAATTAAAAGCCCTGCTGGAGTTGATCTAGCTCAATTCCTTCATTATCCACACGAAGAAGCCCAGAGAAGAAAAGTGACTGCTGAGATCACTGGACCTGGCAAGTGACACCCTGGGACCAGGCCACCGTGTTCCTCACTCCCTTCAGTGCTCTTTCTGCATTCTCGGTTCTCTGGTCACCCACGTAGGTCTTGATCATTTCCTTCCCAGCCGGTATCGCCCCTTCTCCCAGCGTATTCCATATGAGCACCCTCATCTTGGTGTTCACAGTCGTCTGGGGAGCTGGACTTCACCCTCTACACAGCCTGATTGCCTTAGCTGAGGAGCCCGTGCTTTCTGGGCTCCCCTTCCCCTCCACCGCTCCCCGGCACGTTCCCCTGCACGCACCGTGGGTATCATTACATACCTCCCTCCCTGTTCTGACCCCTCCCCAAGAATTCTTAAGCCCAGACACCTGGGCACCCTCGAACCTATAAGATCGGGGTGTCTAAGAGTGCCGGCCAGGGCTCCTGCAGGAACGAGGATGCCACCTGGAAGGTGCAGCCTGCCGAGGAGAACGGGGAGGGGAGACACCTGGGAGGCTCTGGGTCCTGCTCCTCAGGGAATCCGGAACGCGGCAGGTAGGAAGGGGAGACGTTGGCTGGGCCCCTCAGGCAGATGGAGCTCCAGACCCTTGGTTCCCAGCTCCTGGGACCGCTGCCCGAGGGGCCCGGGCCGAGGCCCCGGAGGCTGCGCGGGGGGCAGCCCTGCCTCTGCGACTCCTTTGATGATTGAGTAGAAGACCCTCCTCCGGGGTTCCCGTGGACCCCTGAAGGCAAGGACCGCAGGTGGAGGGGGCAGCAGAAGCCACAGGGGAGAGGTGTGGCGCAGGGTCTTCACGCAGGTCGGATTTAAGGGGAGCAGAGAGCACAGGGCGCTCCGGGGGGCCGCGCCACGCTGGGGCCCCACCAGGGTGTGACCCACGATCCTTCGCTGTCGGTGGCCTGGTGCCTTTTATCCTAGCAGAGGTTGACAAAGAGGGTAAAGCATAGGGCAGAAGAGCTCGCCGGCCAGTGGCGTAGGTTGGAGGTCGTCACTGCTGGGTGGCAGGGGTTCAGCTGGATGGCTGTGCCCCCAGCGCTGCCACGGCCTCTCGTGAGCCCCTCCCGGGCCGCAGGTTCGCGCCCAGCCCAGCTCTCTGACCGCCTGTGCCACGGGGCCTGGAAGACTCGGTGGCCCCTCGTTGCTCTGTTGATCTTTAACCAGAAGCGCAGGGGAGCGCGCCCTCTCTCTAGCGGGTCCCCCTCGTGATACTGTCGGGTCCCCTCCTGCCTGTCCCTGTGTCTGAGCATTTGGGGAAAAATGAAAGTGCGTGTTGGAAAGGCAGGAGGGCCGCTGGCCTCGGTGTCCTGCCCTGCGCCCGAGGGAGCCCTGGAGATTTCTGCAGAGCCCTATTCTCCAGGGTCGGGCTCCTTGTCGCCCTGAGACCCCCCCCCCGGGGGACTATCGGGCTTCAGGGGTGCTCCCCCTTCCCCACCCGGTCCCTCCACTGCCTGCCTGGCTTTTTCCCAGGTGCTTCTTCCTTACGGGTCTCGTCCTCAGAAGATGATTCCTTCTTTGGGAAAAGGAAGAGAAAGGAGTCCAAGAACAAAAAGAACAAACCCCGCTCAGCCTGTTGCAAGTCAGATCCTGTCCCCTTTCGAGCGCTCTTGGGTGTCCCCGCTCTCAGCATACCTGCTTCTGAGCCCCGGCCCCGGGGTCCCCCCCTGCCCGCCTGCTGAGTCAGGTGCTGCTCATCCTTGCAGCTCAGTTCGAGCACCATCTGTTCAAAAGAGCCTTCCAGGCCCCCCTGACGGCTTCACAGCCCCCGTCCTGCGCTCTCAGTCACCTCCACCTGAGGCTCGCAGTCCTTTCCCTCGAAGCGGAAAGGGGCCTGGAAACCTTTGGGAGCCGGAGGGCCTGCTCCAGGTGCTCCAGGTGCTGCAGGTGCTCCGCGTGCTGCGCGGAGGCCTGCGCGGGGACCCCAGGGCTGCGTGCTGTGCACTAGCTGTGGGACCAGGAGCTTGGTTTTAGGTTCCTCTTACACCAGCAGCCACTTTAAAAGACACGTTCGTGAAACATCTCCAGTTTTCATCGTCCTAGTAGATGAGCCATCACTCTCTTGAGAAGAGAAAAAGCCGGTCGGAAAGATACAGTTTGCCCCTTTCCAGCTCTAATGTCAGTGTCGGACAGTGAACTCACTGCACTGGGCCTTAGTGTAAAGCCTCTGCCGACGAACTGGGGTTCTAGTTAAATTAGCGAAGCTTCCAAGTTCCATTCAGAATTAGAGGATGAGAGGATATTTTTCCAATATGCTTGCAGTATTTTATTAAGGCCGGTGTTGCTCCGTCTAGGGGATTCAGATTTGAAGGGAGGTAAGAATTTGTGGCCATTTTAATGTGTGTGTGCATATCTGTGTCATGAGATAAAGTGTTTTCCTTACTGTGAATTCTATATAAGAGTTTAGAAGCAGCTGATTTAAGCTAAGCTGATATGATTAAGCCTTAATAATGTCTTAATTTTCATTTGGGATCAGAGTTTGTTAGGAATGCATGGAACGCCTGATGAAGGAAATCCATATTCCAGGTGGATTCAGGATTGGTAACTCTCCTGCAATGGAAAGCTAGAAAGAACTTAGAATAAACTTTTTCAGATTTTTCATTCATGTTAGTCTGGATATCATAATGGAGAAAATTCTTTAATTACATTCCTTACAAAGATCACAAAACTCCGGGGCGCCTGGGTGGCTCAGGTCATGATCCGGGGTCCTGGGATCCAGCCCGTGGGCTCCCTGCTCAGTGGGGAGTCTGCTTCTCCCTCTTCCTCTGCTCTTCCCTCCTGCTTGTACTCCCTCTCTCTCAAAGAAAATCTAAAAAAAAAAAAAAAAACCAGAAAACTCAAATAACCAGTTTCTCTTCTGCTTACTCCACTTTATTTCTGTACTGTGAGCTGTGATCATCAGTCACAAGGGAACAATTTGATTCCTTGGAAGAAAAAGAAAAAGTGTCACCTAGTATTAAAGTTATACAATTTCAAAATGTTTTTAAAATTGGCAGTGGGGACATGGCAAGAGTGCTGAAGTTTAGTTGAGACTGGGCAGATTTTATCACCTTCGGAGACTATACTTGAGATGGTCTATTAAAAATAATGTGGGCTCTCCTGAGCAGCTGGGTAGACCTTAGTCGTGGTAAGAGGATGTGGTCATTTTCTTCAGAAAAAAAAGGAAGAGCTTTATCTAAACTTCCTGGCACAGACTGATCTTTCAAGGAACAAGTAACAGTGTGGTTTAGGTTGCATGGCAAAAACACAACTCGGTAAAGCTACAGAAGGGAGGAGCGATTGTTTGGCCAGCTTGAACTCTCACTCCAGACACTACTAGGTGGTGACGATTTGTCAGCAGTCACCGATGTGATAATTAAAATAGAGTAGCCGCGTCGCTGGTGATTTGCCCACGTGCTGATACCAAGGGGGCTGACCTTCTTTACGCTCTTATCAGTAGTTGGGAAACAAGAGCTTACGTTGCCTTCTTGTGCCTTCCCTCATCTGCAGCCCCTCCTTTTCTGTTTATTAAGTCATGTCTCAGCAAGTTCCCAAGGATTACTGTTTAATATGGGTTAAAAAATAGTTTGCTACACTAAGGGCAATAGTGCATCCCCTCTATTCCCACCGCGGGCATAAAAGCACAGGCTTTAGGGTCAGAAAGACCAGGACCCTGATCACTTCTCTACCGTTTATTTATACTTTGAGCTCCAGCAAGTTCTGTAACCTCTCTGAGTTTCAGTTGTCATCTCTAAAACAGAGAAGGATATTGCCTACTTTATAAGCATTTTATGAGATTTTATAAGATTTCAGTGAAGTGCTTACTTATTTTATTTTTATTTTTATTTATTTATTCATGAGAGACACAGAGAGAGAGAGAGAGAGGCAGAGACACAGGCAGAGGGAGAAGCAGGCTCCATGCAGGGAGCCCGATGTGGGACTCGATCCCGGGTCTCCAGGACCACGTCCTGGGTCAAAGGCGGTGCTAAACCGCTGAGCCCCCCGGGCTGCCCCGAAGTGCTTACTTCTGTTCCCGGCATTCAATATATATTCGTTGTTGCTCTTATTATACTTACAGTAAATAATATTTTGAATATGATAAACATGGTATTGTAAATAATGAAATGGATTATAAGTTAATAAAATAAATGAACAATACATAATAAAATGCAATAATATTTTTATCATAAGTCCTAAAATCTTTTCAGTATTCCTTGTTTGCTGTAAAATATGTCATTTGGGGGCAGACTTGCTTTCCAAGCCCTGGCTCTCTGACTGCTCCCTGTTCCTCTCGTATACACAGTGTATAGTTGCCAAAAAGATATAGTCATGACTTTTTCAACTTTTACAGCATTTGTAGTCTTCTACACAGTTGTATTCTGGTGCTTTTCATGAAAAAAGAATTAAAGGTATGTTGTGTAGGTACTTCCAGTCCTCCTATCCATAGCTGAGTGTCATCATTAACCAAACATTGTGAGACTCATAAAAGAGTTGTTTGAAAGTTATATCAACAGGAGCGGTAAGTGGAATTAGAAGGGTAACTTATCGAATTTTTAAGATCTCTTATAACTGTTATAACACACATTGTTTTCTCCTTAACAGATGGGCTTAGGTCATGAGCAAGGATTTGGAGCCCCCTGTTTAAAATGCAAAGAAAAATGTGAAGGATTCGAACTACACTTTTGGAGGTAATGTTTTAAAAACTACAACCAGGACACTGCCTTCTCAGACAGTGGGGGTCTCCTGCAGATTCTCTAGCGTGGTGGCTAAGTTGTACACCTGTCATACTCTTTTCTAAGAAACGAATGAAAAATAAATCTATTCTGTTCCCCATCATTAAGTTGTGACTGAGCTAATTGGACCATAGTAGCTATATTTTGAATGGTTCATTCAAGGCCCCTCAGATTTCCTACAAGTCTAGAATACTGAATATGTCTCTTTTCTTTTTTTTTTAATTTTTATTTATTTATGATAGTCACACAGAGAGAGAGAGAGAGAGAGAGAGAGAGAGGCAGAGACATAGGCAGAGGGAGAAGCAGGCTCCATGCACTGGGAGCCCGACGTGGGATTCGATCCCGGATCTCCAGGATCGTGCCCTGGGCCAAAGGCAGGCGCCAAACTGCTGCGCCACCCAGGGATCCCTATGTCTCTTTTCTGAGTGGCAAATAAGTTTAGGGTGATCTTCTATGACTCCTGATTATAGTTATTATTATTTTCTTAGAAATTGGTAACTTTGCACCTCTTATCTGTGTATTTGTGATAAGCAATAAATATGGTTAATTAAGCATTCATTTACCAGTTGTCAGGATGTAGACTTGAATACAAGGGCTCTTCGAAATTTTCAGCTCTAAATTTACTACCGAAAAACTTAACACTTAAATTCAAAAAAATAATAATTGATTGCCATTGTCTTGGCTAGAATCAAGTACATGTATATGGCAGACAAATGTTAGTGGATCAAAAATGTGAGTTTGGAAAATAAACAAAAGTGTGAATTTTGTATAGATCTTATTTACATATTTCATTTTTTTATTTTTATTTTTTACAATTTACATATTTTATTTATTTTTTTTAAATTTTTTTAAAGATCTTATTTATTTATTCATGAGAGATAGAGAGAGAAGCAGAGACATAGGTAGAGGGAGAAGCAGGCTCCTCGAGGGAAGCCTGATGTAGGACTCGATCCTGGGACTACAAGACCATGCCCTGAACCCAAGGCAGACACTTAATCACTGAACCACCCAGGAGTCCCTACAATTTACATCTTTTAAAGTGATAGTATGTCACATAAACCTAAAAATCGGTATTTTAAACTTGTTCTTATGAAGAATACAAATGTTGTTCATTAGTGGCTGTCAAGGACTAAAATGATAGTTTATAAGTCTGTTCAAAGTAAGAATCAGCACATTACTGTTGGAAGGAAAAAAAGTTATCAACTGTAGATTATTATTAGGATGGCACTTGCCTTTTTAGAATAAATCTCACTCGAGAACCACTTCTGTACTGCATATTTCCATAGAAAACTCTCTAGAATAAAAAAATGTCATCAGCTCTTGGGACTGTATACAATGTAAGTTAAAGAAGAATATAAACAAATACAATTTGAGATATTAGGCTCTTTTGAAAGTCGTTTGATTTAGCAAGTTTTAGGAAACACAGACAGTTATTTTAAATAGTGAAGGCAACAGAAACCCCAGCCCAAACCTCACTGAGAAATGATGGTACATACAGTTCTTTATTTGTAGGGAGCGAAAGTGGTCCAGGGAGTTTTTGGATTACAGGACTTCCATGGCTCTTCCCTCTGCCACTTTTCCAAGGGACAGGGCCCTTAGGCAGCATGTCTGTCGTGTTTTTCAAAGGTAAAGTCACTAGACGCAAAGAGAGATTTCTGGATTAGAGTATTTCAGCCCTAATCAGCACACCCCTGAGCCGCGCTCTCCGTGGGCTGTGTGGAGAGTTGGGCTGCCCTCTGCTGGGCATGGCTCGTATTGTACAATCAAAATAATCCCTTTAGGTTGACTACAGTTGCCAGAAGCTGCTAATGAGATCTTTAAAAGCTCATTCTCAAGCGATAGCATCTTCCCTCCAAAGCAGAAGTTAGTTTACAGTGATTCTTGTTTCTGATATGTTATTTTTCTATTGTGGATCACTATAATCTAGGACTTTCAGATAAAAATGTCAGAGAAGAGTGGATTTCTGTGGCATGAAAATCATTTCTTTATTTTAATTTTTCCATTTGCTTATCTTGATATGCTCTGAGAACCTGTAAAGAGCCATAAAAGACTAGGGTTTTGCCACAGCCTCCAGCCTAGCTTGGGTTTATACAGTTCGTCCAGATGGTGTTGCTTAGTAGTTCCATCTTCTTCCTGGCATGAATCCGGACACATTTCTCTCTCAGAATTCTTGATAATTCCCTGACTTTTCACCACAGTTGGAAGGCTGGAGGGCAGGTGCCTTTGACCTCCAGATGAGCCACTTTCAATGCTAGGCTGGTTGTCCTGAACATAATGAAGATTCCAGGTCGGGTCTAGGGCCATAGAACTGCTGTGATTGCAGGGGGCATAGAGTCCCAGGATCCTGTCCACTTAGCTTGCTCTTCCATCTTCACGGTAACCCTTGATTTCTAGGACTCTTAGGGCTTCATGGGGTACATGGTGAAAATCAGAGCTAACTTATTCTCTGCTCTTTTGCAGTCTGACTTCCAGGCAGCTATAGGATGGTCTTGAAAATGGATGCTATCGTGTACTTCCCAGTAGCTTAAGAACTTTCGTTGCTTTCCCACTGGGCTGGATCCTTTGGGCAAAGTCTTTGGCTTAAAACCTCAACATCTATTCCTGCTTGCTTGTCTAGTCTCCTCTCCTACTTCCCTTCTAAGCACGCTGTGCTTCAACTGCTGAGGTACGTGCTGGTTCCTGAAATGCCTGTGGTTTTTTGGTATGTTTCCTTTAGCTGGAAAGACCCTCCATCTTACTATCATGAAACAAAAAGTCCTTCGTATTTTTCAGATCTTGAGTTCAAGCATCACTCCCTGAGAACTCTTCTTCCTTGCGCCCTGTATTAGTCAGCTCGGGCTTCCATTGCAAAATACCATAGATGGTGGCTGAGACAATAGAAATGTATTGTCTTCTAGTTCTGGAGGCTAGACGCCCAAGACGTTCAGTATCAGAGCATGGTTGGGTTCTGGTGAGAAACCACTTCCTGGTTTGCAGACAGCCACCTTCTCTCGGTGTCCTCACATATCTATCCTTTTCTCTGTGCATGCATATGGAGAGAGAGAGAAAGATCTCTCTTCCTCTTCTTAGAAGGCCACCAATCCTATAAGATTAGGTCCCTACTCTTATATCCTCATTTAACTTTACCTCCTAAAAACTCTATCTACAAATATAGTCACGCCAGGGGTTAGGACTTCAACATGCAGATTTGAGGGGGAGAGACACAATTCAGTCCTTGGCACCTTCTTCCCTGCTTCCCCAAGTAAAGGAAGGGGTCATTTTTGGCCTTAGCACCTTGTACACTTGTAGGAAACCAGGAAATAAATCCTCAGACCTCTCTGTTGTTCATCACTGAGATTTCCTGCTGGCATCTTCCATTGCTAGGGGCAAGGTAGCCCACTGCTGCAGTCCTTAGGGGTCAGCCTCCTAGACCATGGTCCATCCAGGGTACCATGCAGATGGGTACAGAATAGATCTGAGAGTGAATGGAAGAGATCCAGCAGGCACGACTGCCTGTTCAAGGTGTGTCACAACAGTTATCAGAAACTGAAAATGAATTCTTAGGCTCATGGAAGTTTAGAGTGGAACTTGAAACTTAGCTAGTCAGACTTCATTTTATGGATCAAAGACCTAAAACCCAAGGAAGTTAAAATAGCTTGTTTGAGCTTTTTAGGTATCAATAAGAAATATAACTTATGAAATTTCCTATGTGTTGTACACGAATAAGCACTTGTAATGATTTTCTATCGCTAAATAATGAAGTTACTATAAATTTGGGCGATTAAAACTACACTTATTAATTGATCCCGTTTACGCTTTAAGCCAGAACTCAAGGCCGGCTCAGCTGGATTCTCTGCTTAAGATTTCAAAAGGCTGGTTTTGGCCAGGTTGGGCTCTAATCTGGAAAACGGGGTTAAAATTTGCTTCTTGACTCATTTGTGATGTTAGTAGAATTCATTTCCTTCATTTCCTTGTGGGTTGTAGGTTGTCTCTGTTTCTTTGCTGGCTGTCAGTCAGGGGCTGTTCTGGCTTCTAGAAGCCACCCACATTCCTTGGCACATGGCCACCTCTGTCTTCAAAGTCAACAACAGTGCTTAGAATCCCTTCTATGCCTTAAATCTCTCCAACTTCCCCTTCTCCCAGCCAGAAAAAATTTATGTTTTTCAAGGGCTCACGTGATTAGATTTGACACACCTGGATAATCTTTTGTCACAGACAGTAAGAAAATCATGTGGGTAACCCTGGAGGGACCAGGTTAGAGGGGCCATCTTAGAATTCTGCTTTACCACAGCACCTTGTGTACCTGATTGTAACTAATCTTCATAATACTCTTTTGAGGTAAGTAATAGTATTCCCATTTTATAGATGAGAAATCAAAGATTTAGGGAGGTTAAATGACTTACCAAGGGCATGGCTTATAGCTGGCAGAGCTGGAACTTGGACCCAAAGCTTGCCAAAACCTTCCTCATCACCCACCTTCTACAAGGCAAGACAGAAACGAGGGCCTATGTTCGCACGGTCATGATCAGTGAGCTTTGGACTGCACTAAGTTGTCTTCTCTACAGGGCGGTGCTTTTTTGTGACATCTGCGTCTTTGTGGACAATGATGATTTAAATGTGAGCACACTCTCTCTTCACTGCATCAATAATTACAAGACTAGAGAAAAATAAAAGGTTTGAAGATGCCTGATACTTAATAAATAAGAGGTTCTATCTGGACGCACTTCCAAGTAATATATAGAGCTCACAAATATTTATGAGATGTTAAGACACAAACCCAAGATTTGGAGTTTATAGTCAATCATTTCATATTGAAAGTATGGTAATATCACTGGAATCATAGATTATTAATCATATAAGTAATAGGATTAGTATTTTATCTTCAATAAATCCTCCTCCTAAAACAGTAGCCTTTGTAAGAAAAGCGTTACTTGAATATAGCCTACATCGGTTCAGAGAATTTCTGATTGGCTTAGGGCTGGCGAAAACTAAAAATTTCCCACCATAAATGGTTTAATCCTTGTGTGGAATCCTGTAACAGAGGCCCATGCTTAAGTCCATATAAGTATATCCCTGTTATAAAAGGGCAGCTTCCAGCCCTTTTAAAATATGGTTTGTAGCAATGCCATGACCATACCTTTAAATCACTGTGAATGCTGGCAGCATGTCAGAGCACTCTAGTTGCTACTACTTGCCTTGTAAAAATAACATTTTTCGCAAATAGTGATACAAAAATAATTTCTCTTTGAGGGGGGGAGATGAAAGTTTCTTGACTGCTTTCAGCTTGAAACTGCAATCTGTGTATTTTTCTGAAGCAATGCTTTTGATAAATTTTGCCACACCCTCTCCTGGTTTTAACTCAAGAAATCCAAAGTTGAGGGACGCCTGGGTGGCTCAGCAGTTGAGCATCTGCCTTTGGCCCAGGGCGTGATCCGGGATCTGGGATCGAGTCCCACATCAGGCTGCCTACATGGAGCCTGCTTCTCCCTCTGCCTGTCTCTGCCTCTCTCTCTCATGAATAAATAAATAAATAAAATCTTAAAAAAAAAAATCCAAAGTTGTAATGTAAAAATGTGAGTATACAGTTCAGATTTGTCATGCACATTAACCTTTATGTGTGTATGTGTTAACACCCTCAACTTTTTTGTACAAAGAACTTTTTAGTACAATAACCCTACTCCCCCCACCCCCGACACACACTTTAGAGCTTCCCAATCTATCAGATGACATTGCATATTTTTTAAAAAGTGATTTTAAAAAGACCCTTTTAAATAAATTAATTCTGAATTCACTTTTCTTTCTTTCCCAATGTTCCTTTTTATTTATTTATTTATTTATTTTTAAGATTTTCTTTATTTACTTGACAGAGCAAGAGAGCACAAGCAGGGGGAGTTAGCAGAGGGAGAGGGAGAAGGAGAAGCAGGCTTCCCACTGAGCAGGGAGCCCGATGCAGGGTTAGATCCCAGGACTAGATCCCAGGACGTTGGGAATCATGACCTGAGGTGAAGGCAGACGTTCAACTTACCAAGCCAGCCAGGTGCCCCCCAGCACGTAAATTTTATTGACACCCTATGGAGAATTTGAGAAGTGCTTGATAGGAAGAACAGGTTTGAAGATTTAGAGTTATGGCAACTGACTTATAACTCCCTCATAAACTGCTATCAAATTGGTATAGCTCATATGAACGTAGTAAACAAGCAATTTGCATATGTCATCAATAGTATAGCCCCAGCATGTGGGTACTGTGCTCACCTGTGCCATTATTTTTGTTTTGATTTAGGCTGGCATAAAACTCAATTTTTTTAAGTTCTTGATTTTCTTAAAAAGGATGGAATCTGAGTTATTTTAGGCTGAAATGAACTATGTGATGAATGTCCTACTCCTTCTCATGCCTTTTCTTGGATACCAGGATAACAATACCCTTTTCTCTCCCAACTCCTCAACAAAATTTTCCTTTTGATAAACTTATTGAATATTTTCCTAATGACTTTAAAAGTTCTTTTAAAAGGGTGCCTGGGTGGCCTAGTCAGGTAAGTGTCAGACTCCTGATTTCTTGGGGTTGTGAGCTCGAGCCCCACACTGCGCTCAGTGCTCAGTGCATTCTGCTGGAGATTCTCTCTCCCTCTGTCCCCCTCCCTGCTTGTGTGCTCTCTCTCTCTTTCAAAGAAATAAATATTTAAAAAAATAGAAGTTCTTAAAAGATATTTCTAAAGATAAAATTTTCCAATTTAAATATGGGTGATTGAAATGTAAAACACTGTAGCCTAACCCTCCTCCAATTTAAAACAATTTTTTGAACTAGTAAATAGCATAGGTTTAAGTAGTAAATAGCATAGATTTCTATAATGGGTAGCTCTTGGCACCTGGCCCAGATTTTATAGGTTTCTTTCAGAAATTGTGGTTTGTAGCTATCCCTTTTTATTTTAGAAATGGAGGTCTGGGGTAATGGGTCTGGAAGGGATGTGGTCACTCCAGCTGCTTCGTGATGACAACTCAAACTGAAAGAACCATCCCACCCCTCGAGTCACATTCCTGCCAAGTGTTCTTCCTGCGTGCCCCCACATTGCGGCGAGGATACATATGATACATATTTAATGTAGTTATGGTTTTCAAAGCTATCATGAATCAGTCATAGGTTTTCCCACTTAGAAAACTGAAAACTTCTTTTTCCCTCATCACCGCTGCTATTGTTATATTGCTTTAGCCTAATTTTGCTTGCTTAAAAAGGGTATGTTGGGTGGGTGAAGGGGTGGGTGGGGAGAATGGATATTCTCAGAATGTAAATCTTCCAAGAATAGCCAAGACAAATAATAAGAAAGAAAAAATATAGAGATGGCTCTTCTACCATTGGTTAGTAGACCTTATTTTTTTTAACTTTTTTTTTTTTTAAGATTTTATTTATTTATTCATGAGAGACAGAGAGAGAGAGAGAGATGCAGAGACACAGGCAGAGGGAGAAGCAGGCTCCATGCAGGGGGCCCAATGTGGGACTCAATCCCCGGTCTCTAGGATCAGGCCCTGGGCTGAAGGTGGCGCTAAACTGCTGAGCCACCCGGGCTGCCCAGTAGACCTTCTTATATATAATACTTTTGTAGTAAATGTGTAACTATTCTACATATATAGAATATAAGGCATATTTTAAAGGGTCATATTTTAATCTGTAACTACAGCTCATCATAGTTCATGCTTTAGAAATGAGCAGACTTTATTTCACATACTTTTTGGTCTTTCAGATTCTAAAATCTGACTCCCCTTATTTTATGGTGTACATGTTGTTCTGCTGTAGAACTGGATAAGAAACATTTCCAAAGGAAGTCCATATCCTTCATCACAGATCCCTGTTAACATTATTACTTCTGTCTTTATAGTCAGTCACTTCACTAATTATTAGAATCAATGCCATAGGTCACAGCCATCTAAGGCTCTGTTTATCTATATTAAGAACTAAATTCCCATCCCTAAGGAACCAGATTCCCCTCAGAACGGTATGATTTTCACTTAACCCAAAAGCATTGTGATTGTTTTATGAATAATTATATTGTTTTTGTTAACTGAAGAACAAGAATGAAGAACGTAATGTGGTAGATTAATGTGCTCCTTTCCACTGGGTGGGAGTATGAGATAACCAGATGTAAGAGTCTTTTATAGCTGAACTAGAATATGCAAACGCTTCAGCAAATTCTTACCAAATAAAGATTTGTGAGCAGTGTGTGCACAAGGAAATTAGTTTGCCTCCCCACCCCGCTTATCTCTGACTCTATCTCTCTCTCTGGGACTGCACGAGTTGAATCTAATATTTTTAGTTTGCATACCTCACCTAAGAAAACAAGACACAACAATCTATAATTATTTAATAATTTGTTATTTGGCGAAGAGATTCACTTAAGAATTTTTGGTTGCTTTTTTCCTAATTTAATGATGCAGAGAAATCTAATTTTATTAATTTTAAATCCAGAAAACTTCGTAAACTCTTACCGATATTAATACATTTTTATATGATCCATAGCATCTGTGACTAACAATGGTTTTGTTTCTTCCTTTCTGGTGAATCCTTAAAATTTCAATTTCTTTCATTTTTCTTACAGCTCTGATTAGTACCCATAAGACTGTATGAGTGAAGTGATGGCAAGGTTGCTCTCTTGCTTCAGATCCTAAAGCGAATGCACTAAGTATGATGTATGTTGAGTATGAGCTTTTTTCCCAGAAACCCTTTTTAAAATTCTATCTAGTTTCCTTCTGGAGCTAAAACTACTATGCAAAAGGTAGTCACTAGAGATGTTAAAATGTATTGAATGCTTTTCCCCCCTTGCATCTTATGAGAAGCAGACAGTTGTTTTATTGGTTTCTGCTGTTATCTTCATCTTCCTTCCATGTTCTTTAGGCTTATTCTGCATGTTTCCTAACTTTCTGAGTTGACCTTCTTAGTTTTATTCTCTCATCTTTCTAACTTGAGCACGTTAGCTCTACCTTTTCTCCTTTAGTTGTGTTCTGCATTTCAATAAGTCATAGTTTTCCTTTCTTTTTTCCTTAAAATATCATTTGTTTTTAATTTCTATTGTGATTGTTTTAATATTGAATTTCTTAGGAGTCTTTCCAAAGTACTTTCTAGTTACTTTTTTGCTGTTGATTTCTAACATTATATTCAGGTTAATGTGGTTGATGGTGATTCCTTGGGCATTTCTTGAGAGCTGGTCTATCGGTATATGTTCGTTTTTCTGAAGTGTTTCAAATGTTCACAAAAAGAAGTGTTGTCCGGTCACTGGATAGGATATTTTTTTATGTGTCTGCTTGATCAGGATTATTATTGTGTTATCCAAATCTTTATTTCTAATTTTTTAGTGTTAGCATAATGAATTTGTCTATTTCTTAAATTTCTGTTATTTTTGCTTATATATTTTAAGGTTAGGTCATTAGGCAATATTAATTTTATATTTGTTACATCATAGAGATGATTTTAAACTTCTGTCGCTGTGTAGTGATTCTCTTTAATACTCATTAAAGGAAAAATCATTAAAGTCCAAAGTGTATGACATTAATATAGGTATCAAGGTTGGAATACCTGAAATATCGTTTTTGCATCCTTACACTTTCATCCTGTGTCCTTAAATTTCAAGTGTCTCTTCCAAGTAGCATATGGTTTGATTTTGTTGTTATTCAGCCTGAAATCCTTTGTCTTTTAACTGGAGCATGGAGTCCATTTGTTGTGACTATTGGTATATTTGGATTATATTAACCATCTTAATTTGTGCTTTCTACGTGTCTCAATCTTCTAAGTTTATTTTTTCTCCTCTCTTATTGCCTTCGGTTTAATTATTTGCATTTTATATCATTCCATTTTCTCTCTACAAGTTTAGAAATTATATGCAATATTTCCTTCTTTAGTTGTCTGGCTAGTTTAACATGCATGGTTCAAAACAATAATGTTAATCTATATCTTCAGTATCTTCCTGAATAATGTAAGGATGTTAGAGTGTGTTTGTAAACTCTCAGACTCCTCCCTCTGATTTACATACTCTCGTTGCCCTTTATTTACTTCCAGCTTCTGTTTTGAGCACCACAAAGTCTCTCTACTTGTCTGTTTTCCTCTGTCCCTTTTCCAGCTTCTGCTTCTCTGCCAGACCCCTTCCCTGAGTCCTCACCTTTTCTCTGTATTCTCGCCCAGGATGTGAAAGTGATCTGTTCAATTTTATGCAAATGTGTCATTTCCCAACTCCCAGATTTGTATTTTCTACCAGACTACAGTTTTTAACGTGAGATCTACATATCCTACAATCTACTTGATATATGTATCCTGTTTTATGGGCATTTCAAACTTTTCAGTAGTTGAATTTTGGAGAACTTTCATCAACACCCTCCCCTCCCCACCCCCACCCCCCAGTTACCTCAGATTTGTCATTCTTTTACAATTACTCTCAATAAGTCATACTCCTTCTACCAGCTTACGCATCTTGGAAAGCTAGGTTCATTTTTTGACAGATTTACCCTTCCCTTTACCATCACTACATCCAAGTCAACCACAAAGTTTAGTCAGTTTTACTTTGAAGGAGATCTTAAATCTGTTCTTTTCTTTTCATCTCCACTGTTAAATACCCTAGTCCAAGCTGTAACACTTGTTAACCTAGACCACAACAATAACTAGACAAGATTTAAATTCCACTTGTGAAATAATAGCAGGATTTCAGTTGCTTTGCAAACTGGATACACTATTGACATGTTAATTGGTCCCTCCTTCCACTTATGTCTACCCCTGATCCAGCCTCACATTATAGAATACAGTTTTTGAGAATGATAGATCTAAATGTGTTATTCCATTACCCAAAGGCCTTCGGTGCCTCTGGCTTATTCTTCTAGTGAAAGCTCAGTCCTTTAATAATGTGTCCAAGTCCCTGCATGATCTCATGCCTGCCTACCTCTCCAACCTTGTCATTCCCTATTTATTTACCTCACTGCATTCCTACCAGCCTTCTCTGATCATGGGATACAAGCTCTTTCCTAATTCAAGACCACCACAAATACTCTTTCTGCCTAATGTTTGGAGGCTTTTCTCTTCTCTATTTCTTTACCCCATCTCAAATATACACAAACACACACACACACACACATTTCATACTTGTTTCATCATCCTTCACATCTCAACCTAAATGTTAACTTTCTTATTGAGTGATATTTTTATGGAGTCCTTTCCTCACCATTTCCAAGTCAAAATTACTCTCTCAAAGTATCCTGAACCTTTCTTTCCTATCACAAATGCAATTATAGGGTGTAGCAATCTAAGTACATTGCTGTAAGGCTAAGTACTATAACTATATAAGCTAAGTACATTGCTTAGCACATGGACACTCGTATATGTTGCATGAAGGGAATGATTACCTGCTAGACCAGATTGGGGAAAGGGGACAGTGTCTTTCATTTAGTGGTATCTTTCATTTCATTTCTCTGAAAGTCCAGAGACTTTCATCTATCTGGTTTTTACACATATGAAAGCACATAGTAGGTGGTCACTAAGTGTTTGAAGAAATAAAAGGAAGAGGGGAAAAAAGAAAGGAAACAGGAAAGGAAAGGAAATTAGCAAGGGTACCAAAAGGAAAATGAGGAACGCTAAAGCTACATCTAGGATTATAGTCCTTTATCAGAAAAGTCATATCAACTTCCCCTCTCACTTAAAAAAACAAAAACCCAAAAATGGGTAATGGCTATAAAATGTCACCAAGCAATAAAATATGAAACCTCTTGCTGTGATAGTGTTTTGGTGATTTTATTTACTTCTCAATTTAAGAAAATGAAGAACACCAGATGAGATTTTGCTCAGATATGGCTCCTTGAGCACATACTTTTTAATCAAGACGTAACGTTCTTAAGTCTTCTAACATGAAGGTACATTTTTATGTTTCCTTGCTTAAATTTATGGATAGCTACTTGGAATCCCCATGACCAATAGCCTTTCCATACCATTATATGGAATGTGTGTAAAAGTATTTTATAAACTATAAATGTATGAGTATACTTACTTATTGATTAAGTATAATTAATTATTGCCTACTTATTTCCAAAATTATAGAAAAATATGTCGTAACTGCAAGTGTGGCCAAGAAGAGCATGATGTCCTCTTGAGCAATGAAGAGGATCGAAAAGTGGGAAAACTTTTTGAAGACACCAAATATACCACCCTGATTGCAAAGCTAAAATCAGATGGAATTCCCATGTATAAACGCAATGTCATGATACTGACCAATCCAGTTGCTGCCAAGAAGAATGTCTCCATCAATACTGTTACCTATGAATGGGCTCCACCTGTCCAGAATCAGGCATTGGTAAATAATAAGGGGGAAGGGCAATCTCTTAAAGTTTGGGGCCTACTTACTTAGGGCAATCCTTTAGTGACCTAGTCAACGTCAATCAAGTCTATTATTTTTGTGGAGTTGCCATTACTTTGACTTCCAACTCCTATTGGTTTTTGAAAGTAAAATTAGATACCTCATATATAATTTCCTGACTACTTAGATATAGTAGTAAATTAGATATAATTTCCTATATATAATTATATAATCCCCTAGATGTAGTAGGGAATTTTTGAGGGAATAGTCTGACATTCTTAATTAGATGAAAAACATCTTTTAACCTAACAGTTACTAGATACATACAAATTTTTTAAGTTTCTTTCTTACTCTTGAGAAGATTTCTCTGAAGATAGCAAAGAATATCTGAAAAAGTAGAATTTCTGTCACTCTTTTTTAGAAGTAAAAAAATATTCAACAGTGCATTTTACTATGTAAGGCAAAAAAAAAAATTGTGTCAAACTCCTTTTACTTTTATAACAACTAAATAGGGCATTTGGAAGTCTTTTAAGATTAGTTAAATCATTCAAGTGAATCTTACGATATCTTTTTTATGTAATGATAAAAATGCTGCTGATCCATAGGCAATTCTAAACATTTAAACATGCCTTCTAAAAATTTGTGTTCTCTTGCAATTATACATTTGTATATTTAGCACAGTATACATTAGTAACCAAAATCTTTTCATAAACTTTTTATAAACTTGTTAAAATTTCATGGAGAAAAATGTATCTTTCCTATATCTTTTTTGATTGTGTTAACATCTCAAGATATATATTTTATAAAGACTTACAAATGGATAAGACCCACTTCTTTCTTAAGTAATTTGCTTCTGATGAGTGTTATAAAATACTGCTTGTCTGATGGCCAAGGCATCTCCTGGTTAACAGTGGTCTCCTTGTGGTTCAGGCCAGGCAGTACATGCAGATGCTGCCCAAGGAGAAGCAGCCAGTGGCAGGCTCAGAGGGGGCCCAGTACCGAAAGAAACAGCTGGCAAAGCAGCTCCCCGCACATGACCAGGACCCTTCAAAGTGCCATGAGTTGTCTCCCAAAGAGGTGAAAGAGATGGAACAGTTTGTGAAGAAATATAAGAGCGAAGCTCTGGGAGTAGGTGATGTCAAACTTCCCCGTGAGATGGATGCTCAAAGCACCAACCGAATGTACATCCCTGGTGGGGACAGAAGCACCGCAGCAGCCGTGGGGGCCATGGAGGACAAGTCGGCTGAACACAAAAGAACTCAGTATGTAAGTGCAGAGGTCATGGTGTTGGTACAATTGGTGTATTTTACAGGTTCTCTCCCTTTCTTTGAACATTTTTGAGGAGGGCCATTCCTCCATTTCCAAAAGGAGTGGGTGAAGGAAATAAGTTAAAATTCAGTTTAGGTTTCTTTCAATGAGTCATCATGTTTGAAACCTCTGTCTAAAGCCAAATTTTCTGACTATGTGTTGCCAAGGACAATTGTCAGTTTTATGTATACATGATAGTCAGCATTGGTAACTAATCTAGAAAACAATATAACTAATCTAGAATCTGTTTCTAAACATAATTTTGGTGTTAATTGCTTATCTCTTCCCATAAACAATAATAATACATGCTTAGGTTAGTTCAGTTTTGCTTGTGAGAACATGCCTAAAATTCATAATTTAAATTTATGTGGATATACAGTTGATCCTGAAAAACATGGGTTTGAACTGTGCAGATCTACTTATGCAGATTTTTTTATTAATAGTCTAGTACTATAAATGTATTTTCCCTTCCATATGATTCTCTTAATAATAATTTTTCTCTAGCTTGCTCTATTGTAAGAATTCAGTGTATAAAAGAAATAACATACAAAATATGTGTTAATTGACAATTCAGGTCAATAGTAGACTATTAGTAGTTAAGTCTTGAGAAAGTCAGAAATTAAATGTAGATTTTTTTTTTAATTTTTTTTTTTTTTTTTTTTTTTATTTATGATAGTTACAGAGAGAGAGAGAGAGGGAGGCAGAGACACAGGCAGAGGGAGAAGCAGGCTCCATGCACCGGAAGCCCGATGTGGGATTCGATCCCGGGTCTCCGGGATCACGCCCTGGGCCAAAGGCAGGCGCCAAACCGCTGCGCCACCCAGGGATCCCTAAATGTAGATTTTTGATTGCTTGTGAGGTTAGCACCCCTAACCCCTGTGGTGTTCAAGGGTCAGCTATATAGTCGATCTTATTTTTTAAAAAAATCTGTCTTAGGGAATTAAAGTCTTTTTCTTATGCCTTGAAAGTAAAAGAGAATTGTGATACAGATGAAACTTAGTGTCTCATAGATATGATTAACACATTAACCAATAAGGCTTGGTCCTATTAAAAAAAGAGAAAAGGTACTAATAAGCTCTAATATAATCATTTTGAAAGAACCACTTAAAAATTGTGGGGAAAATTAGTGTTGCCCTTTTTCCATAGGTAACTTAAATTCAGGAAATAGTGCTCAGTGTTACCACCAGGGCACAAGAATTAGGTTTGAAAAGCCTGGAGAAAGCTAAGAAATTCCACTTCCCAGAAATACTGACACCTTATTGTCTCTGTGGACAAATTACTAATTTTAGTAGGAGTTCTTTCTCTTGCACGTTGTTTCTCTGAATTCCAACTACACTGATGATGAGAAATGCCAGTCTTACGATGACATATTGTTTTGGATGGCTTCCCTTTCAGTCTTGCTACTGCTGCAAACAGAGTATGAAGGAGGGTGACCCAGCCATCTACGCTGAAAGGGCCGGCTATGATAAGCTGTGGCACCCAGCTTGTTTCGTCTGCAGCACCTGCCACGAACTCCTGGTCGACATGATTTATTTCTGGAAGAATGGAAAGCTATACTGTGGCAGACATTACTGTGACAGTGAGAAACCACGATGTGCTGGCTGCGATGAGGTATGTATGTCCTCTGCGGCCACCGCAGGCAGGCTCCTTGTGCTCCCGTAGAGTCAGTCCCCTTACCATCCTCGCCAGGCCATGCTTAGTGGAAAAGCAACATGAATTAACCAAGCATCAGTCTCTTTATTTACACACAGAGGAGTTGAGTGGAAAAAAACTTTAGTCATTTGGAGTGTCCACGTTAGTTATATTGACTAATGAAAGACTGTCCAGAAACATAAAAGATTGATTTGGTAAACTAAATATAACCTGAGTTTAAGCACTAGGTTATTTTCAGACTTTGAGCCCAGAAAAGTAGGTTGTAGTACTTGTGGATCTAAATCCCCTATTGGCCTAAAGAACCTAGCTTTGTCATTTGTAGCAAAAAAAAAGGAAGATACGTGATTCATCTTATTTTTGCCCTCTTCCCAGTTAATATTCAGCAATGAGTACACCCAGGCAGAAAACCAAAATTGGCATTTGAAACACTTCTGCTGCTTTGACTGCGACAACATCCTAGCTGGGGAAATATACGTGATGGTCAATGACAAGCCGGTGTGCAAGCCCTGCTATGTGAAGAATCATGCTGTGGTAAGAAGCACTCTAGGGTTATGGTCGCCTCGACCTACTTTAGGACTTGATTTTAATGCCTTCATTTAAGCCAGTGAGAAACAGAAAGTACGACGCTTAAGTAGGAAGCATGACTCCTAGCATAGGGTATTAAAATCCAGGTAATTCAAAAATAATACATGCATTGACTATGAGCCACCTCAAGATTTCCATCTGTACAGTTTACACTACAGATTGTAAGTGCTACTTAGTAATCACGTCCCCACTGAAAAAAGTTCTTTAATGGGAATGAGATTGATTGATTCTCATCATATAGATCAGAGTCCATTTACATTAATATTTTTAGGAGCTGTTTGTATTCTTTTGCTCTGTTTGAGTGTTTATGGTTTCTGTTCATGTTCCTAGAGTCCCCCACTGTGGCTTCTTCTTTTTTTTTAACCTGGAGATTGTACAATGGCTATTTCTTTAAACCCTCGTTGAGTTGATGGAGTATAACAAAATTTGACCTGTGTATTTAGATTTCTTTGCATCGGCCAAACATTTAAATCTTTAATGTGAGAGTATATATATTTTTCTTGGCTCTCCCCTGCTTACACAGAGCTGCTATTGTGTGATGGCCAACAGATAAGTAATTGAGATAAAGGTAGATAAAGTTGACCATATATAGTAAAACTCTTAATCCAGGGGACGTTAAAATGATAGACATTTACTTCTTTATAAGGAAGATACGTACTAAAGTTCCCATGAGCTATCAAGTAAAGCAGACTCCTGGCTAAGAAATAAAATGACGTATCCTTCTAGGAGTGGGATACTACAGAAATAAGGTAAGTAGTTTTGATGCCAGTGCCAGTTTTCAACCTTTATCCATTCCCTGAGTACCTGAGTATAATATGTCATTTTCTGTCAATTGTACCCCATCAGTAAATCTCAGGTCCTCACAGTTACAACTACTTCAGACCTTTATTTCTTTGTCATTTGGATTATTGTAGTGACCTCGAATTAGGTGTCCCCACTTCCAATGTCCGTCTTGTCCGAAGCCACCTTCCGTGATGATGGAAGATCATCTTTCTGAAATGCAAGCCTAGTCACTAAGTCTTTGCTTCACAGATCCAGCCCCTTCTTGCCCGTTCAGCCCCTTCTACTACTTATCCGACCTAAGTCATGTTCAACAACTCATTTTCTCATTTTCTAGCTTATGCACCGTTCTCAGTCTCCTACTCGTACTAACTCCTTTGTCTGAGGCATCCTCCCATTCCATCTCACCTGACTCTGCCTCTACCTGTCCCCAGACTCAGTGTAGGCTTCTTTTAGAACCCCTGACTTGATTTTTTTTGTCCCAAACTCCACTCCTTTTCCTCTGGTGAGGGTGCCCCTCTGTGTTCCCAGGGGGCACACCTGTGTCTAATTAATACGAGCCCTTGGTCTCCTCCCTTAGACTATAAACAGCTGGTGGATAGGGCTTGCCTTTTTATTTCCATGCCCTCAACATCTGCCTTTAGGAAATGTTCAAGTGACTTATTCGTGTTCTAATATTTCTCATTTGCTTTGGGGTCAACGTGGACCTTCCTTATACCTGGGAAAAGGATAATGAGTCACCATGTGGCCTGGTACCTAATTTAGCTAAAAACTGCTTCTCTGCATGTTGTTGCTACAGTTTCCCTAAAGGAAGAGGGTTATCATAGCGTGTATTTTATTGCAGAGGTCTCAAGGAGTAGGTCTCAAGGACTTGGATGCAAATTCTGTAGAATCCTGTCTGCTTTATTTTCTGGTTACTAGAACTGCACAGTAGATAATCAGCATTTACCGGATAAAGCTTTAAACAGATGAAGCTGCTTTACTTAACTGTTACAAGCTTCTCTTCATTACATTGTAACCCATAAAGAGAAGTAACCAGAGAGATTATAAAAACAGAGTCCTTAAATTATTTAGCTTTATAAAGTGCCTGATTTCTTTTAGAAAGTTTACTTTCTCAGTAAAATGTACCATTGTCCTTTTCATAAAATTAAAATGAACAACTCTCTCCATTGCCTGAATAAGCCAGCTAATAACAAAAAGAGTTATCCGTGCCACATACTAAATGATGTCATGAATTTTGAAGATTGGTTAGTTAAGGCCATCGATCTGCTTAGAACTTTTAATCTTCAAACAGATTATTTGTAGACCTGAAGACAAGATGTCAACTCAAAACAGGGCATTTCTGTGGAAAAAGATTAACTTGGGAAGAGGATAGTGGGAAAAACAATCAATTTGTCTCTACGTGGTCTCTGGAATTCTGGTCTCAAATGGCCACTCCCTGAATTCACGTCTCTAGGACTTCACAGAGAGCTCCCTATAGCATGTGTTGTTAGCTTCTTCACGTTGTGTAGACAAATAAACTAAAAGAAGTAGGGGACATTAAAGGAAATCAGAACTAACTGAAATATTAGAAGTTTAAAAACCCAGAAAAATCAAATGTCAGGCAGAAGGTGGTAAAGCACATCCTGTCCCTGATGGATTCTATAATCCCCAGGCCCTCCATGAGGCCTAGGCAGCTTTCAGATTTATAAACAATTAGGGGCAATAGATTTTAGCTAGGACTATATGTCAGACTCTGCGATGAATAACACCTTATTAGCAAAACTAAATTATATGAAACCCCAAACCCTAAATTCTGATACCATTTGGTGCGTCCATTCGGTTGTTTTTTTTTTAACCTAAGCAATTTCCTTGATTTTACAGATAGTTGAATAGTAGTTATCACTTTTTTTTAAATCACAAATAAAAATGAGTTTCAAAAGACATAAAAAGATCCACAAGTCTTATTAGAGGGCTGAGATAAAGAAGGGAAGTCATAGTCCAAAAGTAAAGAATTTAAAATATTGAGAGTGCAATGCTTCTGTTTTATACAAACAGGTTTAAAATATTGAAAAATTATATAAGAAACACAGAAAACTTCGAAGGACAACATTCTAAATATAAAGCTACAAAATATGAATATATGCAAAGCAATTGCTTGCGTGGTACAGCTACAAATGAAGAGCGCATTTATAGTTAAAACATTCGTTTTTGTTGTATTCAGGAGTAGGGTATTGCTCATAGAGAGAGACTATCTCCGTTGCTTCTCAGGAAACACTAAGTTGACATAACATGGGAAGTAAGCAGCTATTATCTCTGTAATTAGAAATCACGTGGCTCTAAAAGTATGGAAAGTCAGGGCACCTGGGTGGCTCAGCCCGTTAACTGCCCCGCTCTTGATTTCAGCTCAGGTCATTGATGTTAGGATCGTGAGCTCGAACCCTCGTGGGCTTAAGATTAAGATTCTTTCTCTGCCTTTCTCTCTCTCTCTCTCTCTCTCTCTCTCTCTGTCTCTCTCTAAAATAAATAAATAAAATCTTAAAAAATATATGGAAAGCCTATTGCACGTTTGATGTGGGTATTTGTAAACAAGGCCTCACTTCACATCTCCCAGTGAATTGCAGCCACGTTTTAAGGTCTTTTCAAGTAAGGAGGCTCAGGCTGACTGACCTGCCTTCATCTCTCAGTGACCCCTGACAATCACATTAAAAGACCAAAGGTGCAGAAGCTTAGACACTTCCATGTAGTGTAGGACAATCTTTCTTCACTTGTTATAAAATATTTAAAAACTTTAGGTAGTCACATTCATTCAGAACATGCACAAACAAGAAGGCCTATGGAGTGTCTAGTGTTCTGGAAGTTTTGATAGGGAAGTTTTTTTTTTTTCTGCAAAATTATTGAGGGTTATATTCATTTATTTTCTTCATATATACGTCCAGCTAAAGAAGAAAAATATATGTGTTTGTGGGTGTGGCCATATTTTTTTGTACATAATATACACTGGCACAGAAAACATAGTATTAATGTTTTACAATATTAGATTATATATAGATTATGACTTAGAACAGAAGCTAGTTAGCTATATTTTTAGCGCAAACTAATTATTCTCAAATACTGTATTTTTGAGTCCTTAATTATCTTAAACATGATTTTCATTTCATATTGTGTAGAAATTAGTGATATGTCAGAGGTAAGACTAGTAAAACTACTCCTGCAAGGCTTTAGTGAGGAAAAGTTATTTTTTTTTTAAGACCATATTTTTAGGGATCCCTGGGTTGTGCAGCGGTTTAGCGCCTGCCTTTGGCCCAGGGCGTGATCCTGGAGACCTGGGATCGAATCCCACATCGGGCACCCGGTGCATGGAGCCTGCTTCTCCCTCTGTCTATGTCTCTGCCTCTCTCTCTCTCACTGTGTGCCTATCATAAATAAATAAATAAATAATAAATAAATAAGTAAGTAAATAAATAAGACCATATTTTTAAGAGCAATTTTAGATTTATAACAAAACTGAGAGGAAGACACAGCAATTTCCCATATAACCCCTCCACTTACACATATATAACCTCACTCACCGTAACACCAGTCACCTGAATGCTACATTTTTTTTTTTTTTTTTTACCAAGAATGAATCAACATTCACGTATCATCACCCAAAGTCCGTAGTTCACCTTAGTTTCATTCTTGGTGAATGTACCTTCATTTTGGTGTTGTATCTTCTGTGGATTTGGACAAATGTATAGAATGGGCAAATGACTGTACCCATCATTTTAATGTCATAGAGAATATTTCCACTGCCCTAAATGTCCTCTCCCACCTCCTTATCCCCACCCCCTGCAACCACTAATCTTTTTATTTTCTCCATAGTTTTGTCTTTGCCAGAATGTCATGGAGTTGGAATCATACAATATGTTGCTTTTTTTGATTGGTTTCTTTCACTAGGCAACGTGCCTCTCAAGTTCCTCCATTTCTTTCCATGGTTTGGCAGCTCGTACCTTTTTAGCACCGGCTAATATTCCATCATCTGTAGGCACCACAGTGTATTTTTCCCTTTATCTACTGAAGGGCATCTTGGTCGCTTCCAAATTTTGGCAGTTATGAATAAAGATTCTATAAATATCAATGTGAAAGTTTTTGTGGGGTGTGAGTTTTCACCTCCTTTAGGTCAATCCCAAGGAGCATGATTTTGGATTGTATGATAACTGTATGTTTAGTTTTCTGAGGAAAAAAAACTGTCTCCCAAAGTGGCTACACATTTTGCATTCATTCCCACCAGGAATGAATGAGAGTTCGTGGTGTTCCACATCTTCAACAGCATTTAGTATTATAGGAAAAATGTAGAACTTCTTATAATTACTGAAGTGCAGTCTAATAGAAGACATTGGAATAAAACTGCTTTGAAACTTGCCATTAGGACCCTGCCTCGAACACCATGGGGATACCCTACAAGCACCAAATCACCTGTTTGGTTTTCACCTGTTATTTCTCAGAGTGCTCAGCATGAGGACCACCCCCCCACCAGTCGCTGGCTAATGAAATTAACTAGAGGGCCACTCTCAGTTACATGTTTCTGAGGGGGTCATTCTCAGTTTAATTTACCATCTGAAAGAAATATGTTTTTGTTCAGCCATGAAAATGTCACCATCACAGTTTGACCTCTCATCCTCTTATTTGTGAAATCGACTTAACAGGTATGCCAAGGATGCCACAATGCCATCGATCCTGAAGTGCAGCGGGTGACCTATAACAATTTCAGCTGGCATGCATCCACAGAGTGCTTTTTGTGTTCCTGCTGCAGCAAGTGTCTCATTGGGCAGAAGTTCATGCCAGTAGAAGGCATGGTTTTCTGTTCAGTGGAGTGTAAGAAGATGATGTCTTAAGAGGAAAGCACCAAGCAATATTGAGTCATAGCTATCCTAAGTGGTCTGCATTTCTACTGTAAAATGCAATTTGGAAAAATAAATGGAAAAAAAGAAACTGTAAAGGAAACCAGGAGATTGTGCTTAGTATCTTTCTTTGCTGTTTTTCCTCATCAATTTTTTTTTCATCTCAATTTTTAAAACCTGCTTTAAGCGTTTGAATTTTAAAACAGTGAAGAATTTTATCTTTCCCTAGCTTTCCACATATAAAATCTTGGAGGTGGAAGCTTGGATTTAATTAATCTTCATATGCCTATCCCCCTGTGCCAAACAAACGGTATATATGAACACATAAAATTAGTGTGCTGAACGGAAAGATGCACACTGCTAGCTCTATGTTCTTTTTCCTCCCTTGTGTGAAATGAAAGGAAATTAAACTTGCCCTAATGCCAAGGCTCTACATTTATTGCCTTATCTTATTCACTGAACTTTGTAGTGATACTCAGTGAGTTCTTCTGACAGAGAAAAGAGAAAGCAGAGTACAGAGAGCTCTTATCATTCTAATGGCTTTGCATTTAGGCAGAGGTGGCTTTATCGCATTTCCCTATTTTTTTTTTTTTTAACTTGCCCTACCTCTCAGCATTCTCTTTGTAAGCTGATGACCTCTCTCCGTGGCCTTAAATACTTTATTGTCACATGTGGCATCCACTTTTTTTTCCTTCTTTTTTTACTTCTGTAGATGATTTCAGGCTTGGACGTAAAAGCCAAGCCATTCATTTATGTTTTCAATCCAAAGAATATGTATACTGTTTCTACCCAAGAAACTGTAACTTGTAATGATTGCACTTGTCTACCATGGTTTGGATGGACTTTTTTTTGCATGAATTTATTCTATTATAATGGATACTGTCATATGGTGCTTCTAAGCCTGTTCAAGGGGATGTATCGAATGTCTTCTTTGCCTGTATACTTCCATCCTTAGATATTTCTAATGTTTATTTTTCCCTAGATACTTCAATACATAGCTATGCACTATAAAAATGAAACTGAATGAAATAAATGAGTGAATGATATGTATATTCAAAATAAAGTCTCTTTCACTTCAACAGTTGTGCCTTTTATATTCATATCCTTTCCCTTTGAGGAAAAAAAATCCTTCTGCAATTGAGCATTTGTCACAGCAGGGGGCGATGTCTCCATGGGTAAAGCCTCAAACAAAAATAAAAGCTGTTTCTGACAAGACAGGAAATTAGGCTTTTCATTATGCTGAAGGGGGCTACATTTTATGAAACCTTTTTTTTTTTTTTTTTGAGAGAGAGCACGAGTGGGGAGGGGCAGAGAGAGGAGAAAGAGAGAACCTAAAACAAGCTCCACACTCGCACAGAGCCCCACGCAGGGCTCAATGTCAAGGCCCTGAGATCATGACCTGCAAACAACAAATTTAAGTTCATGCAGTTTTGTCTTTCAGAAAAGATACGTGTCATTTTAACTGAAGTTTCGGTAAACTATATCCTTTCGAGGTGAATCTAACAAATATTACTCGTACTTGAATTGTTTTTTTTGCTTTTCTAACAATTTTTTTCATGATTACCTATTGTGAAAAAGAAAGCAAGTGTGGAATGATAGTAGATTAACTCTTCCCAGTATGAACAGATCATGAGATGTCTTTCCTTTTCCTTTTCTTTTTTCCCAGCCTGAAGTATTTCTGTCATAGTGGGAGTAGTGGTTTTCTATGACACATACTCAAAATAATTTGCTTTGGATTTTTTTTTTTTTCCCAGCTCATGATTATTTGGCTGATCCTGCTTTTCCTAAATTCCATACCGCTTCCCACCCACCATTCACACACTATCACTAACATACATAGGCACATTTATTCCTTCTGCACTATGCCTTTCTCAGCCACGAAAAAGTGTCTTGAACACATGTCACCTTGTCTAAAGAAGTAATCTAATCTTGCAGACAATTTTAAATGCTTATATCACAAATGTCCATCATTGGCTATAAATACCACTTTATGCTTGCTCTTTTTACTTTTATCTCAATGGCAACAAATATATTTTCGATAGCATTTTTTCCACAGAGTTGAACAAATTAACTTTCCCAGGCATCCCTAGGTGGGAATAAATTGAAACAATTCCCCTGCATATTAACACGGCCACTCTGCATGGCTGCCTGCACAGCATTCCTGGGACTGAGGTAGAATCAGGATGTTTTGGGGATGCCAGAGACCCCCCAAAATTGACCAAATCCAACATTCACTATTCAAGGCACTGATTGCATAAATGTTAGAGATTTCCTAAAAGAAAAGTACTTTATCTGGGAAATACAGAGCTTCTGAGTTTAACTCTTTACCCTGACTTATTTTCAGTTTGGTCAAGAAAATGAACTGTAATGAAATGCATGTAATACAAGAGAATGAGCGCTATTTTTAATTGTTGATCAGGTTTTTTTTTAATTCTTTGAATACTTTGCCCTATAACAAAAGAATAAAATGGTTACAGATTTTCTAAGATTTATTTTTCCTCCAGCTTTTAGGATAGGCTCACCCTCTCACTCCCCACTATGACTTTATGTTCTGATTTGTCCTCATTCTAACCAATGGTTTTCTTGGTACACGGACCAATGTTAAATCCTCTCCTTGCAATAAGAAAAAAGAAAGGGAAGAAATGACTGTTTTTATCTGGATCCATGCATTGCTTTCCTTCAAAAGTAGATATTGGCTTTTGTTTGCTAATTTCTCAAAGGTCAATAAATGGAAATCTCTGTCATCCAAATCCCATTTAAGTTCTAATTTCCAGAGATAGAGTGTATCATTTCCGTACTCAATATAGAAAGCATTAACAACCATGTCTACGCAGTTAGCAGTAGAGACATTCACTCTGGAAGGACTAGACTGGGAGGAAGAGAATATCAGAATATGAACCACTCAGAGAGTAAGAGAAGTCTTTTTCCCTCCTGCAGAAGCCACCATCTTGAACATTAAAAGGTAAAAGGTTACCGGTGGTTCTCTTACTCCCTACTCTGCTGTGGGTACTGGAGAACAGGGGGTTTCTTTCCTGACTCAGGAAGTTCAAAAGATTTTGACACATCAGTTGTTGAAGAATAGTGAGGTGAGGTAATAATACATTTATCATCCTATTGGAAGAATAGGACATGTAAGAATGATTAATCATGAACTCATTCACAGAAACTGCACATATCCTGTTCATCTCTAAGAAGAATTTTGCTTGTAACCCTTGGATACAGTAATAATTTTGAAAAATCGGTGGATTTCTGTTATTTGATCCCATTAAGAAATACGAGTTACTTAAGAGAAACACTAGCCTTCTTACTTGTAGATTTTTATTTTTTTCTGAAATGAGGGCCTGTGAGGTTTCTTTCTTTGATCGACTCTACCTAAAACTTCTGTGACTCTGAAATCTTCAAGCATAGATTTCCAAATCTGACTTTGAAGTATTTCAGCCCGATTTTACCGGCAAGAGATTCATTATTGACTCATTCTTAAGGAATTTCCAACATGCAGTGTTTAAGCTCATCCAACTTCACCATGGTTACCAAAGAGACTCCATAACCCAAGATCAGTATTAAGCCTTTGTCTCAAGATGCCCTGGCATATCTGAACTTGTCTTCTGGGCATTCACTTAATTCCTCAGAAAACTTATGACTCCGTCAACATCTCCATAAAACAGCATTTTACCACAGATTCTTACTAGATATGCCCTGCCCTTCTTCCTAACTTCTGATTTAAATGCTCAGCGACAACTTTGATGATTGCACTGAATACTCACAGATACGAAAAGGACCCACTGTGCTGGGGTGTACATAACCTGAAACACATACTTGCTTGATTAGTTGAGTCTTTTTTCATATATTTATCAGGTATTAAAATAGCTTTAGCTAATTATTCTGTCTCTTCATGGGGAACAACATGTCATTGTAGCTTCTATTTAATTTGATGATGTATTTTGAAACACTCAAAACAAGATATCATTAACCTTTGATACTTGTTTTGAATGGCATTTTATGCTGACATTCATGAAGGCTACTATTGATTTTTTTTTCAATGACACTTCACCCCAGAATATCTTGACCTTCAGACAATGATAACAAAACAACTCTCACCCCGTTGTCTTTACTAGAGTCTGCCATTACTGAATGTGGAGACGTTAGAGTTGATGCCCCCATAAGTACTGACTGTGAAGGCATCATGGTATGGTTTAAAGGAGGACTGGGTTTAGGAGTCTAGACACCTTCTGATTGTCTAGACGCCTTCACCTACTGATTGTCCCTCTTCTCCTCACAGTTATAGCTGAGTAGGATGGAGAACAAAATCACTGGATTTGAGGAGTCTAGGAAATAATAGGCCCAAGTGTAGGATAGAAATATGTTGAAGTCACCAAGCATAACAATAGGGAAAATGGTTGAGAGAAGAATCAGAAGCCAAAAGTTACCAGAAAATGTGAAGGGGTATCCTAGAATTTGGCTGCAGATGACAACTAAGGGTAGAAATAGGTGGTAAAGTCTGGGGCTATCTACATAAATATTTCTGAGAGCTGTGATTCTGTTAGGGGAATAAAAAAAGGGGGAGGGGAATTAGTGGAAATACCAACAGGACATGAGGAAGACATTGACACCAGAGGCACGTTGGAATGCCTGTATGAGAGCAAAAAACAACTGGCTTCTACTGGAAAATACCCCAGAAGAAACAGAGACCTTGACGGAAACCTGGCTATCAGTTGGAACAAGGAGATGAAGCAGTTGAGAGTACAGGGCGTTTGCACTTCACAGAAGCTGGAATTCAGAGGACAAAGAGGTAAAGTTAGGGAGTGTGGGAAGGGATGGGGCCAGATTAAGGGATTTTCAAAGCAGAATGGATATCAGATTTCCAAATGAGGCCAAAAAATCTAGATGCCTGGAGTAAACAGAGCAGAGAGACATACCAAGGTTAGTTCCGGTAGTTTGCTGGAGAAGAATGAGTAATCAACTAGGAATGCTTTTGGCTGTAAGTAACTAAAACACAGCTCAGGGTGGCTTAAAGGCAAGACACAGGCTAGTCCGAATTTGACTCAGAACAAGCTCTTTTAATTTCCCAGCTCTGCCATTCTCAAGTTTGTCCTTTCATTCAAATGCCAGTCCCTCACATAACAGCACCCAAAGTGTAAAGCAGAGGTGGGGCAAAAGGGTATTTTACTCAATTAACAAGAAGAAACATCTTTCCCAGGAGCCCCCAGCCGACTTACCTACCCTTCCATTTCATTGGCTCTAGAACTAGGTCACCCGCTCAGAGAAAAAGGGAAGCTATAGGTTTGATTGACTTAGTCCAGCATAATGCACACCCTAAAGGCTGGGCGCACGATCCCCCAGAACAAAATTAATTTGCTCATATAGGAAGAGAGGTAATGGCTGTCGAGTTGGCAAATAACACTAAGGTGAATAATTATTTACAGTTCCGAATCTATGGGCCGCTATGGTGGATAATTAGAGTTCAGATTCTCGAGCTGTAGGCTATAGGGTTGCTGGGCAGCTGTTTAGTTCTGAAGCTCGGGGTTTCTGTTGGCTTGTGAGATGAGACAGGCATCATTTGGGGTATCTCTTAGGCAGGTTGCCGGAGAACAGCCAGAGATGATGTGGAATCCCAGAAAGAGATGCTACAAAGGTCCTGCGATGACTGGTTACTAGATTTGGCTTGACTTGCTCCCCCCCACCCCCATCTCATTCTATCTAACGATCCATTTCCAGTCACAGGTCGTTGTTACTTCCTCTATCAAAGGCTCTCTCTCCTTATGTCTTATTCCTTGGTTTCCCTCCCACGCTGACTTACCTAACCATCCGAAACCTTTATTTGAACCCGTCTATGCCTGCCTTTCCAATACTATACCCCAACACTGTAGTTGATGACCTCACCGTTTCTCACCAGGGATATCGTAAGTTCCTATCGGGCCTTCCTGCCTATAAGTCTCACCCTCTCACCCTCATGCTCACTCAGTGGTTCTCAAACTTTAGTGTGCAGCCACCTCCCTGGAGGGCTTGTTCACTACAGATTCCTGGGCCCCACTCCCCAGAGTTTCTGATTCCGTTGGTCTTAGGTGGGGCCTAAGTATCTGCATCTAAAAAGTTCCCAGGTGATGCTGATGCTGAATATCTGGGTCCACACTTTGAGAAACACTGTGCTGATCCATTCCCTATTCTCCTCCCGGAGTGCAATACGAAGATGGAATTTCTATTCTCCTACTTAAAAATCTAATAGGGATCCAGCCTCTTTCTCGAACAGTCCGTACATACACATTGTCATCTAGCCATACCTAAATGCTTATAGTTTCTTGAAGTTAGCAACTTCCTTCATACATCCATGACTGCAAAGGTAGCGAGCTACCTGTGAGATGCTGACCCGTGACACTCTCACACCCTACTAAGTTTGTGACCCACTCTCTGCGCTCCCACAAAGGTTGTTTCTTTTTTTTTTTTTTATCATTTTACTTTTATCATTACCCTAATTGAGTGCAGGAATATATTATTCATTATATTTTCCCTGGAACCCAGTAGAGCACTTAACACATGATATGTGTCTCTGAAATGGTGAATAACAAAATGAATTAGGTGGCATGTGAATAAGCCATGGTAAGAGTCTTACTAGTTAATAGGTAATTCATTTGGTCAAGTTTTTTAAAAAATGGATCAGTAGAAGAAATATGGCTTAGTAAGTTAAAAAAAATTTACTTGAATTTTTTTTAAAATGACGATAAAGGATCATCATTTTACGTTGCCCTTAGCAATACTTACTAAAATTCCCTCTGCTCTCCTTACACCTCCAGTTGCTCTCTCCACAAGGCTCCTAAGCCTTGATCTTACTGAATTTCTCTTCTCTTGCACTCCCATGTCCACTTCTCTCCATTGCTTCATTCATTCATTTATGCACTCACTGAGTATTTATTTATTGAATCAATCAATATTTATTGAACCGAACTTATCTCCAGTGAGGCTGTATTTCCCAGCATACACTGCAGGAGCTCTCTAGGTTTGGCCCTTAAAACTCAAGATTCCCAAAGAGATGGTGAAGCCAAGAGATAAAGGAGGCAGTCTTCTCCATACTGCTGCACACTGGAACATGATGTAAGTAAGAAGTAAGCATTTATTGTTTTAAGCCACTGAGATTAGGGTTGTTTTCCATGAGGTTAACCTTTCTTAACTAGTAGAGATAAATAAAGGAGATCATTTACTAATTCTACAAACATACCTTGACTAGGTCAAGTGTTATACTGAGATACTGGGAAACTGGAGGTGAATAAGATAAAACTTCCGCCCTCAATTCTTCATAGGATCATGGGGAAGACAAACAGGTAAACAGAAAATTAGATGAATGACAACCTGTTCCTGAAAGGAGACGATAGAAATGATCCTAAGGTCACTCAGATATTGAAATATCGTCTCTAATTAACAGGTTATTTTCATTGTCTTCCTAAAGTAGTGGGTAGATAAATAGAAGCACTGCAAAACTCGAGTCCAAAATACCTGGTCACAGTGTGATTGAAGGACAGGAGGAGTCAAGGACAACCCCCAAACCATATTCCTGCCAATTGGAAGAATGGTAGTGACAGAAATAGAAACTTTTATGGAGGAGGTAGGTGGAGAGAAAAAAAAAATGAATGTTTTTGGAATGTGTTGTGTGAGGCAGGTGTAGGGTATAGTTTGGAACCTGAAAGCTGAATCTCAGGAAAAAGTGGCCAGATATGTAGATAAAGATACCAATAAACACGAGTTATGTTGGCACCTCATATTAGCTGACAGAAAAGGGTCCTCAATCTCCTTACAAAATGTGACCATATGCCAGTGATACTTTCGAAATGATTTTCATGTCACTTTCTATTTTTCCGGGGTAAAATTAAGACAAGTTTAGTATATTTTCTCTTTACTGAAGAATTAGAAATTATGCTAGTAGTTTTGGTACTTCTGTTTGGTACGATAGACATCGAAAGTTCTGAGCAACCACTTAACCTGTTTGTGTCTCAATTTCTCATCTATAAAATGGGAACATCAATCCCTATGTGGCAGACCCCATTTTCAAAAATAGCCCTAGTAATATTTGTGGTCTCACATGTTCTTCCAGGACCTTGCCACTCACCATCTGGAATCTATCTTCCCTCCCCTTGCACCTGAGGGGGACTTTGTGACTACTAGGATGAACAGAATGTGGCAAGCACGCCTTCCTAGACTGGGTCACAAGTGTGACCTCTCTAGCCTATAGCAAGGGATGGGGCCCAGTCATCATTCTTTGAGGAGGCCCCAAGTAGCCCACTTGGAGATTCCACGTGGAGAGGTCCATATGGAGAGGAACTCAGTCTCCCTGCCCAATGCCACCATCAACTTCCAGACACGAGTGAATGTATCTCCAAATGATTCCATTCCCCAGTCTCGAGTCTTCCAGCTGAAGCCCCCAGTGTCAGCAGAGACAAGCTGAACCCACTGCGTCCTATCCATATTCCCAACCACAAATGCCATGAACATAACTAATGGGTGTTTTATGCCACAGAATTTGAGGGTAATTTGTCATGCAGCCCTGGTACCTGAAAGACCTGTTGTACAGAATTAGTTGATACAGAAAAGGAGAATTCCTGCAAAACACGTGAATTTACTCCCTATGCTACAAAATGTTATTTATACAAATATCCTACTTAAGATACTAGCTCATCCTTTTATCTGCCTTTCCTCTCCCTTTGCTTAAAGATTTATACAAATGTGCAGTCTTAATAAACATAAGTCCATAAACTCCATCTGTGGAGTTTATAAACTAAGGAACATTCATAATAATCCTGACTCGGAAAACCTGGTGTATACTGTTTTTCAAGACAGTACATTCTGGAGGTTAGGATCACAGTGCGGGAGCAAAAGGAAGGCCTGGATTCCTACTGGGAGTCCGTAGTTCTTGAATGCCTATGCTAGACAAACGGAATCCTTAGCACTCCAGTTGCCAAGATGAGAAACACTTTAGGGCTGCTAAGGATTCAGTGGGAAAGAATTTAGAACACAGGGCCTTGTTTATTCTCCAAGTTCTGTGAAATAAAAATCATTTATTTAAGGTAGATTGAGAGGGGACTGATTAATCACCCCCAAGTTCCCAAGCACTATGGATGTAAAACTATGTCCAATATAGGCTTTGCCCCTCCAGAAGGTCACAATCTCGTATCTTATAAAGGAAATAAGTGTTTAATCCACTGTGATCCATGGAATAGTAGAGATAAAATATGGAGATTAGCCTGGAGGCTTGTCAATACTCCGAATTTATCAGAGAACACTGGTATGTGATACTATTCATAATCAGTTATTTACCCAATTTCTTATAATCGTTTTTCTCACATTTAAAAATGAATTACTTCCTTTGAATTGCAATTTATACCATGTAAGGATCATACCTTCGATGAAATTAAGCATATATGAGTGAATTGTGGGGCGCCTGGGTGGCTCAGTCAGTTAAGCATCTACCTTCGGCTCAGGCCATGATCCCAGGGCCCTGAGATCAAGCCCTGCGTTGGGCTCCCTGCTCAGTCTGCTTCTTCCTACCCCTTTCCCTCTGCCCGTTCTCCTCACTTGTGATTTGTCTCTCTCTCTCTCTCTCTCTCTCTCAAATAAATAAATAAAATCTTAAAAAGAAAAAAAAGTGAATTGTAAGGGGGTATATGAGGGTTTGGGCAGCCCTGCTTAACTAAGGCACATAGTACATTATTTTTTCCCCCCACACACATCTTCTCTTTTTTTCCCTGTTCCAAACAACATTTTGCTAATGGACTTAAAATAGAGGCTAGGAAGGGAAGCTGGAGGACCATGTAGGACCACAGAAACTTAAAGTACTTTCATTCTGAACTGATTTTCCACCCCTCACCGTATCTAACCAAAAGCCACCATACCCCGTATTTTCCAGTATCAGAAAATATCCTGTGCAGTTTTGCAAAATCTATGAAGTAACCGTAAGGCACTGCTGCAAAATCGCCATCACCATTGACTATTTATTAAGGATTCCCCTCTGCCCTGTGTGGCCTAAGAGCCAGCACATCCGCTAAGGCCCTGCTGTAAGGGGTTGCCTTCCAGAGTGGGGGGGGAGGTCAGTGTCCTTACTGAAGGATAATTCTTGCTTCTTATAAAAGAAACATAGGAATTTCTTTACTTCTCTCTAGCAAAAAGGCCTTTGGAGGAGGAGGGTCCTAGAGCCTTTGTCGGGAGTACTTCATCTGCATTTTACCAAAGGAGGGGTTCCTAGCTGTCGAATAACCCTTCCTAGGTGTGTGTCTGTGTTGGGGCAAGCATTTTTTTTTTCCCTTGGGAGGTTTTATTTATTTATTTGAGAGAGAGAGAGAGCACGAGTGAGAGAACACGAGTCAGGTCAAGGGCCAAGAGAGAGGGAGAGGCCAGCAGCCCAGCGAGCGGGAGCCGGCGTGGGGCTCCATCCCAGGACCCCAGGATCGTGGCCCGTGCTCAAGGCAGCATCTTAACCCACGGAGCCACCAGGCACTCAAGAAACCGCCTGAGCCACCCAGGCGCCCGTGGGGCAAGCATTGTATATAACGTGAGAGCAAATTTTGGCTGAAACACTGTTTTAAACCAAGTTCATTATTAGTCAGTCTCTTTTTAAAACTGCCCTTACCATTCTTTTGAACGGCAGAGCTAGCCATCGTTCTAAATGCTCTATACAGATGCACTCACTCCCTTGGAGGTAGGTTTTATAGCATTTTACAGATAAGGAAACTGAAGACAACGAGACTGTGCAATTTGACCAAGGCCATAAAACTAGGAAGCAGAAGAACTGGAATTTGAACTTTGTCAATCCAGCCCCAAAGTCTGAATTCTTACTCACTTCACCGTATTGCCATCCTGACCACATGTCTCTTCCCTTTCATATTAAACTATACCAGGCCATCAAAAAAAAAAAAATTTTTTTTTGTTTTGCTTGTTGGCCCTTCCACAGGGATTTCTTCTGTTGCACATTTGCTTTAACTTAGCCCATCTTTTAGAGAAAGTTCTCTCCTTATAGAGTTGCTCCACGTTGCATTGATTCTGGGTCACGCAACCAGCAGCAGCCCCGTGTCAGCCTGTTAAAGACAAAACTCTTTCTGTTTCTGAACCAAATCCCTCATATTCTGAGCTGAAAACAAGGATTGCCCTGCTGAGGTGCCAAGGGAAACATACTTACATTATGAAGTTTTCTAGCAAATGTTTTGGAGATTTTAAAGGGGCAGCTTTCTAAATATCAGAGGCTTGAACAAACAACCCAGACACCCAGGCTAGCTGTGCAGCCCAGCCTTTGTTTCTGGGTTGTATGATCCTCCTGAAAACCAGCACAGCTGTTGCAAGGCCTGTTTATCTACCGTCCAACAGGACCGACGAATGTTTTCTAGGCCTGAAGTAATCAAAATTAGTACTCCGGGTCTTTGATTTTTGAAATGGGCATTGTGAATATGATTTTGGCATTCTCTAACAGATTTCAAAGTGGAATCAGAGGTTTATGTTTATAAAGTTTATAATCATTCTACAAAGTTCAAGCCGTTTGGCAGTGCTTGGGAAACTTAAAAAGAGTAATAAAAGGTTACCACGAGGAATCCAGAGCTGCCTTGTATGGTAATGCCGACTCAAACCGGCACATACTTCAGCATTACAAGTTTAAGGGGGGGATCAGTATGTAGCTGCAGACATAGCTGCGTGCAACACAGCGGCTTGCTGGTTGCACAATGAGTAAGGGACTTTGGAACATTTACAGTTAACGTCTCAGCTTTGAAAACATATTAGGGAAAGGAGAGAGAGAGAGAGAGAGAAAAGAAAAGAAAGGCAGAGAGAAAAAGAGAGAGAAACTGTGCGCTTTTGGGGTCTCATTTACCAAGTATTTATTAGCCTCCTTGACTGTTTTTCAGCATCAGCAGCCCTGCCTTGCTTTGCAATCGTAAACCGTGCGCTTGTGCCAACCCGGAATGCACACTGTGTTCCTGCCCAGCCCGAGCTCCCACTGAATCCGTGCCCTCTCAAACTCTGCTAGCCCAAGCTCTTGATTTGCTGGCAGCCAGTAAAAGGGGTTTCCGCATGAATCATAGCGTGTGGGAGGCTGAGCGGTATACCCTACACTTGTGCCATAATCTGCATGGAATGTATTCGAAATAGAAGACAGAAATCTAGAGTTTAGTTCAACATCCTTCTTCAAGCACATTCTCAAGAAATTTGGAGTGCAATACGGAAAAATCACGATGTCTCTTCTGCTATGGAAAAGTTTGCCTCCAAAAGGACAGGGCCCAAGTTGCACACGTTCAGGCTCTGAGGTCTCTGATTTAGGAAAGAATCTGGTTTTTGACCCTTTTGTGTGACTCAGTGTTCCTGTTCAGGTAATAAAAGTCGTCTGTCCTTTGGTGAACTGAAGTGGAAAGACGTGTGGTTGAGGTACACGGTTGCCATAGACAAAGACTTCCATCGGTTCTGTTGAACAAATTTAAAGTCTGATGGGTCACATCTTTCAAGGCAAGAAGGCTAAAGGATATTACAAGAGAGGTCTGTTTTTAAAAGTCAGGACAGACATGAGAACACTATTCCCCACCATATTTCTTCACTTGGTTATGCTAAGTTGAAGAGAATAGGTTTACTTATCAGCAAAATACACTTATCTGGCAAAATGAATTAAGACCAGCTATCAAATTCTAAGTTTCATTTCATTTCAAGGAAACTAGACATGCTAACCAAATCTTCTTTCTTCTTAATCTCATAAAATACCCAAACATCTTAGATGAAAAAAGAAAAGACTGGTGAAGGTGTTTTTGGATGAATGGAAAAACTGGAAAATTTATGGCTATAGCCATAAATTATAGCTTAGACTTTGCACTAAAAGCTAACTGTAATGCGATGAAACGCCGGGACACCTGCACCCCGATGTTTCTAGCAGCAATGTCCACAATAGCCAGACTGTGGAAGGAGCCTTGGTGTCCAACGAAAGATGAATGGATAAAGAAGATGTGGTCTATGTATGCAATGGAATATTCCTCAGCCATTAGAAACGACAAATACCCACCATTTGCTTCAACGTGGAACTGTAGGGTATTATGCTGAGTGAAGTAAGTCAGTCGGAGAAGGACACACATTATATGGTCTCATTCGTTTGGGGAATATAAATAATAGGGAATAAAGGGGAAAGGAGAAAAAAATGAGTGGGAAATATCAGAGAGGGAGACAGAACATGAGAAACTCCTAACTCTGGGAAACAAACTAGGGATGGTGTTTTGGAGGGAATGTGTTTTGTCACACCAAAGAGATGAAATTTTTATAAATTTACATCTCACTTAGGTTGCAGATTCTTTGCCATAGGCCAATTTGCTTTCATCTAAAATTCTATGGGAGATAGGGATGACCCAAGCCAAGTTGCATTCAACATAATGTTAAGCTAATGAGGTTCTGTAAGTTTGGGAGTTTTTTTTTTTTTTTTCTTTTAACCTGAAGGAAAATCTGTTTGGGGCTTCTAAACACTAAAGAGAAAATTTTGGCTTAGACTAGTATTCAGTCTGGTGCCAAGCTTCCAATGGAATTCAAATCCACGGAATAGAAGTTTTATCCATAGAGGCTATTCTAATAAATTAATCCTTCACTTTGATCTATTTGATAGTCTTAAAATTTCCTGTTTCAAACAGCTACATTACTTGATTAAAACAATGTTAAAATTATAAAAAAAAAAAGGGGGGGGAGGGAGGGGAGGTGGGCGGGGGATGGGGGTGACTGGGTGACGGACACTGAGGGGGCACTTGATGGGATGAGCACTGGGTGTTATTCTATATGTTGGCAAATTGAACACCAATAAAAAATAAATTTACAAAATAAAATAAAATAAAATAAAATAAAATAAAATAAAATAAAATAAATAAAAGCTAACTGTATCAAACTCACATAGTCTCCCAAACTATAGAGAATAAATCATGTTTCAGAAATATAGAATGTACACATGCACCAAAGTTTTCTCTGGTTACAAGGCAATGAAATGATTATACCTTTTTACTTCATAAATCTTACAAATGGTAATAAGTCTGATACTTGGTGATTTGGGTTAATATTAAAAGAAACAGCTCAGCTATTTTGCTCACATACCTTGTAATATACATCTCCAAATAAAGGTTAGTGATGCGAGAAAAGGAAAATTAATAATAAGTAAACTATGTTAGAGACTTACAGCTGTGGCTTGATACAAGTCCTCTCACTATCAATAGTCCGATATGGTCACCCAAGTAGAGCTGATATCAGCAAATTCGCCAGGTAATAGTCTGGTGAATATATATAGAAAACATCAAACTTGTGTTCACTCAGTTATTCGACAATCAATCAGTCAGAGTTTACCAAAAGACTACGAGATGTGCAAGGTGTGCAAGGAGCCAGTGAGCTCAAGAAGCTCACCAGAGGGGGAGAGAGGCGAGTCATTGTCAGCAGAGGGGATGCGTGAAGGGAGTGGAGATGAGAGCGGAGCAGATTTCAGGGAGGAAGGCAACACTGGACGGGGTCATTAATAGGAGTGTAGGTGACCCAGGAGGAAAGGGGGTGCAAGGTGGTCATAGTGTGATTGACAAGAAGAAATGCATACTTGGTCTTCATCCCGTTCACGACACAGAGCTCCTGAAACCCTTTGGATTTCCCCCAGTGGGAGAGAGCTAAAGGTGTCTTCAGTTATTCCTTCATGAGAGACTCCTTTCAGTCACACCTGAGTTTGCCAGAGGAACCAGCCATATGATTAGAAGATGGGAACCTTCAGCCCCCTGGAAGGGGAGAGGGGCTAGAATTTGAGATTTAGTCAATCACATCTAAGTTAGTGAGGCCTCCATAAAAATGCAAAATGACAGGGTTTGGAGAGTTTCCGGGTTGATCAATATGTTTTTTTTGTTTGTTTGTTTGGGGGTATGTTTCTTTAAAATGCCAGTATCATATGCAGGGAGATATGCCTGGTAAGGTGTGCCTGAAATTCTGAAAAGAGGGGACACTGGAATCTGAGATTTTGAAAACATCTTTACATAAGACTGCCTCCACCTGCTGGTATTTGTAATTAAATGGCAGCTCCTCTCTTCAAACAACTTTGGTTGACCCAGGGGAAACTCAGTTTTAGCTTGGACTTAATCTTTAATCTGTAAATATAATAGATGGAGTTTTACCACCTTTTTTGATGAGCTAGACTCTACCCATAAATCACTTACAATTAAGTTTAGAAGAAAAAGTCAGGTATATTATATTAAATAACTGCTTCTCGGGGTGCCTGGGTGGCTCAGTACATTAGGCATATGACGCTTGATTTCAGCTCAGGTCATGATCTCCGGCTCCTGGGATCAAGCCCTGCCTCTGGCTTGGAGCTCCTTGGGGACCGAAGTCAGCCTGAGGACTCTCTCCCTCCCTCTCTCCCTCCCCACACGCCACACACACTCTCTCTGTGTGTCTCCCTCTGTCTCAAATAGATTTTTCAATAATTAATTCTCAATTTTATGTTATGGATCAATAGCCACAACCTGGCTTCCTAGACGTTCACGGCAATGAAGAGCATTCGGTATATATTCTCAAAATTGATTGAAAATTTAGGGCAGCCCCAGTGGCCCAGCGGTTTAGTGCTGCCTTCAGCCCAGGGTGGGTCCCAGGATCAAGTCCCGCATTGGGCTCCCTGCATGGAGCCTGCTTCTCCCTCTGCCTGTGTCTCTGCCTCTCTCTCTCTGTGTGTCTCTCATGAATAAATAAATAAAATCTTTAAAAAAAATTTTAACACATTACCTGAGATTTAAGATTCCTCAAGAATAGCCATCAGCCACATGTTTTATCCTTCCTAAACCTCGCAATCTACAGAGCTCGTGTTCCAGAGGCAACTTGGATACCAGTCTGATTACACTAAACAACATCACAGTGAAAACAACGTTTGCTTTAATAAATACTTCTCTTTAACCTGAAACTCTAATTCTATTAGAAAATGGGGAACACTAATGCTAAAATACATTACGCTAGCTAGGTCAAAGGAAGTCAGGGTTTCCAGGCCTCAGGGTACAAAATTGAACCGGCTCAAAATATCTTGCTGAAATAAATATTATCTCAATCTTGTGGACATAAGGCCTTTTCAACATTTCCAATACCAAAGGCAAGAAGTCTCGCATGACCTCGGCCTGTTGGAGAAGGCCAGACCCTCCCCGTCACGCCACCAACTCGGGCTAACGGGTAACTACCTTACGCACCACGTCTTAACATTTCTGATTTCTGGGAACAATTATTTGAATAACAGTAGAGGAACCCTTCCACTCTCTTTCCTGGACTGAAATGCTCATCACATCTTATCAGACTGTCTCAGGAAGCACTTAAAATATTTTCTTTATAAATATTTTCTAAAATTTCATAAATTATGCTTTATTTCATTCATTGTATTGGATATCTATAACACCCTTAATTCTGGAAACACACGTCCTTGAATTGTGACAAATATTTGTAGTTTTTAAGCCAGACTGCCCGGGTTTGATTCTGACTGCCCCTTATTAACCGTGACCGTGGACAAGTTGTTAAATCCCTCTGTGCCTTGTTTTGCCATCTGTAAAATGGAACAGTGACAGTTCTTAGAGCTGTGGTCACTGTATGCATCCTATCAGGCAGCCCAGTGAATGGCACCAGCCAGAAAGAATAGAGGTTCCAGCTCCCTCCAGGGGCTCATCCTTGGTATATGGAGAAGCTACCAGAATGCTTGCTTACATGCAAAGGGGCAGTCCTAGTGCTTCTCAAGTACAATTCAGATAACATTCTGTGGGAGGAGAGGACTCAAAAGCAATTTCATACAGTGGATATTTTTATTTTATTTTATTTTATTTTATTTTATTTTATTTTATTTTATTTTTATTTTAAAGATTTTATTTATCTATTCATGAGAGACACAGAGAGAGAGAGAGGCAGAGACACAGGCAGAGGGAGAAGCAGGCTCCATGCAGGGAGCCCGACGTGGGACTCGATCCTGAGACCCCAGGATCACACCCTGGGCTGAAGGCAGATGCTCAACCGCTCAACCACTGAGCCACCCCCCATTCGATGGGTGTTTTAGAAATGAGTGCCTTCTGCGCTGCTGCTGTGATCGAGTCACTTATGTCACCCCAGGCAGCCACCCCACATGCTCTGCTTGTGTTTGTTTTACATTCTCACATTCTAGCCTCGAAGAAGGGAGTCTGCTTTCCTCTTTTCCGCTCTGCCCCCAGATCGGTGGCCTCTACAAGACACCACCGCGCTGCAGGACCCCCAAAGCTAACCAATCACAAATTTTAAATTATCAAGTGGTCTACTTTGGTTTTTCTTTATAAAATGCTCCAATACATTGGAACAGTAGGCCACCTTGGGAAAATTTTTTTTTTTTTTTTTGAAAATGTCTTTATCCTAGTACCAAGTGCAGAAAAGTTGGCACAAAGGTGGTCAGGAGAGGAGGGAGGGGTAATACCTGAGAAGCATTTGCGGGGGGTGAGGCAGAGACCGAGGGTCAGTGCAGAGGAACTGCAAAGACCAAACTGATGTGAGTGGGCAAAAGAAAATTTCTCAAAGCTTCTGTTAACCTCCCAAAAAGTAATGCATTAGAGAAGTAATAAAAACGAAGTTCAAATAGATGAACACATGAATTTAGGATAATTCTAAACCCAAATACAAAAGGGTTTCCACCACCATCTACCACTTCTTCAGGGTCTCTTGGTATTATGCTCAAGAAATACTTTAATAAAAATAAAAATAAAAGTTGGGAATATCTTCTCATAGGTGATTTTCCTAGCACTGACCCACCATAAACCTACATTTTTTCCCTGCCGAAACTATGGATATTTTCTTTAGAAAATCATTTTTCTTTCCAACACAAATTGTCAGTGATCCTCGTGAGAAGAAACTGCATCACCAGTAGACGGCGAGGTGAATGCTAATAGCCCTACGTGGCCACCCCAAGGACAATGTGTCAAGAGGGCTCACCGGCCCTGTCACACTATCCTGTCTGTCTCAGCCCTCCGGCAGGTGGCAAGACCAGAGGTAGCATTCTTTGACTTGTGGCTTTGTGGCTGCATCACTCCAATTTCTGGCTCTGTGGTCATATCACTTCCTCATCTTCTGTCTGTAAAACCTCTCGTGTGAGCTTCTTATAAAAGCATTTGTCATTGAATTTAGTGGATGTGACCATCCAAATAATCCAGGATGATGGTTTCATCTCAAGACCTTTAACTTAGTTACATCTGCAAAGACCCTTTCTCCAAATAAAGGAACACTTACAGGCCTAGGAATTAAGGCTTGGACATACCCTTTGGGGAACCACCATTCAACCTATAAGGCTGATGAGGCTGCTGGAGGAAATGGGGTTGGAGATGCCCAATAGCTTAAGATGAACCTGGTAGACGGTTAGGAGAGAGGAGGAAGAGTGGGAAGTGGATAGCTCTGGGCAACAGCCCTACTTTTCTAGCTTCCCATATAATGAATATTTCTGTTTTCAGTTGATGTGCTGGCTACATGGTATCTTCTGTGATGGGTAGGTAGGAGCCTCTCCCAAAATAGAGCTTTGTCATTATCTCAAAATACTCTACATAAAAAAAATTCTATTGGATTAAAAAGCTATCCTCATTAGCAATGGAAATTTTAATGTTACAGTTGCCAGTGAGAAATAGATTGCTAAATTTTTCAAATATAATTTTAACTGTTGCAGTATTTTAATGGTTTTAATACTTTTAACACGTGCACAAAAAAAGTGTCTCATCAATGGTAATTATCAAGAGTTTGCATCATTAGTAAGACTTGAGGAAGAAATCTATAGACACTTCAGTTATAAAAATGTGACACAAGGAATCAGATTCTTTCACCAAAGCAAGCTTAAGTTTCTCATTTTAAAAACTATATAAATATTTGTCATCTGACACTCTATATTGCCTGAATTCTGGAACATTAGATTTGCTTTGAGATAGCTGAGCATTTCAGTGATAAATATTTGTCATCTTTATATAAAGACAATGCTCAATTTCTTCATTAACATACTGTATTTTTACCACAATTATATAAATAAAAAATATATAATAAATTTTTTCAACAAGTCCCATATAAATGTCTCCAAATTACCTCTAGTTTAGCCCAGTGTAAAGAAATTGGGAAAAACTGGAATATGAAATAAGCATGAAGAAAGTGTGTCTGTGTGTATGTTATATAAAAGATTAGACAGATTGTGTGTGTGTGTGTGTGTGTGTGTGTGTGTGTGTATACAGTAGCAAAGGAATTCAGGAAAGAATGAGCAAGGAAAACAAGAAGGGAACTATGACTGGATTTGCCTCAGAGTCAGCAAAGCCCTCATGGAAATTTAATGACTGTAAGTCTCAAAAAGGGAGCAGTTAGAAGTGATCAGAAGACGTCATGACACTGATCCAGAGAGGGACACTTGGGTGGCTCAGTGGTTGAGCATCTGCCTTCAGCCCAGGGCATGATCCTGGGTTCAGGGATCGAGTCCCACATCTGGCTTCTGCAGGGAGCCTGCTTCTCCCTCTGCCTGTGTCTTTGCCTCTCTGTGTATGTGTCTCTCATTAATAAATATAAATTTAAATAAAATTTAAATTAATTTAAATTTAAATAAAATTTTTAAAAAATAAGAAAAAAACTGACTGAGAGAAGCAGGACACTGATTACATCTAAAAATGCCATCTAACTCTCCAGCCAATAGGGAATGGCGGTCAAAAATAAATCCAAATCTAATCGTCTGGCTACACATTCACACAGTAGTACACATTAGCAATAAGAGGAATACCCTAATAGTGTAACACAATAACATAAACTCAATGTAATTCTGAGTGAAAAAGCACAAAAGAGTACATATTGTATGATTCCATTTATGTGAAATACGCATTCACTTGCCCCGCTGGAAGGCAGGGTAGGGGTGACCCTTAGGAAGTCATAGACCAGAAGGGGGTTCTGAGTTGCTAGTAATGTTTTCTTTCTTGATCTGAGAGCGGGTCACCCAGGTATAGTCCGTTTGTGACAATTCACTGAACAGCACACTAATGATACGTACACTTCTCTATATGTGTATTTTCTTCGATCAAATTTAAGCCGGAGTACAATAAATCGTAAAATAAATGCCTCACTTTTGGTCTAATGCTTTCTTCTATTTTGTTGGGAATGTTATTTATTGGATGGAACACCACTGCTCTCCACTAAAATAAAAACAATAAAGCAGGTCAGCTTCCACCATGGTATACCGTGGCCAGGGCCAAAAAGTGCAGAAGGTGATGGTTCAGCCCATCAACCTCATTTCAGATACTTGCAAAATAGATCTCGGATTCAGGTGTGGCTTTATGAGCAAGTAAACATGCGGATAGAGGGCTGTATCATTGGTTTTGATGAGTACATGAACCTTGTGTTAGATGATGCCGAAGAGATTCATTCTAAAACAAAGTCAAGAAAACAACTGGGTCGGATCATGCTAAAAGGAGATAATATTACCCTGCTCCAAAGTGTCTCCAACTAGAATGATCAGTGAAGTGAGAAATTCTTGAGAAGGCCACGTAGTTTCTTTTTTTAGATGTCCTTTGTTGGGAATAGAGTTCTAAAACCCTTGTTTGTATTGTTTTGATTACCTTTATGTTATTACCAGAAGACAATAAATGCTGTGGGATTGTTTTTATTAAAAAAAACAACAACAATAAACCAAGGGCTTACATGTTCTTCAACAAAAAGCGTCCATTTAAAAGTTAGGTGTTGGCATGCCTGGGTGGTTTAGGGGTTGAGCGTCTGCCTTTGGCTCAGGGTGTGACCCTGGGGTCCTAGGATCGAGTCCCGCAGGGAACCTCTTCTCCCTCTGCCTGTGTCTCTGCCTTTCTCTCTCTCTCTCTCTCTGTGTCTCTCATGAATAAATAAATAAAATCTTTACAAAAATAAAAATAAAAGTTAAGTGTTGTAGCATAATTGGAAATGTGATTGGAAATACGGGGACGTATAGCATGCTTTTTGATGGAAAACAGAAAATGTCTCCTCTACTGAGTATGAGATAGTTGGAACCCAGTGTTTCTGGACTCCAAGACCCATGAGTTCTCACCCACCCCAGGTGTGGCAGGGGCTGGTGATGCGCCCTCCACCCCCCCAGCCTCCCTCAGAGAGGCTGAGGCCACGTGACAGTGTAATTGATGGATCAGGACTGGGAAATGGCACACGTCACTGAGGCCAGCCTGACTCCTCCTCTACCCTCTCTTCCTAAAACATGTCAGGAAACAAGATTTCACATAACAGATACTGAGAACAGGGTGGGAGTAAATTTAAGGAAATCATCACTTGTCATTCACACCAACACACAACTATAAAGGTTGGTACAAACTAAAGAATCATTGTTATGTAATTATATGATTTTAAAAATTGCTTTCCTCTATCTTTTGCTACTTTCTTTGAACTCCACTTAAATATCCCACAGCTTTCATTTTGCTAATGTCCTTTGGGTTTTGGTTTGTTTTTGTTTTTTGTAATGTTGCCAAATAATATTCACCTGAAATCTGTGTCACTCTCACATGTATACACACACACACACACACACACACCCAACATACTCACTGCTTTTCCATATTCATTGTTAATACTACAGAAAAATCTTACATGGCCAGGAGGAAATTTGAGCAAAATGTCAACATTTACATCTACATATTATTTATGGGCTGTTAACTGATAGGAACCCCCGCATCAGGATGACTCAATGATTACAATTGCTCTTTTGTTTGAGCATTTAAAGAAGAAAGTGTGGCTGTGAGGAGGGGGAAAAATGGTAGAAAGTAGGAGAAGGAAAGGAAAGGAAGTTAAGGGAAGGCTACAGTGTTAGAAATGCAGAGTGGTTAGGAGAAAAAGGGTATTTTTGATGAAAATCATGTGACAGAAAGGAGTCTACTGTGCAGGCACTGGTTTCACAGTTATTGCTTGCTCTTCAGTATACTTTTTTGTTCATTTATTCAATTTATTTAGCTAGCTCACAAAATTGCACCACTCCCTTCAGGCTGGTGGATAAAGAACGGGCAGCAAGACAACTAGGAAACAGTCTGAGAGTTTATATTGCTGGTTACACCAGTGCCCCTTGTAACAATTTTTTAAAGAAATAGAAATATGTAGGCCAGTGGTTTCTTCAGAAGAAAGCAGCCTTCACATTCCAGAAACTCATGGGGAGGTCATTGAAAAGAACAAGGCATGCACACAGAAATGTGCCTCAGAGAATCAGTCATTCCTTGAGACTCTATATTGCCTGAATTCTGGAACATTAGATTTGCTTTGAGATAGCTGAAGTGACACGGGTCTCCCTGGTAAAGAGTGGGAGTAAAACCCAACAAGGTCATTCACCTTGGGAGCTGGGGTAAGAGTAGGGTTAGCCAATCAGTTCATGGCCATATTTTTATTTAAAGTGGTTGGCTACCCAATGGGTGAGACTCCACAGCTAGAGAATCAGCAGATGAAGAAACCAATTTAAGAAGGAAAACAATAGCAACGACAACCTTGAATACCAGCGGCAAATATAAGATTTGGTTGTGTGCCAACAGGATGCCAACGGTTTGCGTGGCACATGGTGGCAAAGTTGACAGGACTTGGAAATCAGAGTCCTGGACTCCAGTTTGCACCCATTTTTTGTAAAGTCTGATCCTCACTTTTCTTATCTGTAAAATGAGCAGATTCTTATGAAATGAGCTACAGGACTTCCTCTCATCCAGTACTGTATTACGGCACCCATGAAGCTGTGCTCCAGGGTGTGGCTTGTGGTGACAGCTGTGAAGTCAAGCAGAGGAGCGGAGTAAGCCTCATATCTCAATCTCTGTGGAGTTCTAGAAAGTCAAGAGTCTGCAGTAATGGAAGCACAAACTGTGAGTTTTCTTTTTTTATGAAAGAGTGATCTAGGCTGTGATCTTTGAGGGAAGTGAATAAAAGAGGAAAAGAAAAATGTAGGGAAAAGAGGAATGATAACCCAAATATAATGCTTAAGAAAAGTTGCAGATAAAATTGCCTGAGAACTGTTGTTCCAAATGGCTTTGTTGTGTTCTCCACATTGTCGTTATTTTAGCTTGTTTTGTTTTTTAGGTTCCTTAGAATCTGTGTATTTTAGAAATGTAGAAGGCAAGAGTCATCCAAATGAAAATTGAGATATAATACCTCTTGTCTGGTAGTGAATCGCCACCCCTTCCTTTAAATCTGGGTAGTTTCTTTTTCTTTTTTTTTTTTTTAAGGATTTTATTTATTTATTCATGAGAGACCCAGAGAGAGTGGTAGAGACACAGGCAGAGAGAGAAGCAGGCTCCTTGCGGGGAGCCCGATGAGGGACTCGATCCCGGATCCCAAGATCAGGACCTGAGCTGAAGGGAGATGCTCAACCACTGAGCCATCCAGGTGTCCCAAATATGGGTAGTTTTTCAAAACTTAGTTTCACAAATAATGTTGAAAACCACTCAAGGGGCGCCTGGATGGCTCAGTTGGTTTAGTGTCTGACTCTTGCTTTTGGCTCAGATCATGATCTCAGGATCCTGAGATCCAGCTCCCATTGGGCTCTGCATGGAGCCTGCTTAAGGTTCTCTCCCTTTCCCTCTGCTCCTCCTCCCATCCCTGCTTGCATGTATGGCCTCTCTCTTTCAAGAAGAAGAAGAAGAAAGAAGAAGAAGAAGAAGAAGAAGAAGAAGAAGAAGAAGAAGAAGAAGAAGAAGAAGAAGAAGAAGGAAGAGAAGAAGAAGAAGAAGAAGAAGAAGAAGAAGAAGAAGAAGAAAAGAAGAAAAGAAGAAGAAGAAGAAGAAGAAAAAAAGAAGAAGAAGAAAAGAAGAAAAGAAGAAGGAGAAGGAAAAGGAAGAAGAAGAAAAGAAGAAGAAGAAGAAAAGAAGAAGGAGAAGGAGAAGGAAGAAGAAGAAGAAGAAGAAGAAGAAGAAGAAGAAGAAGAAGAAGAAGAAGAAGAAGAAGAAAGGGAAGAGGAGAAGGAGGAGGAGGAGGGGGAGAAAGGGGAAGAGGAAGGGAAGGGGGCAAGAGAGAAAACCACTCAAAATCATTAGTACACCCTAGTTTTTAGTTTTTAGTCTGCTACATTTGCAAATACATTACTACAAGACAAAACACCAAACTTTCTAGTGATTTTGTAGAAATTTAGACTTTAAAGGCATCTGTAGAAATCAACAAACCCATACCCCCCTTGGGTTCCGTAAAAGCTGAATGCCCTTCCAAGGTAACGCAACTCATCAATACTCATGGTAGGAGCAGAAGCCAGCTATTCTAATTCCATTCATACCACAATCACAAATGCATGCTGTCTGGCTTTGAAGCAGGCGGGCTTTCTTTTTGAGAAACGAATTATATAGCTTCAAAGAAATAACTGTCAACTTCATTAAAAGTTGCTATGGGGTGTCTGGGTGGCTCAGTCAGTTAGGTGTCTGCCTTGGGCTCAGGTCATGACCCCAGCGTTTTGGGACCAAGCCCGGGCTTCCTGCCCGGTGGGGGGTCTGCTTCTCCCTCTCCCTCTGCTCCCCTCCTGCTCACGCTCTCTCTTCCTCCTCTCTCTCAAACAAATAAATACAATCTTTAAAAAAAAAAACCCATTGCCATCAGTAAATAAGGTCTGATGATCTAATATGTAAATTAATTACTGTAGTCGATACCGTTGTATTGTATAATTGAGATTTGCTAGGACAGAACTTAAATGGTCTCCCCACTTAAAGAAATCGATATGTGGGGTGATGGCTACACCAACTAACTGGACTGCAGGAATTCTTTCACAACGTCTACATATATCAAATCACCACAATGTACACTTTAAATATCATATGATTTTATTTATCAATTATGCCTCAGGAAAGCTGAAGAAAAAGTTGAGATCAAATAGGTTTTTCCAGAAGAATTCAGGAAGTCTATATTTCCTGCAGTATCCCATTTGAACATTTGCTTGTGACTTTCATAAATGAATAATATTTTGGCAAAGTGTAATATTTCCGGTTAAAATCTCTCACCTTGCAACTCTGCAGGCATTATTCCTGTTTCCTGGCATTGGATGCTACTATAGAAGACAAAAGCTATCTTATTCCCTGCTCTTGTCCATAACTTCCCTTGTTTTCTAGGTGCCCAAAGAATTATTTTCTTCTTTCTCAAAGTTTAATTATTTCAATAATGTATGTTTATATTGATATGTATTGATTATTGTTGTTGTTGTTTTTTTTTGTTTTGTTTTGTTTTTTTTTACAATCTGCACTCTTCTTCCTTCATTGCAGGGAAAGTTTCCTCTACATTTTTGAAGAAAACTCTATTTCTTTTGTTGGCACTTCTACTTTAGGGACATCTAGAATCCTCATATTGAATTTTATTTGCTCATCCTATCACTATTTCTATAATTTGTTAAATCCCTGTGGGTTTTGAAGTTACCTAAGTTTTTTCTATGCACCAGAATTTATATTTCCAGCCATATCTATTTTGTATTTTGTTCTTTCCACTTTATTATACTGTTCTGGTTAACAATTTGCTTGCTTAGTAACTGCCCTCTTAATCTCATCCTATTGTTATATTTCATACTTATTTCTGAATTCATGATTTTATACTTTTTTAATTCTTTTTTAAAAGATATACTTATTTATTTGAGAGAGAGAGAGAGCAAGGGGAGGAGCAGAGGGAGAGAGAGAGAGAATCCCAAGCAGAGTCCCTGCTGAGTGCAGAGCCTGATGCAGGGCTTCATCTCACAACCCATGAGATCATGACCTGAGTCAAAATCATGTCAGACATTTAATCAACTGAGCCACACCCAGGCACCCACCTCCCTTTTTTTGTTTGTTTGTTTTTTAATAAACTCAAAGTACTCACATTAGGTTGTCCTCTATTCTTGGATATTTTCCTCCAGACAGAGTCCATTATTTTGCCTTTTGTATGCCATGTTCCACATTTATATACAGCTCTATCTAGCTATTGATTGATGAATCACATTTCTACATCTGGTTCCTTCTTACCATGACAACAGATATTGCATGATAAAATCTATTTGAAAACCACCTTTCTCATTTCTTGGTATGACACTTTGAGTCTAATTTTGAGATCTGAAATTCTCTATTTTCTGTATACTGAGGCTATAGATGGGGGAGAGGCAATGCTCCAACAGAGTCTTATATTTTATTCCCTTCTGAAACACTTTTAAAGAAACTATAGCAAGGCTCACTGCATCCAGCCAAGGATGCATTGACTCTTGCAAACTTTTTCTCTATCCACCTTAGCATGAGTCCCTAGAAATGAGCAGGATCTTGGGGGTTTCTTGCCTTTACTGAGATCAAACAATGAAAGCCTATGTACTCAAAAGTATTTCTTGTATTTTTCCCTTGGTCTTCCAAGGATGCCCGGTCAGACCATTTCTCTTCTTGTGGAATTTGTTGGTGAGAGTGTCGTTACATTGTGGATTCACACTATTAACAGAGTATTGCTTCTGCAGAATGGAAGCAGGGCTAGCTAGAACTCTGTGCCACACCAGAATTCTCTCATCCAATACATTTTTTGTGTGTCAACTTTGTGCCAAGCCCATTTTTGGTTTATAGTAGTTGACAAAATAAACAAAATACCTGCCCCATGAAGATCACCTTCTAGGGGAAATGAAACAACAATGAATAAAAAAAAAAATTCAGGTGCTATAAGTTTGATGAAGAAAAATGAAGTAAGCATAACAGAAAGTAACAGATTTTAGAATTTTGGATAGGGTGGTCTGAAAGGACCTCTGATAAGGTGACATATGAGCTACAGACCTGAAGAAAGTAGAGAAATGAGCTATGCTATCCAAGGGAAGAACTCTCCAGGCCAAGGAAATATAAATGCAAAGGCCCAACACTGGAAAAGTGATTGGCATGTTTGAAGTAGAATGAGGAGGCCAACAAGACTGGTAGACAATGAGGTCACAAAGGCAGTGGGAGCCAGGATCTAGAGAGGCCAGGAGACTTTGTAAGGATTTGGCCTTTTACGCTGAGGAAGATGGAAAGCCACTGATGGGTTTTGCATAGAGGAGTGACATGACATTTTGAAAAAAGCTTTCTGTCTCTATCTCCCTTTCAAGAAACTACTTTTCAAATTTATGGAGAGAGAGGGTATACAATTTTCTTGTTAAGCTGCTGCTGAATTTAAACTTTTTTTGGCGGGTTGTGGGGAGGGCGGTGGTTAGGTGTTGGGAGGAGAGGCTATGAACCTTCATGCAGCCATCTCTGCAGTCCAGGGCAAGCAAGTTTGTTCCCACTGCGCTCTGGTGCCTTGGAGGAAGGGTCTCACTCACCTGACACAACACCCAGGAAAGCTGTACCCTGAGGCAATCTGGGAATGGCCCAGTGGGCACATTTGCCTGCCCTAGCCTCAGATGAGCCTTCTGTGTGATTAGACAGCATATGCCTGTGTGGTAGTACTTCACAGTTCCTTTTTTATAAATATGTGACTCATAACAGTATTGTTCTTTGTTTAGCCTTCATCTTTCTCAGAGTTTGAAGTGTTTGTAAAAAAAAAAATATAGTTACAGGTTTATTTTTCAAGATTGCTACCTTAAATCAAGAATTTTTAAAAACATAATTATGGGTGTTCCTGCAGGCTCAGTTGGTGAAGCATCTGCCTTCAGCTCAGGTCATGATCTCAGGGTCCTGGGATGGAGCCCCGCATCGGGGTCCTCACTCAACGGAGAGTCTGCTTGTCCCTCTGCCCCTCCTCCTGCTTGTGCTCTCTCTATTTCAAGTAAATAAATAAAATCTTAAAAAAAATAAAGACATAATTATGACCCCAAATTTCTTAAGAAAAAGGATGCTAACTTACAGAAGTAATGTTACATTTGCATGAAGGAAATGCTATTAACCCACTAAGATAATCAATAAATTATTTCTGATACCAAATGTATAACAAGATTTCGTGAAAATCTGAAGGAGAGGGTTTCTGATAAAAATTCATCATATTTTGCCTTTTATTTTTAACTGGAGTATTTCAAATTTAGTTGCTGCATTAAAAGGAACTCCAAATTATCTTCATGTGAAAGTCTAGGTCTTGGGCCTGATGTTTACTGTCTTTGAGTAAATGGAAATAATTATTTGAGCACAGTAGAAACAATAGCACTGGATTTATTAAACTCTGGTTCAAGATGTAAATTTACATGCAATTTTATGGGTTATCTATATTGTAATGGGCAAAACCAGTTAAGTGTTAAGGGAGTAAGAAGTTAACTTTGAACTTACACATATTTTAAATAAAACTTTTGGCTATGGCAAAGACAACCTGAATTTTTAAAGGACAAACATTGAAAAAAACCCTAAACTATTAACGTTATATGTAAGATAATTGACCACCATGTCAATAAGCTTCTCGGTCATATATGGTATATGTGCTTGTGGAGTTTTTTGTCAGAGAATCTTAATCAGATGTGTTCTATGTTTTGGTGAAGAAATCCTAGCAACTACACAAAGGTTGTACCAATTTTCACTTCCACCAACTATCTATGAGAACTTTCCCAAATTCATAAATCACTATTCTCTGGTTTGGCTGAAGTTAGAGAATTGTTAAATAATGTAATGTTTGCATAACACTTTTTCTGAACACAACTAGTTCAGTATTTTAACACTGTGTTTAAATTCATTTTTTTTTAGACTTTAAAAAACGATTTATTTATTTATTTTAGAGAGGAAGGAAGAGGCAGTGGAGGAGGGAGACTCTTAAGGAGACTACTCACTGAGTGGGAAGCCCAACACAGGGCTCGATTCCATGACTCTGCGATCATGACCTGAGCAGAAACAAAGAGTCAGACACTTAACCAACTGCATCACCCAGGCACCCCACACTGCATCTAAAATTAAAGGAAAATTTCTTTATTATTGAAAAAATTTTTGTGATGAGTAAACGAAATCCCACCATTTAAAATGAATCATACTATGAAAGACATCTATTTGATCTACTTTCCTCTCTGAGCAAGCAAAACCCATCTAGGACCTTTGTTTAAGATTATAAAACAATTTTTAAAAAAGTACTAAAAATACATGTAAAGCAAAAATAGAAAAACAAGACATAGTCAATATTTCTGTCTCTATCTTGTCTCTATCCATTTTTTTAAAGATTTATTTATTTATTTGAGAGAGAAAGAGAGTGTGTGCAAACATGCAAGAGTGGGGGGTGCAGGGGGTAAGAATTTCATGCAGACTCCCCACTGAGCATGTCGCCCCAAGTGGGGCTCAGTCTCACAACCCATGAGATCATGACCTGAGCATAAATCGCCAGTAGTTCGTTTAAGCAACTGAGCCACCCAGGTGCCCCAATCCATTTTCAATAAAAGCCTAGAAGAAAAGGTATGTTAACCATAGGGAATCAATCAATATTCTTATAACTTAATATTTCTTGAAGTTTGTACCGAGAAGTACTGAAAACATTCTGTGAGAAACCTTATGTCAATGTCCAAGGGCCCACACATTTCTCTCTCCAACTGTAAACTCCTCAATTCTGTATACACCTAAGTAAAAAGTAAGGCAAACATAATGAAGTTAGGAATCTATTGTACTAACTATAGATACACAATGTGCCAGGCTCACCAAGTCATGAGCAGGCAATGTCTAATAGAAGAAGTTCAAAGTACAAACATTTCCCCCTCAGCTTCTCCTAACTTTTTGTTCAGTCTTCTTGTGTGAACCAATATTACCGTAAAAATAGGCTAATGCGTGCCTGATTATATCATTCCTTAACACGCCTAGGTATCAAAGCCTATACATGTGTAGAAAACAAAGCAAATCCTTGTAAGAGGTAGTCACTACTAATTAATTAATTAGTTAATGGGCAATTTATTTTGATTCTTCTTGTTTGATGATAAAAACATTTAATGATTTCAATTTGCCTTCTAGCACCATCCCACAGATCTTTCATTAATTGATTTAATTAATACTATTTTCTGAGTAATTATAAATTTTTATTTTCTTCATGGCAGTTATTGAGAAAAATAACTTTAGATCTACGAGTGATTGACATTTTTTTAACATTCGTGTGTAATGACTTCCTAGTTTTATTGCATTGTTGTCAGACATTATGACCCATACAATGTCTTATAACTTCCATGATTTGAAAGGTGGATATTTATTCTCTGTCTATGGGGTATAGTTTGATTTAGGCTTTTAAACTAACATAATCCTCCTATTCAGATCCTGTATATTATTACGTAGTATCACTTAAAGGCTGTTCCAATTGAGGTCCTAAAGGCTAAGAACAATAGATTAGGTGCTGAGAGTTCTAGCATTCCAAGTCAACGGACTGGATGACCCTGATGATATATTCCAAGAGATTATAAAACCAATTGTCCCAACATTAGCAGGTCGCAGTGGATTACAGCAAAATAATGAAGATTAAACTTCAGAGCCCCCTCACTTGCACGGATGCTTCCTCAGACAATGAAAACTGTCCATTAAAAGGGTATTTTAATACTAATCGTTGCATCAGAAAATTGGAAACACCTGAAATCTTACAGCTCATATATGAAAGAAATTTCATAGTGGTTTTCCCACTTTTTATGAGAATTCTAAAAATGTAGAGGGCAGTTCCAATAAAGAGGTGTAAAGGTGGGAGGAATCTCTAAACTAATAATAAAAAAATTTAACCATGACAAAGCAAAACTGAAGTGCCTTTGTAATATATCTATTGAAAATGGCTTTTCTAAATCTTTGGCATATGAAGAGGAGACTGAAGAACATGCAGCCAAAACTCATAGGGAAAAAAGTATTTTAGAGGGGTGTGAAGTAGCTAATAAAAATTTTAATTTTTACCATTTTACCCATTTTTTAAATTTTTTCACATTTTAATTTTGTGAAGTTTAGGGTGATTTGAAGCTTTTTAAAATTGGTCATTAGTTCTGATTTCTTTTCATCTTTTTAGTAAATATTCACGTTCATTCCTAATTTCACATGTGTTCTTTTATATTCTTTCTTAACACCCCCAGAAAACTGAATCAGCTTCAGGCCCCGTGAAAGGTAGGTCACACACCTTCTGTGCTTATACACCTCCAGGGACTAAAGAATGAAGTATTTAAATAGAAAATTCATTTGTATCGCTCAGTTCAAGCCAAATAACCACAAAGTTAAGGATGCCCGACAAGAGCCAAGTAGTTCCCCGGAAAGGAGCATATTTGGGAAGTTTTAAAAGGGCCCCCACTCAGGACAACACCTTGAAGATTTGAAAGGACCTCAACATGAGAGGCTATGTGGGGAGGACTGCCCCCTGCTCCGCCCACCTCTCAACACCCACCCTGTATCTGAGGAAAGGCAGAAAGCCTTACTTCAAATGAAATTTGGAGCTCTGATTACTGCATTCGACTAGGCATTTTCACTACTGACTTCACCACAATTGTCCTTGTGGCTGAGTGACCCACCTGAAAGATCATTCAACTGGGAGGAAGAACTTAATTGAGCTGAAGAGAGTATGGGAAAAGAATAAAGTTGCTTTATATTACACCCTAATAAGCCCAACTTATTCAAGAAATGTTACCTTTAAACTTCTAAATCTGCCAAGGATTTAGAAATTTGCATAAAACCCGGCCTTGCTTTTTTTCTTTAGGGCTTCTTTTCTATTTTTAATACATTAAAAAAATGTATTTCAAGGCTATGTTACCTCATATATAAAGGTTTAACCTCAACAAGCATGTCAATATAAATAGCATCCATTACTTACTTCCCTTATTTTCTTTTCCTTTTTCTTCTTTCCTTTCTTTTTTTAAACCTATATCAACTAATTTAACTTTGAGAGAAGAGGATGTAGCCTATAATTTCTATTTTTTGGAATTTAAAAAATTTTCTTTGTTACCTTAAAAATGATCTTAGTAAAAAATAAATAAATAAATAAATAAATAAATAAATAAATAAATAAATAAAATGATCTTAGTAAAAAAAAAAAAAAAAAAGATCTCAGGCATTTCTCTAAATGTTCCATGATGTTGAAAGAGATGTACAGTCTCTAGTTTAAAAAGGTAAATTTTTCTACAAATCTAAATTTATATCTATAGCCAAATATAAGATTAAAGGATTTCCCCCTAAAATTATCCATCAGAAAAGAGAAAGTACCTACCTTATAGTTGAGTCCCATAGCAAATTCCAAAAAGAGTAGAAGAAATAGTGTGAAATTCCTTATACTTAACATTGGAAGCAGCACATTTGACTTTTTCCAGGTCTTACGAGCCCATCTATGTACACACAAAAATGGAATTGTCAGGGTTGTTCAAAATGATGACCCTAGGTGGCCTCCCCAGATCTCTTGCAACATCTTAGAACTTTTCTAAGTCCAGATTATACTAGGGAATGTGGTCAGCAAGGCAGTCAAGGATTCTGGGAGGAGGTCAGACATTATTTCAGATATACTAGAAAACCCGATGTGGAAGTACAAAAAAATAGTACTCCTAAGTTGGCAGGATTTATGCAAATTAAAAATGCTTATACCTTTTGGGCCATTAGTTCCACTTAGAAATATTTATTCTCGAAAAATATTTGTACATGTGCAACAAAAAAATACGGTATTGTGCTTTTCCAATCTGTTAAGAGGGTAGATTTCATGCTAAGCGTTCTTAAAGCAAAAACCCCACAAGGACACATGGGAACTCTGAGAGGTGCTATATATGTCTATTAACTTGATTAATTATTTTTTTAAAAAAAGATTTGGGTCCATTTCTATTTTTTGAGATTTGTGGTACATAAAAGTTGAATAAATGTCAAAACAGGTTGCAAAAAAAAAGTATGAACAGGAACTTTTGGAAACATTATTTTAAGAGCAAAAAATAGGCAATTATCCAAATGCTAATCAATTGAGGATTAACTAAATAATGATACACTCGTACCATGAACTATTATTCAATAATTATAAGTAAAAGATATGTGCTTACATGCAAGATCCATAAGACACTGTCAGGTTTTTTTTGTGAACTTGCAAAAACAATATATAAAGTTTCATCCCATTTGTGAAAGTGTGTGTGACTTTGCCCAAATGCCCACGAAGGGCTTTGGAAGAATATGCAACAAACTATTAATAATGCACTTTGGGAAAGCAAGTAGAGCTGGGGCGGGGGTGCTGAAGAAATGCTGACGTTATACTTCTCAACTGATTAAACTTTACAATGAATTATGTAAAGTTGTATAAAAGACTTATGTATTAGTCGTCTAAAAGACTATAATAAAAATATGGAAATCTTCCCTTCTACAACTATGGAAGTTTGGGTTTTTGTAACCTACAGAGCCAGAAAGTTCAATTGAATGCAGTATGGATTATGAAGCTTTAAAATTTTGCATTTCCATTTATTACATAATACTAAAAATATTATTCTCCTTCATTGCCACTAAAATTTTATTTTTTTAAAGAGATCTCATAGATCTCTTTAACATTAACAAAGGTACCAGATTATACCTGCTATAGGCAAATGAAGAGATCATCAGATCAATATTTGTAAATCAGCAAGCATTTATTAAATATAAGCTATACTTCCCATATTTGGTGAGAAATATCACCAAGCGTCATGGAATATTAAATGTAGTGACATTCTATGTGAACTATTCCCAGAAATTCCAAATAAATTAAACCACATAGCTTCTGGTAACCATATATATATATATGTTTTATATATATGTATGGTGACCATGTTTTTATATGTGCATATATGGTATATATGCATATATAACTATATATATGCTTTTAATATTAATAATAATATAAATATTATGATAATTGACTACTTGAATAATAGCAGTTAACTGCTCTGGTATTTTCCAGTGTTTAATAGTAAAATCAGAAAACGTTAATAAAAATACCATAATGAATAAATAATGCTGTCACTATTTAAACATGAGAAACTGACGGTAAACGACTTTAAGTGTCTTCATCATGGCACTTAGGTGGGCTTAATAAAGTAGGAGACAAGCTATGAGAAGCCAGAAGAACATGAAGCTGTGGTTGGTTGGGAAGGTTTTGGAAGGGGACAGAAAACATCACAAGGTCATTTCACTGTGGAATAAAACTCAAAAAAGGACTACTTGGAGACAAAAGAGAATGATGCCTACTTATCTTATGCTGGGACTGGGGCAAGAATCCCAGGGAACGAAATGTATCATCACACGGACCAGGTAGGAAATCTCCATGAAGTGACAAAACTAGTCTCAGATTTCCGGTGGAACTGAGAATTCTACAGGTTCTTACAAACTATTGACGCAAATCTAACGTAAATTTTGTCTTTTTAAAATCCAACTCAGAAACATCCATGTGACTCGTAATGCCATCTCATCTTATTTATTATTTTTAGGATGTGTCTCCTGCTTTTTCTTTATTTCAGTTCCTTGCTAAAACTATCATTTTAAGCTTTCTAGGTATCAAGGACTTTGTCAAGAGAAAGGACTAGATTGCTGCTACCACACCACCAGGCTGTGGGTGACTCAAGAGGACAGACAATGTTATTTAACTCTGCATCCTTAGCAACCAGCTCAGAGTCTGGCTTCTTGCAGCTGCTCAATAAATATTTGCTGAATGATTCAGACGTGGAGCAGACCACCCCAGGGAAGCCAGGTGTCACGTTAACAGAAACAGACCAGATCAAGGGCAGAGGTGACTGGACAATCAGAGCAGGCGGAGAGAAAGAATTTCAGAGGTGTAAAACTCAACTGCAAACATGACTTTAGTCTTTCTAAACCCATAATAGCAGGGCCCTAACTGGGACTAGGTAGGCTGCTGTGTTTGAGTATATTCTTAAGTAACTAATAGAATAAAGTTGTTTACCTCAATACGACAGAACAGGTCAAAACTCAAAGGGCTTTATTGTGCTTGAAACCTTCCTAGAAAAGTCTGGAAGTAGGACTGAAGTGGCACAGTTCATTCTTTTCATTTAGACAACCGCCTCACACCTTCTCATCGGTTGTTCCCATTACTGAGCATCCGAGATGGGGTGGGGGGTGCTTTTTTTGATGGGGAATATATTGAGACCGCCTGGGCCAACTAGAGAGAAGTGATGCTTTTCACCAAGTTTGTTGAATCCAATAAAATATCCCAGCTTTTCCTCCAACCCATGACAACCATAGGCAAATATCACCCTTTGATCTGTAGAACATTCAAAGTGAATGAGAGAGTTAGATTTTCTTTTCAAAATCTGTACTAGTTGACTAATCTCATTTAAATGCATGAAAGGAAGTGGGTGAGAGAAACAAGGTAGGTCACTCAGCCTCAGTGCCCACATATTTTACTTTAACTTAAATTTATGTAATGGTCTCCTTGACATTATTTCAAGACTCACCATTTCTTTCCATCTTTATGCTGACAAGAGAAAATTGTCCTTCACAAAGACATGGGAAATGAGTATACATTTTTTTTAAAAGTCTGATGTTCACAAGTATTTAAGCATAAAATTCAATTGAAATTAAATAAAAAAAAAAAAAAAAACCTCTGACTTTCTGAGTGTCCCCTTGGAGATTTTGATTAATGGCTTACTATGAAGGGCATAGGTTAGAAAAACCTGTTATCTTTCATTACATGGAATTAAGTGATATTTTAATTTATCGGAGTGCCAAATTTCATTCTGACAACGAATGTGACTTCTAAGGCACCTCACACTTTTCCTTTTAAAAGGCTCTCCCTCTTCTAAATTACATATTTGGCTCCTATGTTACTCTTATCTCTTCTATCTCCGGGTTTGGCTCTAACACAACTATTGCAGCTGGACCATGGACTGCCCCTGCCTGGCAAGAACCTGTGGAATTTTGAATTCATGCTTTAGGAAAATTTCATTTTCTCCTCCTATTAATTGTGATGTCATATTCAAAATATTTCCCAGCTCCGGGGGGGGGGGGGGAATGTTTTCTTTTTCCTTGCATTCCCTTTTCTTTTCCTACTACTACAGAATTAAAACTACAAATGCTGCGAAATCCCTCAGTATATGCTGGTTTAACATACATTAACATATATCCTGTCAAACTGACGTTGACATGGAGTATCTGCCAATGTACTTGAGTGATTTTTAAAATGATAATATAAACAATCATCACCAAACCTCCATGAGCTGTAAAGCAATAAGTATTACAGGGGATACATATAAATAGCTGAATTTGTGCCCCTATGAATTTTCTCATAATCTGGTCCAACTTCAGAAATGGATAAAGTCTAGCTTCCTTTCATACTTAGTTCATACCTAGGAACTTCATACCTAGTTTCATACTTATCTCTTGGTTTATGAAGATCCCACCTTGAGAACACACTCTCAAATTAGAACCAATCTATTTCATGAGACAATAAAAGACTTTTTTTTTCTTTTTTTTTTTGCCTCAAAGTGATGGTTTTAATTCACCTAACTACTTCTATGGATGCATCTGAGTGAATCGCATGCCTCAGTCCTAGCTGCAGAAAAGAATGGGAAATACAGGGTATTCAAAAACATACAGGTCAGCCACTGATACGATGTGTCTCCATTAGCTATCCTTTGCTGCCCAATGTCAACATGTATACCTTTTTCTTCATTTAAACTTCCAACTACACTATTTCCTCACCCAACATTCTGCCACTATTTGTCATATGAATACAACAGTCCTCAGTCTATGAGATAACCCAAACCTCAATAGTTATTACATTTGATTTCAAGTCAGGGTCCTTCAGAAATATTCACTCTCCCTCTAGCTCCACCATGATCCTATCTTTTTTAAAAAATATTTTATTTATTTATTCATGAGAGACACACAGAGAGAGAGAGAGAGAGAGGCAGGGACACAGGCAGAGGGAGAAGCAGGCTCCATGCAGGGAACCTGACATGGGACTCGATCCTGGGTCTCCAGGATCACACCCTGGGCTGAAGGTGGCGTTAAGCCACTGAGCCACCTGGGCAGCCCCACCATGATCCTATCTTGCTGTGTTGTCAACTCTGTACTAAATACCGAGGTCACCTACTACCAACTCTTCTCCTTATATATAAAAAAAAAAAAAAAGTAGGAAAATGGAAGTGATGGAAGAGGGAGATAGAGAGCAAATACTTAGAGGTCTGTATTGGAAACCTATTTCAAGGAGGCTTAATTTTTTTTTCCAGATTTCTATTTGTGCTTCTTTATTCCTATTTAGTTAAATTTGCCTTAAAAATATCTGCCTGTCTTCGGTTTTCTAAGTGCAAGCAACTGAAAGGGCTTCTGTGTGCTGGAACGAGAGTGGTAAAAAGTGGGAGGTAAGAGTGGCAGCAACAATCAAGGTACTAGAACTTCCAAGAAGGAAAGACACCTAAGGAGAGAGTCAGAGGCTACTTGTACATCTAGAACTCTTTCCTGCTCACATCTTAGAAGGAACTGCTTTCTTTCAATTATGGGGGGGTCAGCACCTAAAAAAGGAGATGAATTTCACTAATGCTGGTCAGAAGGAATTCAGATATGTACAAAAGGTGAATTCAGAAGTCACTGGGGAGCCATTTGCAGAAAGGAAAGCAAGACAAAGCTTTACTTGGATCATTTTCACGTTTCAGATTTGATTGAACGTGCCAATTTACTGAGATGAAAAACTTTGTTGAGATAAAATATGCATAAGGGAAAGGGCAAATGAACAGCTCTATGAATTTTTGCAAAATGAACACACATGAAACGAGCTCCCTCTTAGTCTAAGCCCTTCAAAATTCATTCCCTAGATTTTTGCCATCACAAATTAATAAGGTATTTCTAGTTACCTGGTATATAAACTTTCCCTTCCCTGTTTTATTGGAAAGTGGCCCCTTGAGACATGCTGATGTCTGACTCCGGCTATGTTGACAGCAGTGAGAGGTGGTACAGGCACATATGAGGAAAAGTGGATTCCCTTAGGCAAGGTTGTTGCAAGACTCCAAGCAAGCCAGAGAAAGGCTCATGCCAGGGGAGAGGCCGATTATGCCTACAGAGGAGATTCTGTGGAACTTGGGGTTTTGTACTCTCAGGGTCTGATTCCTCTCATTTAGTTCTATTTTAATTCATCAGCTTCCATCTTGCTTAAGAAATGCCCTTTTACATGAGAATAAGAGTATAAGTCAAACTAACTGTAATTTGGTGACCCTTGGGATAAAATTTAAATTTTATTTTCAACTACAACTGTTCCACTGTTGACAAACGTAAAAGATAACTTCATATAATCAAGGAAATTATCTACTCTTGAATGCATCGGGGCAAGAATTTTGGATATTGAACATATTGTTTAGTGTCTGTAAGTTCTCCGGTGCACTTAGAAACAACCTACCTATGCCACTATCCCTGTATTTCTCATACATATCCTACTACCCCAGATCACTGAAGATTTATTTCCTAAAGCCTGTCATCGCAGGTAATCATAGATGAAGAATTAATTAATTCTTAGAATCCCATTATCTGGGGACATTTTTATTCCTAAAGCCTTCAGACATTAGTAAGTCATATAATCTCAGATTTCCATTTCCTTAAGGACTCTGGCTCCCTGTAACTTTTTCTGATACCATTTATTATTTTGGTCAAAGTACTAAGTTGGGAATAGTAGAACCAAGTTGGGCTACTTTCAACAATAAAGAAACATAAAGAAAACATAAAGAAACATAAAATGATATTGGGTCCTCACAGGATCTGTGAGGGTCAAAGACCCAATGTGAAATGCCATCGAACCTGAAACAATATTTGATCATGACACTTGCCCTATCTTGACTGCAACACCGCAATCTTCACAAAAACTGCAACTTTCCATAATGATGTTTGGGACTAAAGAAGAGAACTTCCTTCCTGCTCTATGTAAACTGTCAGATACCACCACCGCCACACTCATAAAGAGAGCACTGCCTTGAATGCCTAATGACTCATATTGCAAGTCAAACACTCAGGGACTTGAGTGGGTGGAAACCTTGTCATATGCACATGTCCCACCCACAAAGAAGGCTGGACAAAGGCTTCTGCCTTTGACACTTTGTATTTTGGTGTGCATTTCACCAAATATAAAAAAGGTGTTTAATTAACAATTGTTGGGTGGTATTTTGATCACCCACTATTCACCCTGCTGGTAAGGGAGGGATTTCTGCCCTATAGTTAGCTGTAGGGATGGCTCCACACTGCTACCCAACACGGGACCCAAGAGATCAGCAGCAGTTTACTAATCATACATACTCACAGCCTGTGAGAGGGGAACTCCACATCCCATACAAGTCTATCTAGGAGTTGTACTCAGGAACAGAGTGACCAAGGATACTGGAAGGCAGGCTTTGTAGGATCAAGAGGGACAGTGACTCTTAGTTCCCTTGACAGAAGGATGTGTTGGTTTATTTGAATAATCCCTGAGTAGTGGGCTGGCAAAGAAGTGAAGCCCACTATTTAGGGATTCGCAGCAAGCGTGCCTAGTGATAAGGAGGATTGCTAATCCATGATAAGGTGGGTGAGGGGACCTTATCTATGAAAGCAGAATGGGGAGGGGACTTGCAGTTAGGCCAGTCACTTAAGATCCTCCTCATTTTACCAGATGTCAACCTAGTACATAATGTTGACCCTTAACTTCAAGTCCCAAACCACAGATGGCCACATATATAATATACATCTACCACAACATATTTATTTTAAACACTGAAAAAATATTTTAAACAAAATTTTCATATTGAATATGCAATTTCATAAGCCATTTTTGCTTTCACATTATCATTACATTTTCTTTCTTTTTTTTAATCTATTTTTTTAGTAATTTCTGCATCCAACATGGCACTCAAACTCATGACCCGGAGTTCAAGAGTCACATGCTCTTCTGACTGAGCCAGCCAGGGGTCCCAAACATTTTCAAATGTCAAAGATAATCCTTAAAATCTTATTATATTTTATGTATATATATATATGTATTATGTATACATATATATGATTATATACATAATCATTTTAAGGCATTGTCTCTGTCATCCTGTAGGAAGGGCTGTGTCGTACAAGAACTTTTCTGAAACATGGGATGCCTGGGTGGCTCAGTCAATCAGACAGCTGCCTTCGGCTTAGGTCATGATCCCAGATCCTGGGATCAAGCCCCACTTTGCATGGGGCTCCTTGCTCAGCAGGGAGTCTGCTTCTCCCTCTCCCCCTCCCCCTGCTCATGCTTGTACTCGCTCCTTTTCTCTCTGTTATAAACAAACACAATCTTTGTTTAAAAAAAGAATTTTTCTGAAACAAATGATGTTTTATCCTATGTGACCTTTTCCTTAGTGTTAGAATATAGCTTGTTTAGAACTTTTCACAATTTCGAATCATGTTACAATGAACCTACTGATAATTCTTCTTGGGCCAGTCTTTATTATTAAATATTTTTTTCTAGCTCTATCAAGATATAATTGACATATAACATTGTGGACATTTAAAGTATACAACATATTGGTATTCATACACTTACATATTCAAAATGATTACCACCATAGCACTGGCTAACACCTCCATCTCATCACATCATTACTCTTTCTTTCTTTCTTTCTTTCTTTCTTTCTTTCTTTCTTTCTTTCTTTCCTTCCTTCCTTCCTTCCTTCTTTCTTTCTTTCTTTCTCTTTTCTTTTCTTTTTTTTTTTTTTTTGGGAAAGAGAGAGGGGGAAAGTGCCTATGAGCTCGGGGGAGGGGCCTGGAGAGAGGGGGAGAGAGAATCCTAAGTGTGGAGCCTGACACAGGGCTCAATCTCATGACCCTGAGATCATGAATGACCTGAGCCAAAATCAAGTGTCAGACACTTAACCAACTGAACCACCCAGGCGCCCATTACCATTTCATTTTGGTAATAAGAACATTTAAGAACTATTCTCTTAGAAACTTTCAAGTACAGATGATCTCCAACTTACAACAGTTCAACTTACAATTTTTCCACTTTACAATGGTGTAAAAGCAATATACATTTCATAAAAACTATACTCAGATTTTGAATTTAGATATTTTCTTGGGCTAGTGATGTGAAGTACAATACTTTCTGGTGATGCTGGGCAGTGGCAGTGAGCCACAGTTTCCAGTCAGCCACACATTAACAAACTAAACAACAGATAAACTTATGACCATCTGTATTCATGCAATAATTCTGGTTTTCACTTTCAGTGCAGTATTTAATAAATTACGTACGATATTCAACAGTATTACACAATAGGCTTTGTGTTAGCTAATTTTGCCAAATTATAGGTTAATGTAAGTAAGCTAGGCTAAGCTGTGGTCTTTGGTAGGTTAGTTTCGTTAAATGCGTTTTTGACTTATGATATTTTCAACTAATGATGAGTTTACTGGTTATTCTCATATAAACCCATTGTAAGTTGAGAAAGGTCTGCATATAATATAGTTTATTAACTATGACCACTGCATTGTCCATTATATCTCCGGAACTTGCTCATTTTGTAACTGGAAGTTTGTACCCTTTGACCAACATCTCTCTATCTCCCCGACTCCCCAGCCCAGGGTATCCACCATTCTATTCTCTATATGAGTTCAGCTTTGTTAAAGTCCACATATAAGTGATATTATGCAATATTTGTTGCTCTCTGACTTATTTCATTTAACATAATGCCCTCAAGTTTCATCAACGTTGTGGCAAACGGCAAGATTTATTTATTTCTCTCTTGGCTGAATAATACTCCATTGCATACATTTACCACATCTCCTTCATCCACTCTCCAATTACAGAGATTTAAGTTGTCTCCATATCTTGGCTATTGAGAATAATACTACAATGAACTTGAGAGCATAGATATCTCTTTGAGGTCCTGGTTTCATTTCTTTTGGATACATACCCAGGAGGATGATTACCTGATAATCTGAGAGTTCTATTTTTAATTTTTTTGAGGACCTTTCATTATTGTTTTCCATAGTGGATGTATCAATTTAAATTTCAGGCCAGATTTTTAGAAATAGAGTGAATGTGTCCAAGAATGGAATATTTTAAGTTTCTTAATATATTAAATTCATCAATATTTCAATCCTTTGGAAATATATTTTATAAAAATAAGAAGGGTTAATTAGTACAACTGGCTAAAACTACTAAGACTTCACCAGTATAAAAATGTTTTGCAAACCACTAGTTTCAAATAAATGTGGCTTTTCTATTTTTAAGTGGGTGTCCTTTCTTCAGGTGTTAGATGTATCACTTCTTGAAGCTTCATAAAATTTTTCAGTTTTTATGCTTTGTGACTCAGTTATTTTTCAGAACACAATTATTAAAGGGCTTGAAGAGAAAAGACTATTTAAAAAGGTTAAAGAAATAGGTTTATTTTACTAAGAGGAGAAAGAGCCAATGTGAATGTTTACATGTAGGAGAGGTTATTTTATAGGGAATGAAGGCAGCTGTTTTCTTTTTCCACTGATGTAAAAAATTAAGTGATAGACTTTTATTTAGAAGTGTGTGTTTGACTTAGAGAAAATGCTGACCAGAGAATCTTAACAAAGGAGATTATGGAATCACTTTTTTAAAGGTATTTTGAAAGAATAGAAAATGATATAGTTTGACTTGGACAGATTTTTGCCTAGCATGCCCTTTCTGAAATATAACCACAGACATCAGCGTCGTTTATGGCAGAGAATGGGATAAGCTTACTCTTTGAATTCATTCAATGAACTGTTATGGGGTCTCACATTGTACCAGGCACTGGGGATTCAGCTTCCAGTTCATAGTCTGCATGCAAACCGACATGCAGGTAGACATGCAGACAGAAAATCGGAACGCAACACGGTAAGTGCTATGCTAGAGAATGAGAAGGACTGTCAGTAATCACAACCACCTTTCACTGGGTTCCTTCAGTGTGCCAGGCTCGTGTACATTATTTTGTTTAGTGCTCACAATTGTATGGACTGTGTACTATCATTTGCCAGATTATATGGATGAAGAAACTAGACTGAGGGGGTTAAATAACTCGTCCAAGATCATGCAGACAACAAACCACAGAGATTATTTTCCAATACAAGCTCTCTGGCTGTACAGCTCAAGTTCTTAAACACTGGGCCGACCAGTCTGAATCTGAGAGGAGGCATTCTAAGGCTTACAGGTAAGTGGGAATTGAAAGGGTTGAGGGAAGCCTTCTGGAGGAGATGCCATTACACTGAATGTTGAATGAGTAGGAGTTAGCTATCTCCAGAGGGGTAGTGGCTGTGAAGGGGCGGGAGGTAGAGGGTGGGAAGGGGATGATGGAAGGTGGTAGAGTGGTGACAGGTGGAGAGTGGAAAGTGAAAGAAGGGGAGAAGGAGGAGAGGACAAGCTTGTCAGACAAAGCAGCTACAGAAGGACTGGATCCTTACTTGTTATTTTAGTTAAAGACTCATTTTATAGTCCTCACCGAGTGCTTTTATAATGAAAGCAGAGCTTCTAAAGAGGAGTGCTCAATTTTTGATAAGAAAAGGTAAGGAGTGGGGATCCCTGGGTGGCTCAGGGGTTTGGCGCCTGCCTTTGGCCCAGGGCGTTATCCTGGAGCCCTGGGATGGAGTCCCGTGTCGGGCTCCCGGCCTGGAGCCTGTTTCTCCCGCCTCCTCTGCCTCTCTCTCTCTCTCTCTCTCTCTCTCTCTCTATGTCTATCATAAGTAAATATTAAAAAAAAAGAAAAGGTAAGGAGTTTCATTTTCTTTCTTAGTCCAAATAAAAACATCAGCAGAGATCTGCATTTCTGTTGCTCTGCTTGTCTTTGATCAAGCCATTTGTAGCTCCCACTATTTGTGCCTTCTTTCCCTCCAGCCTCTGGCTTTCTTTTAAATAAACTTTCGGTTCTTCCTCCTTTTCTCTGAAAGGAAGTTCTCTCTTTTCCACAGAACATTCCCCACTCTGTCCCACTGGGCAGCTTTTTACAGGCACCCCCATGGCATCTCCTATGCCCTACTCTGATTGATCCTTATTTAATTCCTGAAATCAGTTATTCTTGATCTGGAATCTGATTTTACTGCATAGTCTGACAGTGTCTATGGCCATGCTTCCCTCTCAAATATTTGTAGTTGCTCTCTGTTGCAAAGGAGAAGAGAAGTAGTGAAATTCATAATTCTTTTCTCTTTTCAGTCTTTTTTTTTTTTTTTTTTTTTATTCCAGGTCTTTTCTGGTTAATTAGTAATGAACCAAGTAGCGCCTAAGCTCCCATTATGCCACTTTTCTTTTACACATCTGTCTCTCTGGTGTCACACATCACTATAAGCAAACAAACGTGAGAGGATTTGGTTTGTACTATTTTTCTGGTTTTGCTTCTTCTCGGGAAGATAAATTTTATTTAATTTTTCTAATGGATACTTAGATACACTTCTTATATCTCACATAATTGCATTTCATAATCAACTATTGGAGCTCTATCAACATCCAAAAATAACACTTCCCTTTCCTACCTAAATTCAGAACCAATTGAGAGAGAGAGGGAGAGTCAGACCAGAGGCCTCAAAGAAGGTGGATTTAAGAACTTGACTTTAGAGCTGTGGTCAAAAATACCCTCCAGCATTTAGACCCTGAATGAGGAAACTGGACCCAGCAAGTCCAAGGCAGAGCTGGAGAACTGCAGGCCTTCCCCAGGCCACCCCCACAGACCGAGTCTGCCCTGAATTGCTCATCCCCTTGGGAGAGGAATGAGTCAGGGTGACCAGAACTGGGACTGACATGTTCAAGGAAGTTTCTCCATTTGGAAAACAGGAAGCCAAGAGAAAAGGAGATTCCTCTGCAATGGGATACAGAAAGAAACCCGATTTACCTTTGTCTCCTGCGATAACATTAACTCTCATTCCCTTCATTTTGGCCTTATGTGTTTTATTTTACGTAGAGAATTGTCTTTTAAGTAACAACTTAGGTAACACTCTTGAATATAATTATTTGAAACTTTTCCTGCCTCACGTTTCTCAAATTGAGGTCCTTTCACTCTCCCCTTAGAGATCTATCGTTGTTCTATTGTAACTGCTACACAGGAAAATCAATTAGTATTTTTACAGCATGGCCTTTAATAATGTTTATATTTTAATATTTACAAAGTGCATTTTCCTGAGTTGATTTTATCAGTGACTTTACTTCCAAAATAATTTCCTTTAAGGAAGATATCAGAACAGTACACGTAACTGTCCCCAAATCGTATCTGGAATAAAATCACTTGGGAACATGAGTCAGAAAAGGTGTGTAACCAGCATAGCTCTGGTACTGAAATAGATTTCCCAGGGCAGGCCAAAGAACATGGTAGATTATTTAAAGATTTCAAGACCTGGGACATAGATTTTAAGAATGTCAAACATAGGACAGGGAGGAGTCCACGGGGATGTTTTTCTGCATTGTGATTTGTATCACTATCTGGCTTTTAAATGACCTCCTGCATACTCCTACCAAGAGAAAGAAAGAAGGGAGAGAAAGAGAGACACTCTCTTATAACTGCTCTAATAGGCATCCTTAAAATTGGATACTTGGACTTCCTTCAACTTCTGTCTTTAAAATACCCATTGTTTAAGAGGCAAATAGGATGAGTTAATCCATTATGAGAAAGTGAATCCTTTGCTTCCGCCAGATTTAGCTTCACTGTCAGCAGATCTGTCATTTTATTCAAAGTTCTTGGCCTTACTGGCTATCACCCCTCTCTCTCATCTTTGGAATGGCTTCAACATCCCCTCTGTGTGGTCCAATTGCCTCACCTAAATTTGCATTAGGCTGATTCATTCATTCCCCAGCAGGGTTATTTGATGTGCTTTTCTGCTAATGGCATCCATCGTGTAAAGCTGTCTGTAACCAGCTCTTATCACAGTAGGATTCAGAATGGTCATTTTGGAAAGACTGCAGGTCTTAATAGAAGGTAGAGAATTCAATAAGATGCACACAGAGAGAGTTTAAGAATTGTTTTTATAAGACTTGAAGTCCATTTTGCTTATATTAAAATGGTTTTCTGCAGAGGGTGAAAAATCCTGCCGGCAATCAGAGGATTGTGTGACATTCAATTCTGCCCAGAGTAAGTGGCCAAGCAGAGCAGTCTCTGGTCTACAGATTTGCATTGTTCTGCTAACTTTACTATGCCAAAAACACTCAGTTGCTCCCTTTCACCAGCATTTAAGGTCACAAGACAGACAGTTCTTTCTTGATTACTCAAACAAATACACGTCTGATTCAGAGTGGGGAAAAGAGAGTTGCCAACAGTCAATGCTTAGGAAGGGCAAGGCTGCTTTCGCTTTTTAAGCCAACCTGATGAATCACTGCATCCATGACTAATTGTGGTGTTAAAATGTGTCCAGTAATATAGCTTGTTTTTTAGAAAGGAAAATATTAACAGAAACACAAAGAAATATGGAAGAAAACTATACTCTTTGAAATGAATATGTAAATGGCCCAATAATCACAAATGGCTTGATAATCATCTGTATCCAGTCTTTCAATCAAGTCCTGCAAAATATGGAATTGGCATTGCTCAACCTGGCTTTCTTTACAGAAGTTAACTTCACAGGCTCAAAAAAAATTTCCAAATATTTTCTAGACTTCATAAGGCTAAGCATGGGCAATGACTTCAATAAATTATTATTTTTTTAAAAGATTTTATTTATTTATTCATGAGAGACACAGAGGGGAGGCAGAGACACAGGGAGGGAGAAGCAGGCTCCACGCAGGGAGCCTGAGGTGGGACTCGATCCTGGGACTCCGGGATCAGGCCCTGGGCTGAAGGTGGCGCTAAATCGCTGAGCCACCTGGACTGCCCACTTCAACAAATTACAATGCTGAAGATTTCTGTTTTATGGAAATGATGAAAGCAGACTTTTACATGTATGTATATACAAATACATGTAATATAAATATACATATATACATAATACAAATATACATACATATAAATATATGTACACATATACATATATGACTTATATATATCTAACATATATATATGTAAATCACATGTTTTCTTTGTATAGATGTCAACTATATGGTAAATCTTTAAAGACAGTTCTTGTCATCGGTTGTTTAGTTTGTTGGGGAAGAAAATACATAAACAGAAAACTAATACAGTGGTAAAAGATCAACAATGGTTATGCACAGATTATTATGGAAATAAGGAAGGAAATAATAAGAGAGGAGAGCATATTAGGGAAAGCTTTAGCAAAGTAAGTAATGAGCTGATCTTAAAGGACTTGTAGCAGTTATCTCACAAAAATAAAGAGAGGCAAGGAGCAATGGATAGATGACATTCCAGACAGAGGAGACAGCAAAAGTCAAAAAAGGCAACTAAGAAAGAAATAGCATGTAATGGATAGGGATCAAAAATATTTTGACTCAAGTAGACCAAGGAGAAGTAAACTAAAGTCTGTGGCCAATTCTAGCTTGCCATCTGTTTTTATATGGCCCATGATCTAAGGGTTGTTTTTTTTTTTTCATTTAAAAAAATTTTTTTTAAATCTAAAGAAGAATATTATTTCATATATTTCACATTAAAATTATATGGAATTCAAATTTCAGTGTCCATAAATACAGCTTTATTGAAACACAGACATATTCATTTAGGTATTGTCTATGGCTGTCTTCTTGCTACAATGCAGAGTTGAATAGCTGTGACAGAGACTGAACGTGGTACTCTTCTTGTTTTGAAGTGTTATTTGGTGTACTACAAATCACAGGGAAGCATTGTTTTGAGTGCCATGCATATGACCATATTGCAACATGTTATTCTATTATTATTACCAGTGCATACCTATCATGTCAAAACAAAAATAGAAGAGTGGAGTGTGGATTTTTTTTTTTGTTATTGAGTTATATGGCAAAACATTGCGTTTGTAATGCAGTGGCACTACAGCTATGCTATAGAATATAATACATGTTGATGTTCCCAGATTAAGAACTTGTCACAATATTCTCAACTCATAGGAAAGTAACAGTCAGAAAAATTAGAAACTTTAAAATAGAGTATCTCATCATAGTTGAATTCCTACACAAAAATGTAAAAATCAAGAATGAAGCTGCAACCAAATTCAGCTTCTGAGCAGCTCATTTTTAGCCAAATATGGAAAGCCATTGACCAGTGGCATGTTAATCAAATTATATGTGATTGCAACAACTGAAGAAATATGTCCAGAGAACATGAACTTTCTTAAAAATATTAATTAGCCTTTCCATGATAATGGTTGCTTGCAAAGTTGAGGGCACGAAAGCAGCATCAACAGTCAATTGGAAAAAAAAAGGCAAATAATTTCAAAGGTTTCTTTGATTTTTGATGACTCAAGAGTTAATACTGAGTTTGAAGTAACTAAAGAATTAGCTTCTATGAACAGTTTGCTTTGGAACAGCTACAGATGAGAGTTTTTCAAAGAAATTGGGAATACACCAATTCAATACAATCTGAAGTGGAATCTGCTAAGACATGTTACAACTGATAGTAGTAAAAGTACATGTGAAGTAGAAAAGGCTAATTTGGATACATTTATAAATCTTGTGAAACCGTGAAGTGTTTACACATTGTGATATTCATCAGCAAGTGCTTTGCAGAAAATAGTTGAACCTACGTGTGTCATTGTTCAAGTAGAATCAATAGTGAGCTGCATTGACTTTATTGACCCTGATTCCCATGAATTTTTCAGAAGTAGAAGCTGAATAACTTGACTTGTCCTACCATATGGAAGTTCAATGGCTTAGCAGTGGTTAACATTTAATTGAAATATTTTGACCTCAGGGCCAAGACTGAAGTATTTCTTAGTAAAAAAAAAAAAAAAAAAAAAAGAACCATTCTAAGCCATTATTACTGACCACTATATGGTTTTGAAAATAAGCTTTTGCTGCAGACTTGACTGTATTTCCTAATTAATTTAATATTAAATTATAAGGCAAATCAGCACTTATGTGCAAAACTCAATGACAACTATTGTTATTTGAATCACAAGAAATGTCAAGCTTTTTACGTACCTCTTTATTGTCAAAAGTTAAAAGAAGTGAGATATTCAGTCCAATACAGATTCATAATAGACACATGTTCTGACCACAAACTGCATATCGTTCCAGATGTGTTTTTCAGACCTAAATGCAAGTGAGAAGGAAACTTCCATATTTCAAAATCCATTTAACAGTGCAATTGAGGAGCTTCTATCTAACCTTAGGTTAGAAGTGATTAATATGCAAAATAATGGCACAGTAAAAAACATGTGGAGAAGAGTTTAGTGGAATTCCGCAAATGCTTTCCAGAAAATAATGATGTTTAATTAAAATTATATGCTCATAGATAGATATCAGCATTTGGAGATACCTATCTGTGTAAAAAGACATTTTCAAAGGGAAACACAGGAAGTCTTATTACAGATCAACATTGACAGATAAACGTACTTTTATGATAGATTTTGATGGCTCAAGAATACTAACTCCGAATCCTCATTAAACAAAATATTATTCATAGGAGAAAATGCCATTATTCTCATAAGTGGACTGATCAAAAAATACCTGCACTCAATTCTGATCATTGTCTTTTCAGTTTTGCCAATAAAATTTTGTGTTATTGTTTTCTCCCTGGTTACATACTCTTCTTCACAATATCTTCAAATTTGCCTCTTGGCCCACAAAGACAAAAATATTTATTATCTTGCTTTTTAAAGAAAAATTTGGCTGATCCTTACATAGAGTACAAAACAATAATCAAGGCAAGGCAAAAATTTAGGTGGAGTGGCATATGAATAATAAATGCAAGATTCAAAAACTTACCTGCCTGAACTCAGGGCCCATGGCTTATGTAGTTAGGCTTCATTGTTTACAAAATAAAATACAGTTGATCATAACAAAAATAAAATCCATCTCATTCATACTCAATACCACTTAGTGGTATCAAAACTTTCAGCATATTATCTTACACCAGTCATAGTAACTAAAATTAAAAAGACAGGAAATAACCAGTGCTGTAGAGAAAAACAACCCTCCTGCACTATTGGTGGGAATGTAAATTAGAACAGCTACGAAGGGAGACAGTATGGAAGTTACTCCAAAAATTAATTATAGAAATACAATATGATGCAGTAACTTCTATATTTTTCTTTTCTATGCATAGTCGCACACTAACCCACTCCAAAATTTTTACAAATTTTCATCTTAATGTATACCATCTTTTTATATCATAGTTCGATATAATTGTTCACATACATGTTTATATTTTTTCAGGACAAGTTTTCAAATTTCCTTTATATTTTTATTTATGTATTTTTGACCTTTAAATTTTGAAATTTCATATTGTTAAACTTATTAGTTTTTTCCTTCATATATTTTCCTTTGCTTTGGTGGTATACAAACATTTCTTTCCCACAAGACAAGAATTTATTCCTAATTTTTGCTAGCTTTAATTTTTTAATTTTTAATTTATTGAAAGTTTATTTTGATGAAAACTATTAAATGTCTGTTATTATTTTTTTCCAAATAGTTAACCAAATATCCTATTACCATTTCTTAAATAATATCATCTTTATTTTACGATTTAAACTGATAGCTTTGCTATATACTATTTCTAGTATATTTACTATATACTATTTATATACTATATACTTTCATCTATTAAGACTTGTTTATGGATTATTGATTCTACACCTTTAATCTGCCCATTTCTGCATAAGTAATAGACTGAATAATTGGATTTTTGTATATGCAGCAAACCAGAAAAAGTCAAGAAACACAGAACCACTGTACTTTGCCATAATAAAAGTAATTTAATACAGGAGTCAGGGCTCGCACAAGAGTGGAAGGTGCTGGAGGAGGAAAGGTCCGGGGACTGCAACCAAAGGATCACAGTCAGCTACTAATGACTTCAGCCTAAGACCTGGAACACAGTGGAGAAGCTAGAGCTTAGAGAGAAGTCTGAAAAGCCACGTCTGGCTGTTCCAACAATGAAATGGTTCTTCATAGCGAATTCTATAAAGCTGTCATATCAGGTCACCATGACCTCAAATAGAAGCTCATGGGAAGATCTACATTTGGCCACCACACCACTTTAGAATATAACCTGTTCATCCTGCCTTCCAAATCTTACATGAGTACCTCGCACGAGGTCAGCACTACACATAAGACGATATCTTAATCACATTTCTATACACATTGGAAAAGTGATTACTTAGAAATGGGAATAATGCAAAGTTGACATGACACTCTAGCTGTGTGTGCATGATTGTTGATTAAGCTGCCATTTCATCTCTTTCCCCACGTTAACTTCTAAGAATAATAGCATCATGCTTTTGCCTTTCCAAAGGCAAAAGCATGATGCTATTATTCTTAGAAGCACTTCACTAAAAGTGAAGACAGAAAAACTTCAATGTGTTCATATCTGGGTGAGGCTTGTTCCTTTTTAGTTATATTCTTTCCTTGATAAATCTATAATGTAAATACCAAGATACAGAGTTTACTATTATTAACTCTTATATAGGAAAGAATATGAAAGAGGCAAAGAAAAAGAATATACAGAAAATAAGCATAATTGCTTTGGGTCTAAATTCTGCAACTGGTCATGTGATCCTAGGTGAACTTATAAGCTTTCTTCTTTGACTTCCCATTTCATTCTCACTGTGCCCTTAGGAAACACCCTTGCTGATTATGTGTCTCTGCCTTATGAGTGATGCTTTACTTCTGAAGTGTCTACACCATTAGCGGGCCTGCCTGTTTAGCTTCTGGAGTTTCCAATATTCTTTACCACGGGACAAGAGAATACAAAATATAAAGTAAGAACAATAAGACAAGTTTCAAATCCTGGTCACCAAGGTTGAAGAGCTGATCAGAAAAAGAGAAACTCATCTATGATAAAGAGAATTTGAAAAAGAACACAGAAGAGTTATGAGCCCAGGATCAGGTATTTTAAAAAAAAGGAAAATCTACCTACTGTCAGGTAAATTACCGATCCAAACCTAAAAAACTTCTAAGACCTATCTGCTATCGTTCTTGCATTAAATTTCATTGGTTTCTTTAGACTTCTTACATTCAAATAATAATTACATTCAAATAATATTCAAATAGTATTCAGTAAATATTTCGGAAGTATCAAGTTAAAACTGCACTCAAAACATAACTATATTTTTGTTACCAAAACTTAGATAAATGTTCTATGAGTCCTATACGAGAACAAACATAGTCATATCTCTTTTTTTTTTCATTTTAATAACCTGAACCTCAATCACTCTAATCAGAAAGAAGTTCAGTGTTACACTTTTGAAAAAACACATCTTCTCTAGCTCCTACAGTTTGGCCTTCCACTTCCTCTTAACCACAAAATGTTTCCAAGCACCCTAGAAGATCATTTACTCCTAAAAGAACTTGCTTTCTAATGCCAGGATGACAGCTCACTAGAAAGCACAATGACTCCACTACTGCCTTGGACTTTTTTTTTTTTTTTATGGTGTAAAATGTTGCTATTGAAGAATACTTCAGCAAAATTTTTGGCACTGTCTACTCTCTCATGGTGCCCGCAAGGCCTGTGCATAGGCTATGAAAAGACCTGCAGGTGGACTTAAATGACATAAACACCTTAATTAAAATGCAAAAATTGACAGATTGGATAAAAAACAGTACTCATCTATATACTGCCTATAAGAAACCCATTTTAACTGTAAAGACACAAAAAATGAAAAGTAAAAGGATGAAAAGATATATATGATCCAAACTATACGACATTGTGGAAAAGGCAAAACTATGGAGATGGTAAAAAGATCAGTGGCTGTCAGGGATTGGAGGGGGGAAGGGTTAAATAGGTGAAACACAGAGGATTTGGGGGGCAGTGAAAATGCTTGATGTGATATCATAATGATGGGTATATGTCATTACATATTTGTACAAACCCACAGAATGTACAACACCAAGAGTGGACTTTAATGTAAACTATGGACATTGGGTATGATGATGTGTGCGTGTAGGTTCACTAATTGTAACAAATGCACCACTCTGGTGGGTGATGTTGATAATACGGTAAAGGTGTACATATGTGGGGGGCGGAAGGTATATGGATAATCTCTGTACTTTCTCCTTATTTTTCTATAAACCTAAAACTACTCTAAGAGACAAAGTCTTATCAAGAGGAAAAAAGATACGCCATTACTAACACTAATCAAAAGAAGACTGACGTGACAGCGCAAACAACATTCCAAATAAAGAATATTACCACAAATAAAGAGAGTCATCTTTTTTTTAATTTTTATTTATTTATGATAATCACAGAGAGAGAGAGAGAGAGAGATAGAGAGAGGCAGAGACACAGGCAGAGGGAGAAGCAGGCTCCATGCACCGGGAGCCTGACGTGGGATTCGATCCCGGGTTTCCAGGATCGCGCCCTGGGCTAAAGGCAGGCACCAAACCGCTGCGCCACCCAGGGATCCCCAAGAGAGTCATCTTATAACTACAAAAAGGTGAATCCATACAAAAAAATCTTAAATGTTTATGCACCTAATAACAGAGCTTCAAAGCATATGAAGCAAAAACAGAACTGGAAGCAGTAATAAACACAATTACAGACAAAGATTTCAACAAGCTCTTAACAACAATCAAAAGAATAAGTCATAAAAAAAGAATAAGTCATAAAATCAGTAAGGATAGAAAAAAACATGAATAACATTATTAACCAACTTGGCTTAACTGACCAATGAAAAAACAAGCATTAGAAAGAAAATGATAAAGAATAGAAGAGAAATTGATAAAAATTGAAAGTAAAAAGAAATGGAGAAAATCACTAAAGCTAAATGCTAAATTTCTGAAAAGATGTATATAGTTGATAAACCTTTAACTCGATTGATCAAGAAAAAAAGAGAGGGAGAAGACATGAATTACCAAGTTATTAATATCAGGAATATGTGAAAGAACATCATTACATTTCCTACACATATTAAAAAGATAAGAAAATATAATAAATAATTTCATGCCAATAGTTTCAAAAACTTACATGAAATAAATTCCTTAAAAGACACACTCAAATCTGACTCAAGAAAAAATATAACCAGAATAGCCTCAGATCTATTAATTAAATTTATAGTTCAACAGAACTTCCCACAAAAAGAACTCCTGGCCCCAAGTCTTTACCATTAAATTGTATAAACATTTAAGAAAGAAATGATTCCAATTCTACACAAATTCTCTCTCAAAAATTTAAGACAAAGGAATATTCCGAACTCATCTGTGAGGCCTGGATCACCCTAAATCCAAAATCCAGACTGTATCAAGAAAAGATAGCTAAACACCATATCCCACATGAACATAGCTGCAAAATATTAAGAAAATCTTAGCAAATCAAATTTAATGCTATATAAAAAGGATAATACAGCATGAATATATTGGAGTTTATCAAGGGACTGCAAGACAGGTTAAACATTTAAAAATCAGCCAATGTAATTCATCATATTAAAAAATCTTATGATCCTCTCAGTAGGTGCAAAAAAACCAACTGACAAAATAAAATTCAGTATCCACTCATGATAGAAGAACATGTCTTGGCAATCTTGGAATAGAAGGGAACTTCCTTAATAAGCACATCTATTTAAGAAAATAAAAAAAAATAACGTCACACAATGGTAAAGGACCAGCTGCTTCCCCCTAATATCAAGAACAAAGCAAGGATATCTGCCCTCATGACTTCTATTCAACACCATACTGAAGGTTCTAGATTGGCTGCATAGAAAAATGCCACGGAATCTACAAAAAAGCTACTAGAACTAATAAATAAGTTGAGCAAGTTGGCAGATATAAGGTCAATGTACAAATGTATCAATCATATTTTATACCTATTAGTGAAAAATTAGAAGCTGAAATTTTAGAACAGCACTATTTATACTTAAGACACTAAATAACATGAATTCTTAGGCATAAAACTAAAAAAATATGTTTAAGATAAAAACCAGGGCAGCCTGGGTGGCTGAGCGGTTTAGCGCCGCCTTCGGCCCAGGGTGTGATCCTGGAGTCCCCGGATTGAGAGCCTGTTTCTCCCTCTGCCTGTGTCTCTGCCTATGTCTCTGTCTCTCATGAATAAATAAATAAAATCTTAAAAAAAAAAAGATAAAAACCAGAAAACACTGATGAAAAAAAATAAAAGAAGAGCTAAATAACTGGAAAGACACTGTTTTCATGGACTATATGACTTAATATTATTAAGGTGTCAATTCTCCCAGAATGACAAATTTAATGCAATTCCAATAAAAATCCCAGCAAGTTTTTTAGATTTTAAAATTATATGGAAAGGCAAAAGCACTAGAATAGGCAAACAGTTTTGAAAAAGAAATAAACAGGGCACCTGGGTGGCTCAGTTGGTTAAGTGTCTGCTTTGGGCTCAGGTCATGATTCTGGGGTCCTGAGACCAGCCCCTGGTCAGTCTCCCAGCTCACTGGGGAGTCTACTTGTTCCTCTCTCTCTCTCTCTCTCTCTGTCCTTCCTCCCTCTCATGCGTTCTCCTTCTCTCTCTTTTCTCTCAAATAAATAAAATTTAGAAAAGAAGAAAATGAAAAAGAAGAACAAAATTGGAGAACTTATATCACCTGATGGCAAGATCCATAAAACCAGACAATGGAAGTATTGGTGAGTGAACATTTATAGGGCAATGGAACAGAATCAGACTCTAGAAGTAAACTTACATTTCTATGTATAGTTGATTTTCAAAAAAGATGCAAGGGCAATTCAGTGCAGAAACAATTGGTGCTGAAACCATTTGATATCCACATGCAGAGAAGGAGGAAGAAAGAAAGGAAGAACAGAAGGAAGAAGAAACTATACTTCACGTAACAAAAATGAAATCAAAATGAATCAATATCTAAATGTGAAATATAAAACTAAAAAACTAGAAATTAGCACAGGAGAAAATCTGTGTGACTTTGGATTAGGTAAATATTTTTTAGCTATGGCACCAAAGCCATAATTCATAAAAGAAAAATCGATAATTTGGACTTCAACAGAATTAAATTCTGCAAGGCAAGCCACAGAGTGGGAGAAAGTATTTGCAAATCACATATCCAATAAGGACTTACACCAAAGTTATATAAAGGACCCTCAAAACTCAGCAAGAAAATGAACCCAACACAAAATGGGAAAAATTTTGGAGTTGACACTTCAGCAAAGAAGATATTTATGCAACAAATAATTACATGAAAAACTTAACATCATCATTTATGAGTGAAATACATATTAAAACCATAATGAAATACTATCACATGCCTACTACAGTAGCTGAAATCAAAGGCACTGACAAGAAATTTCTTCGGCATCGCCATAGCAACTTCTTTCTAGATATATCTCATAAGACAAGAGAAATGAAAGCAAAAATAAATTATTGGGACTACATCAAAATAAAAAGCTTCTGCACGGCAAAGGAACAACCGACAAAACTAGAAGGCAATCTATGGAATGGGAGGAGATATTTGTAATCACATATCTGATAAAGGGCTGATATCCAAAACACATAAAGAACTTACAAAATCCAACAGCCAAAACTGAATATCCAATTAAAAAATGAGTAGAAGACACGAATACACATTTTTTCCAAAGAAGACCTACAGATGGCCAACAGATACATGAAATGATGCTCAACGTCACTCATCATCAGGGAAATACAAATCAAAATGACAATGAGACATCATCTCACATCTATGAAATTTTAGAATGGCTAAAATCACAACACAAGAAACAAGTATTGATGAGGATATGGAGAAAGGGGAACCTTCCTGCAATCTTGGTGGGAATGCAAACTGGCACTGAAAAACAGTATGGAAATTCCTCAAAAAGTTAAAAATAGAACTACTCCACAATCCAGCGATTGCACTACTAGGTGTTTACCTAAAGACTACCAAAACACTAATTCAAAGGGATACATACACCCCTATGTTTATCGCAGCATTCTGTATAATAGCCAAATTACGGAAACAGCTCAAATGTCCATAGATTGGTGAATGGATAAAGAAAAAGTGACACACACACACACACACACACACAGGAATATTACTCAGCCATAAAAAAGAATGAAACCTTGCCATTTGCAATGACATGGATAGAACTAGAGAGTATTGTGCTAAGCAAAATAAGTCAGCCAGAGAAAGACAAATACCATCTGATTTCACTCATGTATGGAATTTAAGAAACAAAACAGACGAGCAAGAAAGACAGAGGCAAACCAAGAAACAGACTCTGAACTATAGAGAACAAATGGATGGTTACCAGAGGGGAAGTGGGTGGGGGGATGGGTGAAATAGGTGATGGATATCAAAGAGAGCACTTGTGACAGGCACTAGGTATTGTATTGAAGTGCTGAATCACTATATTGTACACCTAAAACTAATATTACGCTATATGTTAACTAACTGGAATTTAAATAAGAACTTAAAAAAACCCATAAAGGCACTGACAATAGGTACCAAATGCTGATGATCATATTGAGCAACTAAAATGCTCATATATGGCCTGTGGGACTGCAAAATGGCATGGCTGCTTTGGATGAAGGTTTCCAGTATAAACCTTGAAGGGTCAAAAACTTCCTCTCCCAACCTATGGGAGGAGTCCCCCAAATGATTGGAAGTGGCCTCCGTTAGAGACCACCTCACTGTGTGTCACAGCTCCTCTCAGTGCAGAGAGACAATATCCAATCTCAAAACAACCTAGGGCCTGTTCTACCTTGTGGAACCTGCCTGTTCTTCGACCTGGAGAGTGTACCTTCACTGTAATAAATTGCTTTGTGCTTGCTGCTTTCCTTCTGGCGTCTTTATTCTGAGCTCTGATCCTCACCTAAATCTTTTTGTGGGGAATTCAAGGACTGAGATCTCTATTCACACAGTGCAGACTCTCCCACAGGTAACAAAACCGGTTAATAATCCTGAAAGAATACATGTTCTTAACAATCATTAATGAATTGGTAAAATTAAAAGACAGTCTCAGAACTGAGTAAAAGCTGGGATTCAGACAGGAAAGTAGAGTTCTACAGCCCACTTTCATTGCTATGGCATTTGGCAATTAGGTTGCATTTGATCTAACCTGCTTTAGCCTCATGGGATGAAAGAAACAAAACAACAACAGCAAAAAAGAACCCCCAGAGCTGTTTATAAGAGATGCCTTTGAAACCTAGAGATTCAGACAATTTGGAAGTAAAATGATGTTTACAAAACGAAATATACACCAGTTAAAAATCTAAGCAAAAGGAAGGTAGTAAGCTACTAGTGTTACTCTAAGTAAATTTAATAGCAAAAGCATTAAGAAAGATTAAAATGGTCACTAGAAAATGTTAATAGATTCAATAACTCAAAAAGTTACAACAATTTTTAATCTGTATGCACCTACTACCATTAAGGCCCCTAAACAGGACAATCAAAACTTGAGGAAAAAACAGGAAAAATGAAATCACAATAATAAGAGGGAAGTTTAATATATTGCTCTCACAGCTAAAGGAAGATCTGATGAGATAAAATTAATGTGATATTGATGATTTGAAAAACAAAATTAATAAAAATCAATCAATAGACCTATGTAGAACACTATACCCACCAACTGTGAACCTAACAAGTTTTTGAAGTACCTAAAACATATTGTATAAACATATTGAACCATACTCTGGTTCAAAGGTAGTCTGAAAAAAGTTCAAAGAACTGAGGCATGTAGGTCAAGTTCTTTGCATATGATGAAATTTTGTTAAAAATCAAAACAAGGGACGCCTGGGTGGCTCAGTGGTTGAGTGCCTGCCTTTGGCTCAGGGCGTGATCCTGGATTCCTGGGTTCGAGTCCCACATTGGGCTCCTTGCATGGAGCCTGCTTCTCCCTCTATCTGTGTCTCTGCCTCTCTCTGTGTGTGATTCTCATGAATAAATTAAAAAAAAAAACTTAAAAAAATAAAAAAGATAACTAGAAAAAATGTTTTAAAAAAATCACCTCTAAATAACCCATGAGTCAAAGATGAAATCATAACAAATATTGTATTTAGAAAGGAATGATAATGAAAGTGCTACACACCAAAACTTATTTGACAAGACTAAATTAGTACTTAAGTTTCAATTTCTATGATATTAGAAAAGAACAAAAGTTCAGAATGAGTGCTAAGCAACCAGATAAAAAGAGATAGACTAAAAGAAAATAAAGAGAGCAGCATAAATTATTTTTAAGAAAAATAACAGAGAAAATATATATAAGAGAGGATCAAAGGAGCCAAATTATGGCTCTTTGTGAAGATTAATAAAATTGATAAATCTCTGATGGGACTGATAAAAGTAAGCAAAGGCAAATGTAGTCAATATTAGGAATAAAAGGGAGGCATAGCTGCATTGTTGCAAATACGAAGAAGTAAGATATTAAAAACAACTTTATTCCAATAAATTTGAAATTTATATTCCTAACACAACATATCTTAAAAGTAACCAAAAAAGGGATCCCTGGGTGGCGCAGCGGTTTGGCGCCTGCCTTTGGCCCAGGGCGTGATCCTGGAGACCCGGGATCGAATCCCACCTCGGGCTTCCGGCATGGAGCCTGCTTCTCCCTCTGCCTGTGTCTCTGCCTTTCTCTCTCTCTGTGTGTGACTATCATAAATAAATAAAAATTAAAAAAAAAAGTAACCAAAAAAGAAATAGAAAACCCAGATTTCTCTAAAACAGTTAAAGAAATTACATCATTTTTTTTGCAAAACTCTTCCTAAAATGAAAACACAAGATAAAGGTGGCTTCAGCACTGAATTCTAACCAAATATTGAGGGAACAAATATTTGCAATATTACATAGATTCTTCCAAAGAATATTAAAACAAGAAATACTCTCTAACTCATTTTATAATGCCAGTATAATGTTGATGTTAAAATCTGAGCATAGAATGGGAAAAACAATGATGGGTCAATTCACTCATGAACCTACATGCAAAAAATCCCAAACCAAATATTAGCCAAGTAAATCCTGCAATGTATTAAGAATATTACATCATGACCAAGTTGGTTTATCCCAGACATGCAAAGTTGATTTACAATAGAAAATTAGTCCAGTAAGTCACCCAATTACAAAACCATGGGTTTATCTCAATAAATACAGGGAAATTATTTCATAAAATTCATCATGGGTTCATTATTAAGCAGAACAAAACAAAAACCTCCTAACAATTTGGGGATAAAAGAGAATGTCCTCATATGGATTAAAAGCTCAACAAGGCTTTCCCTTAGAGATCAAGAACAAATACTATTACTATTTTTATTTAACATTGTACTTAAGGTCCCAGCCAAACCAGTTAGGTAATAGAAGAAATAAAAGATATTAAAATGTGGGATGAAGAAATGAAACTTTCAGCATACGCCGATAGTACAATTATGTTCATATAAAACCTGAGAGAACTTACGAATAAATCATCAGAGTTAATAAGAGCTTTAAATGAAGATCATTGGGTGCAAAATCAATATAAGACTTTAACTCCACTTTTATACAGCAACTAGTATTTCGAAATTAAACAATATCACAGAGAATATAAAAAAGTAAAGTCCCAAGAGATAAATACAACAAAAAAATGTATATAAGACTTTTGATAGAAATTAAAGAAGATATAGACAATAAAAAGATGCCATATACACTATGCTAACAGATGGGAATACACATTCCCAGAGCCCAGAGCAGTGCCTGTTCCTACTACCAGACTGGAAAAGTTCATCACTCACAGACCATTTGGTAGCGAGCTCAGGAAAATGTAGCCTCAAGAGTGGGAAATAATTAGCTCTCACTGATCACTGGCATGTACCCACCTAACCAATCATCAAAGTAAGACCCCAAACCATCTTATGATCTCATCTTTTATCTATGCAGAAAATTCGTCTCCAGCTCCTTCATTATCCTTTTCCCTAGTAGAATGATCTAGACTTCCTGTGATTCAGCTACTGATTACTTACATGTGGCCTTTCTCATTGTGATATAATGAATGTTAGGGACCCGTAACCAAGGTAATCAGGATGATGAGTATGTCTTTCAATCTTAGTAATTATTATAGACTTAATTTAGTCAAAATCATTGAGTTACTGGTATACCTAATTCCTACAAGAATATAAACTTTTTGCAGTTTCTTCTCCCGTCTCTCATCTATTGTTTCACAATGACTCAGGAACCTTATACCTGGATTAACACATTCTGTTTCTACTAACACAACTCAGAGAATCTGCTTTTCCTATCCTGCTTGTTGAAAGAGTTCCCTCCCTGTGGGGATGCTGGCAGACAAGATTAACAATATCCTAAGAAATTTGGCTTTTCAAGGTGAAATGGGAAGCCTTTGAAAAAATTTAGCAGAGGGGGTCACAGAACCTGATTTCCATTTTATATGGTTCATTCTGGCAAGTGTCTAAACATATAATGGAGAAGAGTTAAGGCCAACTCAGGCAGGACAAATGGGCGAGGTGAAAGACAAGGACTCAGGTGGTAGTGGTGGAGGTGGTAAGAAGTAGTTAATTTTGGATATATTTACAAGATAGAGGCAAAGGAGTAACTCGTGAATTAGATATGAAGCATGAGGGAAAAGTGAAATACAAGGATAACTCCAAAGTTGTTTTGCTAAAGTGATCAGCAGAATAGAGGCCATTTTCCTGAGATGGAGAAAACCGTAGGAGGAGCAAGTTTGAAGTAAACCAAGAGTCCTATGACGGACAAGATAAGTTTGAGATTCCCATGCTTCACCTAAGTGGAGACATGTAGCAAGCAGGTGAATATACAAACTTGTAATTGATAGCACTGGAGATCTAAATTTGGGGTCATCTGTATGCAGAGATTTTAAAAGCCAGGAGTTGGACGAAGATACCTAGGGTACAAGGATAGAGAGAGGAGAGTACTTAAAGCCAGAAGCCACTGCATTTCGGGGTTTAGAGATCAGAAAGGTGAGACAGAGTGGAAGCCAAGTAATAAATGGAGTCAAGGATGAAAAATGAAGAATGGCATTGACTCAGCGATGTGGGGGGTTATGAGCTCTGATAAAAGAGCTTTCAGCGGAGTCGTTGGGACAAGCGCTAAAGAGGAGTTTAGCCATAAAGGAAACCAGAGAAATGGGGTAACAGGAGAGTGCACAGAATTTTTAAAGTTTCCATGTGTAAGACTGGAGATAATACTGCAAGTTGTATAACGATGGAAATGCCCAAAGATTAAAAAGTGATGATCCGGGATCCCTGGGTGGCGCAGCGGGTTAGCGCCTGCCTTTGGCCCAGGGCGCGATCCTGGAGACCCAGGATCGAATCCCACCTCGGGCTCCCGGTGCATGGAGCCTGCTTCTCCCTCTGCCTGTGTCTCTGCCTCTCTCTCTCTCTGTGACTATCATAAGTAAATAAAAAAAATAAAAAAAAAAAAAAGTGATGATCCTTTTGTCTTCTAGCCCGTTTGGTTCAGAAGTTTATGAAATTTAATGAATTTAATGACATCTTTGAATTAGTTTTTTGAGGCTTTTAAAAAATATCAAACATACTTTCCCATAGTGTTTAATTTATTTATATTTACCTTACCCAATAAATCGTTACCATATCGACATGAGTGTTTATATCCCCTGTGAGCAAAGGCATGCCTTTATTAAAGTATTTGCTATTATACCAGTTCCATTTTTGAAATTTTAAAAATTAATCTTAACATGCACATTAAATTCTAAATGGTTTAGAATAGGTTACCTACACACCCTTCATTCACCACATAATGGCCCCAATATATCCTGTACTTGGTCACAAATTGACATTTGGCCTATAATTCTTACTTACACAATATCTACATTTTAAGTAAAAACAGAGAGTTTTAGAAAAATGTGATGTAGTTACCCATATTTGGGAAAGGTTTGAATTAATAATAGGGGAAAATCGCTAACAGCTAATAGAGAGTATTCCACAGGCAGGATACGATGCAACCAACTTTACGTTCACCATTTCTTTTATTCCCAACAGCAGTTGCATCTGGTGGTTGCCACCGTGATCCCGTTTTGCAGCCCAGGAAGTTAAATTGCTAAAGTGTATATAAGTAACTTGCTGAAGGTTACACAGCTGGTGAGTAGTGAGCTGGAGTTTGAGGTCACACTTTCCACAGTCATGGTATATGGCGTCTCAGACTAGTACGTGGCTAGAGGTGGCCTCTCAGGCCAGAATATACATACACACCTCCACTAATGAAAAGGGAAGTTATGGTAACTACATTAGGAATCATAGGTCAAGTAATCAATTTATATTTCACCACTTAAAATTATGAATTAAGAGATTGAATATTTCAACATGGCAAAGTGCCTCCTACTGAAAGGATTGGGCAAAAATGCACCTTTGAGGAAGAGAAATATCTTATTTCTCAAAAAACTGAATTTTGAGTTACAATATATATCCACTGTGCATTTGGAAGGAGGAAGTCAGAAACTCAAGACTCTACAAGCAACTTTTAGAGGCAGACAAGATTCCTTTGGGACTTCATATCAAGCTATTTTCAGTAAGGAGTACAAATATTTTGTTCAAAATACTAAGAAATGCCGTTAAAACATCTCCTAATAGGGTCATAAACGGCCTGTCGGAAAGAACAGAAATGAATTTTCCCCTACGCCTGTGACATTATTTTACAAGAAAAATCAGTATTTAATACTATGGATTTTGTTCTCCCTTTCCTCAAGTGCTGTTGAAAACTGGCTGTTGACCTTTGATAATTCCTTGGCATGTCATTCACTGCTAAACTTCAACATCTGTCGATCGATTGCCCCCCTTTACCTAACAAAAAGAATTCCAGTATTTCTCTCCAGAATAGAGAAACACTAGAGCACTCCTACCACTTAGAAGTACTCTCCTGTACTTTGTCCTTAACTATCAAGTCTCAAGCTGGGGACGGGCTATAATACTACTTTCCCACCCGAAGGAGGCATGAGACTGAACAAGTCCCTTCTAAAGCCAACAGGGAAGTTCCCCATCCTCTGTTCTCCTGTGGCTGCTCTTCCCCTTTGAGGTGTCCCTCCTCACACTTCGGGGTGCTATCAAAATTTGCTCAGAAAATAGGCTCTGAAATCAATCCTTTTTACCTTAGTGAAAATCAAAGCTTCTCTATATTCTCTCCTCAGAAGATTTTTTCATTTTAAGCCTTGTTTCTAACATGACATGGACAGTATGATCCCCTTCCTCCTCTAAAGACATTTGAACATCAGAGATTACGATTATTAGTGAAGGTAGAAAGCTAGCCTCGAGAAGCTTATTTATGCATCCCAAATAACACAAATCTATTCATAGCTAGTCCCAAAATAAACTATAGTAAATTGCATGAAATAACAAATAAAACGGAGGTCCTTGAATAATAGGAGCATAGAAATGGATGGCACATAAGAATTTACTATCTTCTTCCTTCCACCCAAGGCAGCCATCTTTTCTATAAGAGCACTAACAGATGGTCAACAACTTATACCACTATTTTGGGTTTTCTTACTAAAACAGCTAGATTTCAGAAATTTCTTGGCAAGCTGCTATTCAACTGCAGAAATGCATCTGCTCAGAAACCCAAAAATAAACATGTTTCCCAGAGGAATGGAGTATGTTCTATAAAATCCTGGCCCGTTCATGGAATGTGGTAAGCATGCATTTCGTTGCAAGTCTACTATGATGGTGGTGAGGTCCTCTGTGCCCGAATAAGAGATGTTGACTCTAGCTCGTGATAGCTTGAAATAAGAGCAGAGAGCTATGAGCTGACAGATGCACGCACCAAACCTGGATGTATCCTGGCATCAAAGTTCAGAAAGTTAAGAAATAATGTTTCATAAGACAATTTCATTTCATGATTTTAAGTTACCGTTCTCATTACACATGAGATCTGCCATTTTACTTAAACAGACACAGAATCCAATTAATTAAATCTGGACCAAACATCCCCTTCAACCGACAGAGCCAGTGGGGTGGGAAGACCACACCGTGAGTTCCAGGGCACACTGGCATACTAAGTACTTCCAGGCAGTGATAAGACGCTGAACTTAGCTACAAGTTGCACAAAAGGGAGTTTTTGAGCACAGCTAAGCAGTCGGTGTGCATTTCTGTATAGAACGATATACCTGCAATGCTTCTTAAAGTGTAACCCTGTTTATAAGCCTTTATTTTATACACTCATAAATCTCAGATTTGCTCATTGGCTATTACTGCACACATATCAGAATTTGACATATAACCTTTCAGTCTTTCAAGACAGAGAGTGATAACCTTGGTAATGTATATATTTTAATACTCCTTGCTCTCTCTGCTTTTGAAAGTTTTCCATGACTCATTTAATGGAGAAAAGATTACATTAATGTTCAATATGTGACCAAATATTTAAAATAATTTCTACTCTAAGCTGGAAGGAATTTTGAAATCTAATATTATGCAAAGTGTAGAATTATAGAAATATATAAATGCTATATTTCTGAAAATATGTGGATATTTATTGTAGGTAGAGGTTAGTTTCAAAAAACAAGGCAATTATACTGCACCACACGTAATATCAAAATAAACAACTTTGATTTCATGTCTTAAGACTATTTTGATAATCTTGTGAGTTTTATTTACCATTTTGGGGAGATTTCTTCATTATACTGATTCAAACTCAAAATACTCTTTGCTCTTCTTTCCTATGCCCCTCATTCCCTCTCCCCAACATCACCAGCAGAAAAAAATGAGTAAAAATAAAATGGAAACTTTAGGAAGGTTTTTGTACTTCCAATGGTGCTTACACAACTTTTGGATAATTCAAGTTCGCACTAATCAGAAACACGTGAGACTGAAGGATGAATGGATTGACAAATGGTTTAACAAGAGCAAAAAATCAAGAGTATTCAGCCTCACAAGTCTCTAAATTTCTTCCCAGTTCATTAATATTTAAAAAAGAAGCATGTGCTGGAGGCCCAAGTTAAGGAAACTGACCAGTTGGTTATCTGATCGAGGACACTAGCGCCTCATTCACCACCCACCACCTGAATTTATCATCTCAACCAAGATGATTTAGAGTTAAAAGGAGAGCCTAAGCTGAGATGTATGGTCTATCTACTGCTATTCTACACCTGTTTTTGCATCTCTGATGGGCTCTGAAAACTCTTGTAATGGAAAGACAATTTATTATACTCCCTCCTGTAACCTGAAGCAAGAAAAGTACCAGGCTTTGATTCTTATAATACCCTCAATTTTCTGCCAGAAATGTTTTGATCTCATTATTTTCTGAGGTATGTACCTACAAATTTGTCAAATTTGTACTTGTCAAATTTGTCAAGCACACAGGGGTGGAAAAACCAGCCACCTTTCTTCTCTTTTTCAGATGTCTACTCTAGTGGACATCTCAGGGGCCTGGTATCTGTAGACGGTGTTTGGGGAAGCACAGCTTTGGGTATGTACCAAAAAGAGACAGTGAAGGCCTAAGGAAGGAAAAGATTTTCAGTAGTCTAAGTAAGAAGGAAAGAGGATATGAACCCAGAAAATTAGAAAGGAAAATGGAAAAGTGAAATCACACATGATATGGTTTAGGCATGAAATCAGCAGGATTTTGTAGCTGCTTGGCTTTGGAAATCAAAGATGAATTCCACCGGAAAAATAATTGTGCTAATAAAAAGAAAATAAAAGAGGCTTGGGAAAGATACTGAGTGTAGATTTGTATATGAGTTTTATATGCTCTGTAACAAATTCCTGCAAACTTAGAAGATTAAAACAATCTGCCTTTATTTTCTTACAGTTTCTGTAGATCAGAAGCCTGGGCATGGCTTATCTGGGTCCAGTCCTCAGGAGCTCACAAAGCTGCAACCAAGATGTTGACTATGCTATATTCTTATCTGGAGGCCTGACTGGGGAAGATCTACTCTTTTGAGCTTTTTCAGGTTTCTTGGTGGAATTCATTTCTTTGTGGCTGTATAACTGAGGTTCTATCTCCTTATTGAGTGTTGGCTAGAGGCCGCCCACACGTCTCAAAGGTGGTTCCTTGCCATGGGGCCTTCTCCATAGGGAGTTCACAATGTGGCCTTTTGCTTCTTCAAGGCCAAGGTTAGAATCTATGCTAAGAATAGTCTTGCATAACATAATTCAATCAAGGCAAGACATCATCTTTGCCATATGGTATAACCTAATCAGTGGAGTGAAATCCCATCACTTTTGCTGTATTTTATTGGTTAAAAGTAAGTCACAGATCTTGCTGACATTCCCAAGGAGAGGATTATGGGAGAGCAGGACTCAGTGAAGCACACCTTAAAGTCTATCTGCCACAGTTTGGACGTGCTGTATTCGAGGTTATTAGAGGATACTCCTGGTGAGAAAGTCATCAACAGTTATAAACTGAACAGTATACATCTGGAAAAGTCTGTTCTTAGTGAACTTTAATAATAATTTGAATTAAATTGCTACACCCTCATACTTCTTTATCCAGCTTATGCTGGACAAGTTATAAAATCGAGAGGAGTAAGCCTTACTGTGACAATAAAAAATGGAATGATATTTTTCAGGTGGTGGTGAAAATAAAACAGAGAAAGATATGTTTAATGGCATCACTTAGGACTAGAAAGCACGGAGATGGATGTTTATCCCTTAAAGCCAAAGATAAAATAATTTAATTTTCTTATCTGAAAAGCGTCATAGCACATAAATTGGCTGCCTCTCAGCCAAATATCTCTTGGAAAAAGAAGCAATACCTCCCACTACACTTGAGCTTCTGAGCCAATTTCCATCTAACACACAGAAGTTGATCCTAGTCAGCTCTCAACAAAATCTTGACCTTTGAATTTCATTTGGAAAATTGAAAGGAGATTTAGAAACAGACACAATATGTTAAAAATTAGTACCGCATTATCCAGCTACTCCCTTTGTTTCCTTTTTCTTCTGTTCCCTAAGTGACTAAATAAAATGAGCATAGATCAACTATATCTTGGTTTTATGTAACCAAATCTGTTAACAAATCAGGAATGTTACTTGTGCATAAAGTTACAGCCTTAATTACCCTCCCTGTTTTTTATTTCTGGTGGCTTTGGCCAATAGCCACTCCATTCCCTAAAGTCAGAAAACAGAACAAGGGTGCCTGGGTGGCTCTCTGGTAAGCATCTGACTTTTGATCTCAGCTCAGGTCTTGATCTCAGGGTCATGAAGTCAAGCCCTGAGTTGGGCTCCATGCCTAGCATTTATTTTTTAAAAAATAAATAAATTTAAAAATATAGAACAAAAGATCATCATATTCCACAAAGAAAAAAATAAATCCAACAACTATAAAGAATTTTCTTCTGCCCAAATTTTGAATTAGTTACATTACATAATCATGAGTTTAAAAAAGCTACTTCATAAATATATTTTAAAAAGATAAATATAAAACCTCAAAGGGTGCACCATAACCAGGAGAAATACTTGGGACATATATGGCAAAGGACTAGTATCTCTTATACCTTAAGAGTCTTTAAAATAGGTAAAAGAAAAACTAAAATAATAATAGTAAAAGAAGAAGAAGAAGTAAAAGATACAAAGAAATATAATGGCTAATGTGCTTCTGAAAAACATCTCATCCTTATTCAAAATGAAAGGCATGTAAATTAAAGCATTAATTATTTCAATATATCTAATATGTCTAATAAATTAATATACCCAGATGGGAATACAGAAAAAAATAATAATACTTTTAAATAGCCGGAGATGGCATATATTGGCACAAGCTTTGTGAAAGATAATTTCAATATACATCAAAAGTTCTAAAATGTGATGATTCTTTGTACCAGAAATTCTATTTCTAGGAACTAATCTTGAGGAGGAAAAAAAAAGTGACTTAATTCCAAGGATTTTTATCACAGTTTGCTTAACAATAGGAGAAAATGGGGATGAAATAATAGAGGATTAGTAAAATAAATTATGATATGGTTACATCTTGAAATACCATTGGCCTGTGATATACTTTTAACCTCTTTTCCCACTCTACACCCTATTCCCTGCTCTCTGGGAACCACCACTGGCCTCACACTGCCCACAGGAGGATTTGTGTTACTTAGTCCTTTGAATCCACCCTTTCCTCCTGGATCCTTGGCTAATTAGGCATGGCTACACCAAGCTAGCCCAATTAAGTTTTCTGTCCTAGGAGTTTAGAATTGGAATTAAGAGGCTTTGATAAATCCGCACTGTACTTAAACAGAAGACCTATGACCTTGGCCGCTGTGGAGGGGCCATTCACACAGACAAGGAAAGAAAATAAAGAACGAAGCAGAGGAGCAGGGAAAAGAGGCACTGTGGGGTGTGTGTATGTGTGTGTGTGTGTGTGTGTGCGCGCGCGCGTGCGCGCTAGGGCCAAGGTCAAGCATCAAACCCCAGAACCACACATGTCCTCGACAGAATTGCAAAGGAGGATCTTATTTTTGAAGACCTCACCTTCGAATTCTTCGCCCTTCCTCCCCATCTCTTCTTGGTTTTTATTTAGGTTTCATATATATTTATCATTTAGGGGTTCCTAAGAAAAAAACTCCTAATAATACCCTAATTCTTCCTTAGGAGGATGATTGACCTCCGGAACCACCACTAACTGTTTTGTGTTAGAGACAGGATAATCCAGTTGCATATAATTCATTGTAGAAGCTCAGGGTAACAGATGACACCTCTTCCCACTCCTGGAAAAAGCAGAGGGTAGATTCCCACCACGCTCATCCTCTGATGCCCTCCCACCTGGCCTTTGAACCTTAAATGGTGACATCCTATCCACACTACCTTGTTTTCTTCATCTTGGTACTCTGCATCACCCTGGGCTCCTGCTCATTCCCATACTTTTCCTTCAGCCTCCCACTGGTGTTCTGAGATCCCAATAGCCTTCTAATATGTTTCCTTTGATTAAGTTAAGATCCAATTTTATAGGAATATTTTAAAATATATTAATAGGTGTTTTTCTTTCTCACATTTCCATGCATATTATGTCATTGCCCCCTCAGCTAGTGGAACCTTCATTTCAAGCTGGAATCTTGGGGAAGCTTTGAATTAAAACACAAATGCAAGATGACAAGGTGTTCGTCTTCAACTTTTGATTTCCAAAATTAGATTTTTTTTGAATCCCCAGTGGGATTCTTGAAACTGACTTTGTTTAAAGGGATAAGGTTTTTGTTTTGTTTTGTTTTTACAAATCCCCTGAACTCCAATTCCTATATAAGGATAGAGGCCTGCTGGACTTTGGTCCTAGAGTTTTACTGAGCTCTAGAGAGATGGACACAGGATAGGATACAAGGGAAGAGAGAAGAGCAGAAAAGTCTGTTGCCATGAAAAAAAGGCACATGTCTCAGAGGTAATGCAGTTAAGCTGATGAGGTACCTGGTCCCCTTGTCAGAACAGCCACGCTGCTGTCCCTATGCCTCAGGCAAAGCGAGAGAGAGCAAGATCATTCAAAACGCCTATAGAACGGTGAAATAGGTTAAGGGAGAGCTCCGTGCTCTGCTGCTGCTCTGTCAACAGGCCAAAAAACTGTAGGGTGGGGATTGCGAAGGGAGACATTCAATAATGTATCCACAAGGGTCCCCCAATCCCCCCATAGCCTATGCATGGTATGCCAGACTCAGGACCTCCTGTGTGACCAGTGGGGGAATATAGAGATGTCACAAAGGCCTAGAAGGGACTCTGGATTGGAAAGAAAAGACCACATACATAGTATAGGAACCTCACACCTGGAGACAACAACCAATCAGACCAATCCCTCCGAAGCAAAGAACATCAGGAACGTGCAAGGCAATGGCCCCACCTTCCGCCACGTTAAGATGGGTGCAACCTTTGCCTACACGTTGGGAAGAAGAAAGGGAGAGGGGAGCACTTTTGTTAGCAGGAGACACAAACAAAACAGGGTTTTAAATTGTTGAAAATAAGACTATGTCCTCACAAGAGACTGAGTTAGCTTTACTCGAGAAGGCTGTACCATAGCTCGATCTTTACCTGGATTTGACTCTTGTCAGCAAGATGAAATCTGCTAAAGAAAATAATAGAAGTTCCAAAACATTTTGCACATACAGGGTATGGAGAATACATTTAATTCCTACTAAATGTATCATCAAGTGAACTCAGGAAGATAAAGTTGCATGCGTGTGCGTGTGCATGTGCGTGTGCATGTGCGTGTGCGTGTGTGTGTGTAGTGGAGACTGAGAAATGTATAATGAAAACTATGGAGGCAGTTGGGTTCTTTTCTATTTCCAAGGTGCCTACTTTGGTGCCTATACCCTCAACTCTTCTTTTCTATCTGCCCTCAGATCTTTTGTCCTCTATTGTAATTTACTCTGATACAAAAAGAAAGACAAAATAAATACAGACTCCATTATTTAGAGAGAGAAAAAAAGAGTTATGGAAGCTAATAAGCCTTATCTCTTCAACTATCTCAAGTCATGTGTCCAGAGAGAAGAAAATCTTGTAAAGTATCAAAATGATGTGAAGATCATTGTGTAGTTATATTCTCCAGAATGCAGACGATAGGAAGAAAATGAGAGCAAGAATAAAAATTAGTAGTGAGCCAAGTCACCATGGTGGCTGAAAACAGGGACTTCGGGGACATTGGTAGTGACAACACATAACTCTCAGCAATGTGTTGGAAGGAGGGTGCTGCAAGGAAAATGTAGGGTGCGTGCAAACACCATCTGTGGAAGAGTTGAAGCTAAGATGGGCAGAAGCCCGTACATGAGCCAGGCCCACAAAATCATACCACATTGGCAGTGACCAGTTTTAGGGGACAATTCTCCACAAATCTCTCAATTTTCTGCATGTCTTGTCGGGAGTGGCACTGACTGACTTTACCTTTTCAAGAACGATTTAGAGTGAGCAGCTTGGGAAGACAGAGCTACGTCTCCCTCCGGGTCACAGGGCATCTTTGCCTACTGTCTACTAAAATAAAGACATTGTCTCCCTCCAGAGCAAAAGTTAGGCAGGTTTGTTCACTTTCCATCGAAAGATTCGAATTCGCTAAGCTTGGAGCATTTCACTTGTGGTGGGAAACCACTGCATAAGCAAATACTATAATCAAGGCGCATTCTGACTTTTACAAGACATCATTAATCTCACTCCAGACTTTTTTTTTAGTGTAGGTGACCCACAATGTATCATTTTACATCAGTGTCAGATGTGCGACACAGTGATTCAAGATCTCTACAGATCATAGTAGGCTCACCGCTAGTGTAGCTGCCATCTGTCACCATACGACCCTCTTATAATGTCATTAACTATGTTCCCTGTGCTGTACCTTTTATCCCTGTGACTTATTCATTCCATAACTGGAAGTCTGTATTTCTCACTGCCCTTCACCCATTTTGTCCATTCCTTTACCCCCATTCTCTCCGGCAACCATCCATTTGTTCTGATTTATAGGTCTGACCTGCTTTTTGTTTTTATTCATTTGTTTTGTTTTTTTAGATTCCAAATCTAAATCCACATGAAATCATGTCATATTGGTCTTTCTCAGGCTGACTTATTTCACTTAGCATAATACCCTCTAGGTCCATCCACATTGTTGCAAATGGCAAGATCTCATTGTATATGGCTGTGTAGTATTCCTGTGTGTGTGTGTGTGTGTGTGTGTGTGTGTGTTTTATGCCATATCTTTTTTTTTTTTTTTTGCCACATCTTCTTTATCCATTCAAAATGCCACATCTTCTTTATCCATTCTTCTATCAACAGACACGTAGGTTGCTTCCATATTTTGGCTATTGTAAATAATGCTGAAAAAACATAGGGATACATTTTTTTTAATTAGTGCTTTTGCTTTCTTTGTGTAAATGCCTAGTAGTGGAATTGCTGGATCATATGGTATTTCTGTTTTTAATTTTTTGAGGAACGTCTATACTGTTTTCCACAGTGGCTGTGCCAGTTGACATTCCCACCAACAATACATGAGAATTCCTTTTTCTCCCCATCCTTGCCAATACTTGTTATTTCTTATCTTTTTTTATTTTAGACATTCTGACAGGTAATCTAGACTTTTGAAAATAATAGAATCATGCTATTATGTCACAGCAGCCACAGACTGACCATTTTTCTCAAAGACACTGACATTTATGGAAGAAACAAGCCTCATTATTTTCATTGTATTTGATAAATGTGGATGCAGTGAAAGTTATATGATTCTTGATTACACATATCTTATCATGCTAATTAAACATTACTGATGTAAATTATTTCCTGATCCAAATATATTTCTCTGTGTCACCAGCAAGTATATCTTTGAAAGTTTTGCAGATTGTTTCTCTTGGGTGAGAGTTTATGATTGGGGGTGGGTGGGTATAGTAGGAAGGAAGAAGGACTGCCTCACAAAAAACTGATAACAGCGTTGTTAAAATCACTCTTATCGATGGTCTCTTTACACTTGTTTAGAAATAAAAGAGAAAACATGTCTGTGAGTCACTGCATTTTGTCCTTTCTATCTTGGCAGGTCACCTTGTTCTAGTAGATAGAAACTAAGTCAACGTGAAAAGAGTCAGAATTTGGACAAAGATCATCAAACATTCACACTGATGCCAGGTGAGCCAGAAAAAGAGAATGTCCTGTAACCCGAGTTGCTCAAGCAATTTTACATTCAATTTAATCAAGTGTTCAGCATTGTGAAGTCAGAATTTCAAATCTCCAATAAAAAAAACAAAAACAGAATTATTTCCTGAAACTCTTGATTGGATTCATGATATTCTAATAAAATTTTAACTTTCAAGGAATCAGGTACCATTGTGGAAAAGGACCCACTGGTGGTTTGCACTTTCCCTCTTAACGGTTAAATCACTTCCTTCCAAACATGCATATATTAAATTCAAATGGTACAAAAAGATCAGTTACGTTTTCCCATTCTATACCCTCCCCCATTTCCTATTCCCAAACCCCCACCCCTATTTTCACAAATACTGATTTTAGGGAAAAAAATTCTCATAAATGTTGTGGTTTAGGGGGGTAGATTAATCTTTTTTTTTTAAATCTCCATTACAACCAACTTTTAGCTTTAATTCAGAAAATACTTCATGTGACATAAACAAGTAGTTAGATCGGCACCAAATATTAAATGAAATTATAGATTTTTAAGGAAAATTTTTTTTTACCTGTCTTCCTCTAACTTATTTCTCTTCATTTTTTACAGTGTCTGTCAATAGCTTTTCTGCAGGACACATTTTTAACTACTATATTGTTCAACTTGAAAAAGAGTTCAGGGTGAGGAAGATTATAGCTGAGGCATTCAGAAGGATTTCCTGTTTTTGGTGGCTCCTTTTTCCGCCTTGGTAATGAGTTTTTCACATTTTAAAAGCTGGCTGTGTGTTATAATATAATTCAATTTTCTCCCACCCCGTAAGAAGCTATGCGGCAGGGGAAAACAGTTCCAGTGATAGCTCTCACCTTTCTCAATGACATGAAACAGTTTCTTAACCTCACTCAACTTTATTGATAAAATTCTCTGAATTGTCATAGAAGTGTAGTGGGGCTCAAATAAAAACGCATGTTTTATGTTTAACAAATCAATATGTAATAAAGACCCTGAAGTGTTAGTAGTAAATTATATCTGAAATAGATAAACCCACCAATATCCAAAGGAAAGAAACAGAGCTCATACCATACAGGAAATACCACCCACTTAATTTGTCCACAAAATTTTAATGCAAAATAGCATCCTGTGCCTCAACTTTATCAGAGTCCAAAAAAAAAAAGCGTGAGGCATAGTGATCCTGAGGTGATTTGGGATTTGTTTGATTTTGTGTGATTTGCATATGCCCCTCTGCAAAGTTACTAGGCAACTGGGTGATTATACAAAGATGATGCTATGAAAAAAAAAAAAAAAACCAGAATGACTTTCCTTCTTCTCTTCCTTCTGCCATTCCCCATCCCTCTTTTTTCTTTTTTTTTTTTTTACAAAATAATACATTGTTAAAGATAAACTGAGGCATATTAAACATTTTAAAAGTTTATTTGTACAAAAATAGATTCCAATACAGCAGCATCAAACTGGAAGTGGTTCAGAACACTTCCCAACAGGAGCCAAGAAAATGACTTATTTAAAGTGCAAAAGCAAAGAAAGGAAATTATTGATTGGTTATAGCTTAAAGCCTAGTTGGTTGTTTGTAATTTGGTTTTGATTTTGTCACCTTGAGATGTTTACAGGCTTAAATTTTGGTGTGCTTACATAGGTCACCATGACATTGGAGTCACATCCATCTAATTGCCTCCGTGTTTAATTAACTCAACATACATCTATAGAACACATTCAAATGGGATCAAATGAAAGGTTACATTTCTTGCCCTGCTACCTGCCACTTATCCCACTTTCCAGAGTTTCTGTTTTTAGTTTTGGTGCTTTTCTCTTCATTCTCCATTCTGATAAGTTTTTTGTTGTTGTTTTTTGGCTTTGGGGGTTTTTTTAATAATTTTTATTTTTATTTTTTAAGTTCTAATTTTAATTCCAATTAGTTAACATCCAGTGTTATATTAGTTTGAGGTGTACAATACAGTGATTCAATACTTCCATACATCTCCCTGTGCTCATCATGACAAGTGCCCTCCTTAATCCCCATCACCTATTTCACTCATGCCTCTCCCGCCAGTTTTGTTCTCTGTAGTCTGTTGCTTGCTTTGCCTCTCTCTTTCTCTTTTTTTCTTCACTTATTTGTTTTGTTGCTTAAACTCCACATACGAGTAAAATCATATGGTATTTGTCTTTATCTGACTGATTTATCTCACTTAGCATTACACTCTCTAGTACCTCCATGTTGTTGCAAATGGCAAGATTTTGTTCTTTTTTATGGTTGAGAAGTGTTCTATTATATATATTATATATTCCATTTTATGTATATACACACACATGCACACACACACACGCGGCTACCGTGCTGTTGCTTCCTTTGAGAATGGCGTCTCCAACACTTGGATGGTGCATAGCCCATGTGAATGAATGTTGGGGCCTCAATCATATTGACACGTCATTATTGTATGTTCATAATTAATCTTTAAAGCTTTGTCTATAGGTGATTCACTGAAGGTGGAAAACAATAAATAGCATTTATAACGTCATGATTTTAGCAATATTATTCACTATAGAAGTGGATAATATGCTTTTTTCCCCCCATACCCTTTTGGAGTCTTCAAATTTCTGATATTTCACTAGGATAAATCCAGGTCGGGCTTTTTCTCATTCATCCCATCTAACACTTCGCGGGCTTTTAAAAATTGCACTGGTGTCTTTCCATAATTTTCTTCTATTACATCTTTGGTCATTTTCATTCATCTATTTTCTCTGTTCACTCTAGAACTTCTAATAGGTGCTCATTGTCCTGAATTGATTCTCTATATTTAACTTTTATATCACTTTGCTGTATATTCTGAGATATTTAATTGACTCTATTTTATCTTCTATTTCCCTTCACTTTGTAAATTTGGGCTTCTATTTTTCAGTGTCCAAGAACACTTGCTCATTCCCTAAGTGCTCATCTTTTAGAACAACCTAAGCTTATCTTATGGTTGCACCATCTAATCAGATCTTCCTGAAAATAGTAGTATCAGTATAAAATTTTTTTGTTTGTTCGTTTTGATTAACGTTTTTGTCTCATTTGCCTTAATGAGTGTTGGTCCTTGGCTGGCCATTCATATTGACCAAAAAAGGACTACCTTGATTAGAATACATAGTTGTTAGGGGTTTCTTCTGAAGTCTTGTTTCTCTATGGTTAATGTAGCAGTCTTCACTTTAGAAAGGAATGGGAGAAAAAGAAATGCAAATTGAGGGTTCCCCGTCATCCCACGTTTGTTCTAAAGTGCCAAAACCTGTATTAGAATCTATAGTGATTGTTCAATTTCTTTGGAGATCAGTCCTCTGATTTAGATAGGGGCTTAAGGGGGTTAGTTAAAAGCTTCCATTCATTCTATTTTTGGTAAGATTTGCAACTCAATTAACTGTTCCATGGAGAGTCCTGCAATTAATTACTCTCTTCCCAATTCTGCCTAGCGGAATTGCTGCAGAGGGGGTATGGAAACTGCAGAGGCCTGTCAGAAAGAAGGGCAACAGCCCTGACACCACTTTCTCTGCTGCAAGTTGTGGGCTGCTGCCAGAGGTATTTGGTTTCATCTATCAGAAAGTTTTTAGCTTCTTCTGCCTTCCAGGTATGAATTCAAGCTGCTGGGTCTCTTCATGAGCACTCTTCCGTCCTGAGTGATTTTCTCTTCAGGTTAATAGAATGGGAAAATGGCGGAGAAGAAAGAAAGGTAAATGTACTTTCTCAAATATCCCATTTAAAATGGAATTTTATTTCACCTTTTTGGTAGAATTAAAAGAAACATCTTTCCCCCTCACCCCATCCAGAGTGGCATAAAAAGGTGCCTGATTTATCATCCAAACTAGGGCACTTTGAAACTGACAATGGGTTCTTTTTTTTTTTTTTTTTTTTTTTTTTTTTTTGACAATGGGTTCTAATAATAACGATGCCTGGCTAACAGGCATGCTCTAGGACTGATCTGGGTGAACCAGATGCATGCTCACCCTACACCTAACTAGGTGCTGGATCAGTTATAAAAAGACTTTAGTCCAAAGAAGAGAAAAGAAAGACAAGAGAATCTGTCATTCTGTGAGGGAACATAAAATACCCATTTAAGTACCTTGGGCCTAATTCAACTAGGATATTTTATAGGTAATGAAGTTATAATCAAGTAGAACAGCTAGAGAACACTATTCATTTTATTATCTCAATGTACAGCACATACTTTTCTAGGATATTATGTTTCAAGAGCAATGATAGCATGTTAATTCAGTGGGCTGCGGTTATGATTTGGGCAGTGATTTTTCAACTGAGGTATATTTGCCTTTCCCTCTACCTCTCTATCTTCCCTCCCCCTCCACACACACATACACGCACACAGTACATTTCTTAATGTTGGAAGTCTCTTTGAGCTATCAGTACTAGGGGATGCTGCTGGAATCTATGCATAGAGTCCAAGGATGTTGCTAAACATTCTAGAATGCGTACAGTAGCCCCACAATATACAGAGATTTTTAGTCCAAAATATCAATAGTCCTGAGTTGAGAAACCCTGAATTAGAGTTAGAAAATGCCTTGAACAGAACTTGCAGAAGCAAGCATACAGTGATCATGTCACTTGAGAGTAACCAGTAACTAACCAAAGTCCTTGTTAGCTTTCTTTTCCCTGACATGACTTCTTCCTGACATTTTGACACATTGGTTAAACCTCCAAATTGCAAGCTGATGACAATTTCCTGGACTGACTGACCAGTGAAGAGATTTTTTTCCCCCAGACTTTTAAGTGGGAGGGAACTCAACCCAATTAAAGAGTAATATTCAAGTAAATTAATTGTGATCCCTTCTGCTCCAGGCATCTGCAACACAAGGGTCACACATACAAACATTCATTCCATAATAGTCATTTCTAAGAGTATATTTGCAACTTTAAGTCAAGTTCTTTGTTTCTACATAATTAAGATTTCTGAGTAAACTAATATATTAACTTAAAATTCAACCACAAAATCTATAGTAAAAATACCTGTTACAAAAAAGTGGAGTGAGATGATTTATGAAAATTTAGGGACGGGTTACTTTTTAAGGTAGTTGAGTTTTAGACTAAAGCTGTATCCATTCCAGTAAAGTTAGTTACCAAGTTATTGGTAATTATTACCACATTTTAAATTCAAGCCTCTTGATTTTCTCTCAGCATTTTAATCTTCTGTGCAAGTTATAAATGTTTTTGAATGTTTTGGTTTATTTCTCATTCTTCAGCCTTTGTGGCAGCTATTTATTCTATACCAATCAAATATTGAAAAGAATTGAAAGGTAGTTATAAAGGAAAGAAGAGTAATGTTTTCCTTTACTATTTTTGATCATTTAGAAAATTATTAGTGTCTTAGTCCATTTGGGATTTTACACCAAAATGCCATATACCAGGCAGCTTATAAACAACAGAAACTTATTTCTCACAGTTCTAGAGGCTGAAAGTTCAAGATGGAAGTGCAAGCATAGTCAGGAAGGGCCCTCTGCAGGGTTGCAGACTCCTTATTGTATCCTCAGATGGTGAAAGAGGCAAGAGATTTCTCTGGAGCTTCCTTTATAAATCACTAACCCCATTACGAGGGCTTCAACCTCATGATTTAGGCACCTCCTAAAGGCCCCCCTCCAATACCATCATTTTTGATGGGGGGGGGTTATGATTCCAATGTATGAATATTTAAACCATAACAATAGGCTTTGCAACTACCACCACAGGAGCTAAAGAGTGTGATGTGCACAAATGGTAGAGAAAAAAGGTAAGAACAGCAGTTGAGAGAGGAAGTAAGGTGGTAACCAGATGGGCAGTTCTGAGAGAGCTCATAAAAAGGAGATACTCACGTTCGTGGTCTCTTTGTGACTTCTCTAACAAGGCTTAATAGCAGAAAGCGTAGGAGAAACAAACACGTCTTATGTTACTAATTCTTTCAGCAATGAAAATCTTTGCATTCCTAAGCTGTTTATTTTAACAAATTGTGATGTCAGTCTTCCTGTGTTTCTAAAAAACCCACGTCCTAATTTAATCTTCTTTGATAACATGGGTCCATAGTGTTATCTACTGTTTCTTGCACATACTGCAATGCACAGTACAATTCTCCCCCTATATTCCCTTTTCTTTCTTTCCTTTTATTTTTTTTTTAGATTTTTATTTATTTATTTGACAGAAAGAGAGAGAGAGAGAGGACACAAGCCAGGGGAGTGACCATCAGAGGAGAGGCAGAGGGAGAAGTTCTTCAAGGACACGGATGCAGGACTCAATCCCAGGACCCTGGGATCATGACCTGAGCTGAAGACAGCCACTTAACTGACTGAGCCACCCAGGTGCCCACCCACCCCCCGCACCATGTTCCATTTTCAAGCCTTTGCTTTGCTATCAAGTTGTTAGTTCTCATATCTGTCTGCTGTGTCCAGAACGCCTGCCTCTAGCTTGCTTCCCATCTTTTCTGGGCTTAGAAAACAGATAACTGAGCTGGCTAAGAGTTATACATAAAATATACTGGCTTTACTGCTGGGATTTACCCCAAGGATACAGATGCAGTGAAAGACCAAGATACCTGCACCCCAGTGTTCATAGCAGCAGAGTCCACAACAGCCAAACTGTGGAAAAAGCCTTGGTGTCCATTGACAGATGAAAGGATAGAAAAGATGTGGTCTACATATACAATGGAATGTTCCTCAGCCATCAGGAAAGATCAATACCCACCATTTGCTTCAATGTGGATAGAACTGGAGGGTATTATGCTGAGTGAAGTAAGTCCATAGGAGAAGGACAATCATTATATGGTATCACTCATATGGGGAATATAAGAAAGAGTAAAAAGGATTATAAGGGAAAGGAGAGAAAATGAGGGGAGAAAATCAGAGAGGGAGACAAAACACGAGAGACTCCTAACTCTGGGAAACGAACAAGGGGTAGTGAAAGAGGAGGTGGGCAGGGGGATGAAGTGACTGGGTGTTGGGCACTGAGGAGGGCACTTGACGGGATGAGCACTGGGTGTTAGACTGTATGTTGGCAAATCAAACTCCAATAAAAAAATATACAAAAAAATATACCAACTTTAAGGCTGCAAAGTTTAGAATTGCAACCTGGACTTAGCTTCTGAGTTTCTCAACAGCGGTTCTGAGGTGCAGCAGCCTTTTCTCTCTTACACTCATACTTGGGGCTTCATTGAGGTAGTGCAAATGCTGGCTCCTTAAAAAATGATTAAGAAACCGTATCTGAAAGAAAGAAAGAAAGAAAGAAAGAAAGAAAGAAAGAAAGAAAGAAAAAGAAAGAAAGAAAGAAAGAAAGAAAGAAAGAAAGAAAGCAAGCAAGCATATCCTTCACAGGCTCATTGTTCCATTTCTCTAGATAGCCACAACTTGGGTTTTAGAATGTGGGTGCTAAATCACTGCTACCGTTCACTCTCCAAGGGAAGACTTGCAATCTGATTAGCTTCTCCTCAGACAGTCCTGTGACCAATCACCATTTTCCTGCCTCCTCTCTCCTCTTGCTTACTACAGTTGCTTGCTCTGAGTTTGGAAACTATCTAGTGCTCAACAAGAGTAGTCAACAGTTCAGTGGCAGCCTTCTTCACCATATGCACATCTGCTCTTGCAGAATGGCAAGAAAATAAGACGCTAAAGGTAACAGGGAAATTTGGAAACCAAAATAGTATTTTAGTTTTTTATTTTAATTAGTTTTCAGTGATGGAAGAGCAAAGAAGCTGAAAAAAAGGAAAGTTCTGCGAGTAGGTCAAATTATGCTGGCTGCCATGACTTACAGAAAAGTGTCTTTGCTATGAAAATAATTGTTAAAAATGCATAGTTTATGATAGAATTTGAAAAAAGACAAATTGCCTACACAAGGAAAAGTATATGAAGGTAATTGTGAGGCTCTGTGCTTGATAGATTTTGATATCTTCAACAGTTGTTTAGAGAGGATTTTTTCAGAAGCAAAATTAAAAAGTTAACTTGAGGGACTCTAACAAGTGCTTCAGAAAGCAAGTGATATAGCAGAAGATGCGTGATATGTGTATCATGGGGTTATGCGTGCAATGGTAGTCATATTGGTTATAGTTGTCCTGTTTGAATTCCTCTGGCTAGATTTCCAGTGACTTCAAATGTGTTTGGAATAGATGGTCTTTACCAGTATGAAGACCTCATTCATAAGGATGTTTGTGTTTTCTCTTTCACCAGATGTTTTTAAGCGTAAGTCCTGATAATGGTACATTTTTAAAATTCTCTCAATTTATCCCCTGATCTGTACCACACGGAAATTGCCTTAGGTCAGGCCCTCATCATTTCTACCATGGACTACTGCAATTGCCTTCTCATAGATTTCACCTTCCATCTCACCACCTGGTCTATGTTCCACACATCACACTAGAATGATCTGGGTAACAGGAAGATCAAATCATTATGATTGTTTAATGTGCCCATACTTCTCTAGGAAAATTCTAAATCCATAATAAAATGTATGAATATTCCTGATTTAGTTTCTTCCAACCTCACTAGAGTCACTTCTTGTCCTCCATCCCCCACCCCAGGTACCTTACATCCCAATAACACAGAATTCTTTGCCACTTTAAGCTGGGAAACCAAAACTTCCGGGATACAATTGAGTATAACCTCCACCTTAATACCCAAGGAGAGCCTGAACTTAAAACGTTATTCAAGGGGTATATTAAAAGTCTTTTTCTTGGAAGTACGCTCCCTGGGAATTACATGTTGACAAGAATTCGTATCTTAAGGCAACAAAATAAAAATTCCTTGAAAGAGAAAGCATGTTGTTCTCCCAAAAGTTTGTGGAACCCATAATAGATCTTATATTCTGCTATTTGTTCCTGCTTCGTAAGCATATCTGATAGTCTCGCGGGTTACTAAAAGTATACCCCTCATCTATGATAGTCAAATTTTGGGGGGGATTTAGATTTCAATACAGAACTAGCAAAGTGTCTGTAGTGCTGAGTTGTGCCATCTGTGTGCATGTCAACTCAAGGGACTACTTCAGTGATGTGTTAGCAGAATAGTGTAATAAAAGGAATTCACAGTGAAACCTTTAATGACTTTCTCTTTAGGCCATTTGATTTGGGATCAAATATGGCATATGCAAAAGTCCTAGAATCAACCTTGCCAAATGACAAGCTTGCAGAGTTCATAGTAAGTAAGGACACAGTTTCTTATTTAAGGGCTGTGCCCATCCATCCAGCATAGCTTTCTTGCCAACATGGTCAGCAGGGTCCCCTGCATGGGAATGCATACTCTAGAGTCCCTGCCAGTCAGTGCAGACACATTAATCTCTGTTCAACTTGCAAGGGTGATATCTCTGCTCCTTCTCTGGCAAAGCCACCTTGCTAGAAGAAAAGGTAGGCCATTCACATTACTCCCAAAGGAAACTTAGTAGCTAACATCACAATTCCCATTATTGACCATTGGACAGATGATGGTAAGTCCAAGATCTTCACATCCAGAGGGTCAAGCACAAAATGCTTTAGGATAACAAAGTGTTAGTACTGCACTGGTCTGTGCTATAACACAAGAAGGAAGTTGACTCTGATCATGCTGGATCAAAAATTGTTAAAGATGTTTTCCACTGTATTCTCTTTTAAGACCCTTTGCCAAAGAGGTCGAGGTTAAACCATGTCTTCCTTAAGAGTACTGCAAGTTAATTGGGGAAGAATCCTTCTTTCTCAGAAGGAAATTGAAGTAAAGAAGTGTAAAAGCAGATAAACCACATTCTATGCAAAAATCAGCGTGTAATCATAAGATAAGGTGGTTTGACTTCCAGAGGTAGTTAACAAATGTTCTAAGGTGATCCCAGAGGCACTTGGCAGGAAAGGTAGGGTTATTCCCTCAAGAACAAACAATTGAACCAATTTACTTGAACCAATTTAGCTTGGACTATCTCCTTGGTTGCACTGATCACACTGAAGAATTCCGAAACTACTCTCAAGGAATTCTCCCAACTACTCAACCACATGCAATGGTTCTAAAGCCTAAGGCGAACCTTGGCAACCACAGGATACTATAAAGACCACCTTGAAAAAGCATCTCCATCTGGTTCCTGCAATAAATTAGCTCCTCGCTATTTTAAAGGAAAATTTGTTTAAGTAAGTCTAAATTTATCAATGCCAATTTCAGAGTTGCCACTGAAAAAACTAAAACAATTGTCATTCAAGTGGCATTCTGAATTGTGATCGATTCAGTATTTAATAAATCTTAAATCTTCCCAATTATAGAAGACCCCGTTTTCAAGGAATCCAGGAATAGTACTGCACTTTGAAGATGCACTGATTATGTGCTCAAAGAGCCTTGCAGAAATAACCATTGACTGTCACATTGTATGAAATTGGCTATAAGAATGGGGAAAAAATTTAAGTGTAAAATCAGAAAATTTAATGTCTCTTTCTAAAGTTACCCGTATTATTGGTATTTACTGCACCTAAGACAGTATGCATGCAATTATAGTTACCCTTCTAAAAAAGCCAAGCAAGAATTTGAAGCTATTTAATAGCTCTTGAATTTCCACCATGTTTTCAGTTATGAGGCCAATCACTTTTTCAGCTATTGGAGTAATGTTTTCCATGGCCCTGACCTCAGGAAGAGAGAAGTCTGACATCTGCAAAGCATAGCAGCCCCTGATGGCTGGTGTCAGGGCCATGCCTCCAACCAGTGAAATCGGAATGTCTGGTGTGGCAAAGGGGAGCACTGCACACTGAAAATGTTCCTAAAAGTTTCCCAGGTGATTCCATTGCGCAACCAGGGTTGTAAATCACTGTGGCTAAAACAGCACTGTGCTAAAAACAGCAATGGATGGGAGCAACATGTAATTTATTCCTTGCCCTTAAGGACTTTGCCTTGGGGAAATAATACAATTCTGCAGGTCATGAACATCTTTTGGAGGGCCTACCTACTTGTTTCCCTCTTCCCCGAAATTTTCCACCTAGAGGCTCCACCTGGAGGGAGTGGGCTCAGGAAGCTGTCATATCAAAAATCCCCGGCCCTGCCAATCACACTGATCAAACAGAGGACTGGGTATACAGCACAAGATGAGATGACCAAATCTCTTGAAGTTTGGAATTAAGTTCCTAAGAGTCTAATTCAGTTATTTGAACACAGTTGAGCTGAAAGAAAACTGAATGATAACAGAGGGAAATGTGGGAGAGACAAAAGAGAAGAATGTGAAAGCAATTGTTCCTGGGTAAGCATCAGAGGGGTGGTATATGATCCTGAGAGTCAGGAAGAAAGCTACTTAGCTTTCTGATAGGTTCCAATTCATATCCTGCAAGGCCCGTATTTTTTTGGACCCTGTAGGTTCACAATATGTTCTCTTTATTTTGAGCTAGTTGAGTGGATCTCTACGCCTTGCAATAGAAAATACTCCTTTCTCCAGTTCGTATTTTGGGTCCCAGTTCAATTCCCATCTAATCTGTAAGCCATCCACATCCTTACCTGGTTTCATGAAAATAGCAAGGGCAATAAGAGTTCAGATAAATGGGAAACCCAAGGGAACGAGAGGTTGTGGAAGGCTTCACAGATCTTGTGGGAACTGAGCTGGAATCGAGAAGGAGAAGAGAATGGAGCCCACTCTGGGTGAAAGAAGGAGCAAGCACAAAGTCACAGGTGCAGGAATATACCATAGGAGCCTGGCACCTACATGGAAAGATGGGGGACACTGAAAAATTCTGGAATGAACCAGATTAAAGGCCAGCAATACTAACGCAATGTTCTTCTACTCCTTGGTTTCTCCTGCAGGTAAAATGTCTTGATGCTCTGTACTCTTAAATAAATGCTTTTTAAACTCATAAATACATCCCATTCTGCCTGAATATTCTAGGGGAAAATGCACTAATAATAAAAAACAAAAAGTAATAAAAGAAAAACATTGATGGGGCACCTGGGTGGCTCAGTCGGCTAGGTGACTAACTTGATCTAGGCTCAGGTCATGATCTCAGGGTCATGAGATGGAGCCCCACATTGGACTCCACGCTCAGCAGGTAAACTGCTTGAGATTCTCTCTCGCCCTCTCTCTCCAAATGCCCCTCCCCCCATGGGCATGCACATACTCTCTTTTTCGAAAATAAATGAATAAGTCTTTTTTAAAAAAGCATTTTGGATAATATTAGATAAATATTTAATTTACCCGTGATGTTTGGAGTAGTATACATTCAACTGGAAATGATGAGAACAGGGTTCTAAGTATTAGGAAATCTTTCAGTTCAGGCACTTTTCCATCAATGTTGTAGACATTAGAGTCAAGGTGTGTGGTCAGGGATAATGTTGGCAACCAGCCAAAATGCATCAGAGTACCAGCCCTGGACTAAGTCATGCTCCAAGGGTCCTGAGAGTGACTCTCACCAGCTCACTTCCAGTGACCCTCTCATTAGAGTATCTACATGCAGTATCTTCTATCTGTACTAAGCCCGGTCCTTAAATCAGATATGGCCCATGCTTAATGGTCTCTTAGACATTTTACTAATGTGGAAACTCGGATAATTGTTGGGATCAAAGGGAATGCTGAATTTTCTTTGAAAAAAAAATTTTTCTTCCATCTATTATCTCCATCATTTAACTGAAATCACTTTTTAAAGTCTTTCATTCTCTTTCCTTAGAATGCAGGCAGGAGCAGCTTGTGCAAAACCAGCCCACTCCATACGTCAAGCAGTGTTTGTATATATTTCAGTGTATCCAAGCAAGGCCTTTTTAACTTTCCATCCTACGAACGGAGCTGTACTTTCCTGAACGGCAGCCAGGAAAAAACTTGGAGATTTGGCAGGAAGACTGTGGGAAGCCTGGTGCAACGCTAGGCTGAGATCTGGAGCAGAGACTTTCTACAAAGGCAGAGGAGCGCAACACCTCCCTTTGTTTAGTGCTACATACGAGTACAAATGGAGCCCCCAGATTGCAATCAGGCCCTATTGTATAAAGTTGGGGTTTCCATGCCATACAGCATTTTTGGCACGAGTACCTTATTATTTTTCAGCTGGAAAACCAATTAGCATTCTTTTTATATCTGGGTGTTAATACTTGGGACTTAGAGCGTTATTTTGGCCACGGGCCCACGTGGCTGTAGTCTCTTGGGCAAAGCCTGACAAATTAAGATAAAACCGTTACTTCATGTTTTCCTACAAAGAGAAAACAAAAACTGTTTCCTGCTCTTACTAATTGGATGAAGTCAATTTCCACAGTTAATAAATAAAAAGGTAGGCATAATCAGGGTGTCAACCCAGAGCTCTTATCTCTCCCCATGCTGGTTCCTCTGCAGGAATATGTGAGGGAGCAAGAGCTGTCAGGTTCTGACTAAGCTTTCCTTCTCTTGGAAAAAAATCCTCATGGTCAACAGAGGATAGGCTTCAAGCACCACGAGGTCACCCTTTGGCCTCTGTGGCTCTTTTGCTTCACAAGTTCAGGCAATGTGATCTACCTGGGGTAAAGAATTGTTAGCAGATTCCAGCCCTGACAAGTGGATTAGTCATAACAGTCAAGAAGGGCACTGCCCAGTTGGAGAGAAATAAACAGAGCCAAATACTTCCCTATCTTAAAAGCAGAGCAAAGTAAAGTTCACACTCTAGGAATGTAGTTTATGATTAGAGAAAGCCATATCTGGGCTGTTGTCTCAGAATCTCTGAGCATGTGAAGAGGAGGAAAAGAGGCTGAAATTATTTTGAGAGGTGCCCGTCCTATGAAAGACTCCCTCCTGCTAAACCAGCCTCCCCACGGCGACACACCTTAATGTCCCAAGTCAGAGGAATGTGGCCCTCCAGCAAGCAGACCACGACTTGGGAAAATTTCCAGGATGATGCAAAATATTTAGAAGGGAAGTGGTAAAACAAACAGAAAGGAAACAGCAATCCAACTGCAGTCTGAAGACAAAAATATGTTGGACACAAGAAATAGTTTGGGTGTAGTTACAACGGCGTTTCTGTGTTGTTGGTACTGAATGTACGTCTCTGCTCGAAATGGCCTGAAGGGTCTGCTGCTTTCCTTCAAGAGTTTCTTTGTAAATAGTGGGTGGTGGCATCCAAAAAAAAAAAAAAAAAAAAAACCATTTGAAAGACTTCTTTAAAGAATTTGTACAGAAGGTTTTCTTTGCAACAAAACCTATTCTGGAGCTATATTATTTAACAAGGGAGACTGTGTTCTGAGTCATAAGGAAATTTATTATCCTTTCTTTTTCTTATTGCTATGTTTGCTATCAAACACAAGAAAATGATTGCCTGTAATAATCTAAAGGACTTACTAGAAAATGCCCAGTCTTGCTCAGGAAAAGAAGCATTAGAATTGAGGCTCTGGCACAGAAGACATCCATTCCCCTCTGCACACCGGGTCTGTATATTCCAATCTGCCCACAGAGTCTTACTTGCCTCCAGTTGTTCAGGTTTGATTACTACTAGTTCCCCCTTCACTGACAAAAAAAAAAAAAAAAAGGTTTCCATAATAAATAACTTAATGACCCTACGGCTGCACAGAGATCAAGGGTCTTCTATCTATTTCCAAGTCCTCAGAGGACACCAGTCAAAAGCTTTGCCAAGCTCAGAACCTGAAAGCAGTAGGAAATAGAGAGAGGAAGGGGGACTCACTGCCATCTTGCAAAGAACAATCCTCAACAGCCTGGCTCCACCCAAAAGAAGCATAGAAAAACCATGCACACAATCAACTCTGCTCCTACTGGAGAAAGGAGAGGAACCGTCCATCTGTAAAGATCCCCTGAGGCAGCCTTGAGGAGTATCTGAGCCCTTCCCACTACATTCTAACCTGAAGTCTAAACAAGTGCTTCTTTGTCAGATCCTGAAAGGCAGGCAGTCATTTCAAAAGCAGACATGCATGCTTTTTGTGCCTTGCAGTCTGGACTGTGCAGACATCCCCCCGCTGAACAATTATTTGGCTTGTGATGCTTTTACTTTATCACGGTGCATAAACAATACACATCCACCAGAAACGATACTTCAAATATTCAATTTTGCTCACTTCCAGGGCTAGTGATATGGTCCTTTCTTGGGGTGCTGGCAGCGGCAGCAAGCTTCAGCTCCCAGGCAGCTGCACCGCTACAAGGGCAACCAATCCACTTCCAACCGTGCCCTTCCTGTACAACCATTCTGGTTTTCACTTCTCGTACAGTATTCAATAAGTTACATGAGCTATTCCTCAATACGTGATTATAAAGCAGACTTTTTATAACAGGCTGTGTGTTACATGATTTTGCCCAACTGTAGGCTACAGTGTCCTGAGCATGTTCAAGGTAGGCTAGGCTAAGCTTTCATGTCCAGTAGGTTAAGTGTATTAAATGCATTTTCAACTTACAGTATTTTCAACTTATGATGGGGGTGTGGGGATGTAACTCCGTCATAAGTTGAGGAAGATCTATATTGTTTTGATGTTCCAAAGCAGAAAGTATTTAGCCATTTCATATTGCCACTCGCTACACCGCTGGGCTGCAGCTATTTGGATCAGAATGGAAATGTTTTGATCTCTTTTACATCTAAGTTTAATTGTGGCCTGGGCCCAAAAGGTGGACTAATTCTGGCAACTTCCCTTGTACACTTTTATCTAAAGATAAAAGGAACACTTAGAAGTATAAACAGAAGGTGTATTTCTGTAATCCCAAGAGCCACCGTATCAAACAAATAAGACTATAGAAGCTTGTGCTGAATATTAGCTCTGATTTCTTCAGCTCTGCTCTGCTCCCTCATTCACTGGCAGCCAGTAGGATCATTTCCTTCCATTGTAAACATATAAAGATAATAAAACATTAAGGAACTTAAAAAGGAATAGCCATTTCCAGCACAATGACTTTCAGTTTTACACTGAATATTTAAAAATTAAAAACCAGATTTTTTTTTTTAAGGTACAAAACTATTACATCGCTTGGGTCCAGGAGTTCAAGGTTCTTATACATGCTCAGAAATTATGTGTTTGATGGGAGATGTAGGAGGAGTCATTCTCCTAACCTCTTGGGTCTCAAGGGTCTGAGATTTAATCAGAATTTACAACTTGCGAAGCTCAGTTAGAATGGAACACAGGCCCCCATAGGAAGCCAGCCCAGAGCTCCAGGAAGGAATATCATGACCTGACAGGGACCTTTGCACTTTGCAAGTTCTTCAGTCAGGACCAAATGAAAGCAGCTCAAGAGCCCAGTGGGGTTTACTGAAGCCTATTTGATCTCATCGAGCTACAGTCCATTCCAATATAGGCCAAGGGACAATGGTGGTCAAAAACTGGGGAGGGGGTCTCTTTGTGAGGACACACATCTGAGCACACAGATGCAGTTTAGCTAAATGCAAATCAGATAAACTCTGAGCAAAGGTATTGGGCACATTATTGGGCCAAATTATTACTCAAAAAAAAAAAAAAGTACCAAATTGGAAGAAGAAGGTTCTGGTCTTCCCTTGCCAATACCTAGGAAGACAAGTGAGTTTTTGTGAATGACTCTTAGGACACATAGGACCTGACTAGGAGAATATGACATGGCTTCAACATTCCAACTTTGCTGACTACCCACTTTTAGCGATTTGACCAATGAAGGTAAGAAGGTAAACCAACCAGACCAGGGTTGGGAAGAGCTGACGGAAGGTAATACAGCAGAATTTATGGATTACAAGAAATGTCCTAATATAGAGTATCAAAGTAACCCTGAAAAACACTTTTTGTGGATTATCAAAGGACATCACAGTAATAACTTATCTGCTGAAATATACTTTTAAATTTTTATTCCTTTGAATGAAATTGCCTTTTTTGTCTTGTTACATCGTCTGCTTAAAAGTTAGAGGTGTAGTTCCACTTTAATTGGCTTTTCAGTGGTTAATTTTTCCCAGATTTCTGGATAAAGGGATGTGACTCAAGCATGAGAAATATGAAATTCCCATTAAAGTTTCCTGGACATCTCGGAAATCAGAATTCCACATAAAGCTTGGGAGTTGCATTAGATCACATCTAAAAACCTCTTCCAATAATGCAACTTTTGTATAACAAGAATCTCAATAGTCGTAAAGAATTTCCTTTTATGTCCATTTCAACACCTCCCCACCCCATCCCCCCAAAAATTGACAGCATAATCAGAGGTCAAGAGAAAATGCAAGTAGAGAGAAGCCCAAACCATGTTAGTGACAAACATGTGATTCTCATACCCTCCTGGAAGCAGTTCTCTGTCATGTGAGGAAGAGCTTGAGCCACCATGCCTGACCTTCCCTAAATACTCTTCTCTTTGATTTAAAAAAAAAAAAATTTTTTTTGTTAAAAAAAATGAATATGTTCTCACAGAACAGTCAATCCACACAAAAGTTTATGAAATAAAAATATATAGAGATACAACGTATTTATAAACATATATATATATATGGGTTATACGTATTTACATATGATTCTATTATGCTAGGGGTCTTAAAGAACTTTCTAATTTAGTTTTAATAGATACAGATCTAGCTCTTTTATAATAATACAAGGGTCTGAAATTTATTTATTCTTTTTTTGTTGATAGTATTTGCTAATATAAAAGAGAATACCCTTTTCAAATATATTTTCCTGACTATGAGTGAATATTTCTGTGGGGAAGATTCCTAGAAGTAGATTACAAGGCCAAAGATTAAGCTTATTTCAAATTTTGGTAAATACTGTCTAATTTACATATGCTTTGATCATATGTATTTCTTCTGTAAATGATCCTTTGTATCCTTTGTCCACCTTCTATATGGTTCTTTGTGTTTCACATTTTCATATTGTAGTATTTCTTTGTATATTGCAAATCCTTTATATATGTTGTAAATATTTCCCCAGTCTGTAGCTTATTGTGTTTTTGTAAAGATTTTATTTATTTATTCATGAGAGGCACAGAGAGAGAGAGAGGCAGAAACATAGGCAGAAGGAGAAGCAGGCTTCCTGTGGGGAGCCCTATAGGGGACTTGATCCCAGGACCCCGGGATCACAACCTGAGCCAAAGGCAGACACCCAACCCACTGAGCCACCCAGGTGTCCCTGTAGCTTATTGTTTAACTTCATTTTTATTGTTGTTTCAAGGAAGGATTTTTTTGTATGAGGTTGATGTTACAAATACTTTCTTATATGATCTGTGATTTTTGTGTATTAGGAAACCTTTCCCAAGTCCCAGAGTTATAAAAATTTTTTTCTACATTTTCTTCAATACTTTTATAATTTGTTTTAAACATTTATTCTCAAAAATTTCTCCAAAATATATTTTTGCTTATGATGTGAACTATGAGTTCATTTTTCCCCTAAAAGGATAACCAATTGTCATAATGCAATTTAGTGAGACGTCTTGAACACCTTTATTGCCTAAAGATGACATTTTTACTATAAACTACCTTCTTGTATATTCCTGAGTTTTCATTCTATTTTCTTTCTATTTATGTGTTTGTCTATTACTGTGCCAAAATACATTGTTTCAATTGCCTTACATTATGTTATGTTCTGATTATTAGTAGGTTAAATCCCATCATTCTTTTTTAAAAATTTGATTTACTAAGCATTGTTGTTCTTTCTTACACATGTATTTGAGAGCCAGCTTGTCAACATCTTTACATTGTTGAGTCTCCTCATTGAGAAATATGGAATAACACTTTATCTATGTAGATATTTAAATAGCCTATATAAAAAAAAATAAAAATAAAAAAAATAAAAAATAAAAAAAAAATAAATAAATAAATAGCCTATATAAAAGTCTGGCAGATTTCCTATTTATTCTAAATATAAAATGAGTTTTAATCTATTATGAAAGAAATCATGTTTATCCTTATGTTTTCTAATAGATTATTGCTAATATAGAACACTAATAATTTTTGTATATTGACTTTTATATCTGATCACCTTACTATATTGTTAAAGTAGCCTATTAAATTCTAATAGTTTTTTTTTTTTAATCAGCCTCTGACTTTCTTAGTAGGAAACCTTATATACCAGGGCTTTAGTAAAACTTAAAACTCAAGTTTTTTAAGATCAACCAATCAACAGCTTTGAGAATTTTATAGACTGAATGTTATATCTCCCCCAAATTTATATGCTGAAGCCCTAACCAACGATGAGATGATATTTGGAGATGGGCTTTAGGAAGGTATTTAGGGTTAAATGAGGTGTCAAGGGATGGGGCCCTCACAATAAGATTAGTGGTCTTACAAGAAGAAGAAAAGAAAAAAAGAGAAGAGGAAAGGAAAGAAAAGGAAAGGAGAAAAGAAATCTCTTGCTTTTTCTCAGTACACACGCCAAGGAAAGGCCATGTGAGATCACAGCAAGAAGATAGCTGTATGCAAGCCAGGAAAAGAGGTGTCATCAGAACCCAACCATGCTGGCCCTCATCTCAGACATCTAGTCTTCAGAACTATGAGAAAATAAACTTCTGTTGTTTAGGCACTGAGTCCATAGTATTTTATTTTTTAGATTTTATTTATTTATCCATGAGAGACACAGAGAGATGCAAAGAGAGAGACAGAGACATAAGCAGAAGGAGAAGCAGGCTCCATGCAGGTAGCCCGACTGGGACTCAATCCCAGGTCTCCAGGATCAAACCCTGAGCTGAAGGCAGAGCTAAATCACTGAGCCACCTGGGATGCCCCATAGTATTTTTTTTTTTTTTTTATGGCAGCCCTTGCTAAGACAGGGAGCTTATGTTATGCTAGGCATGGTGGGGATGTTCCTGGGATCCCAATGAGAAAACATGTTAACTCTTACTTGTGAACCTTATAGGTTCAATGCTTTGACATTATGGTTTGTTTGTTTTGGATTTCTTGGTATGGGTCAAGTACTATATTCTTTTCCTAGTAAGTTGATCCTACTCCTCCCACACATACACAAAAAGAGTCTCAAATTTAACAACTGTTTTAAATTTCTAATGCTTGTCCACAGGCCACCAGAGAAACTTACAATCAAGAATACATAAAATATAAAAGGAAGCCATCCTTAAAACTAAATAACTAAGGACAAAAGGAAATCATTTTCAGCTACACTAGAACACAGGCTATTTCTATTCTTAGACAGCCTGGGTCTTGCACAGAACACCCCGTGGGTCAGGGTTTGCCTGACATATGGAAATACTGCAGCAGACTTCCTCTGACTAGCCCAGCTCTTCAGCTTGCAAGGCCACATTTCCTGTGGGAAGGAATTCCTGAGGCCAGAAACCTTGCTAACTTCCCTTCCCAAAACTGATTGCTTCATAAAAGGACACACTTTCTCTAGTTCTGTAGGTCCAAAAGAATATGGAAGGATTGAGATATACAACTTTGGTGTGATCTTGTCCCTCTGTTTTCTTTCTTACAAGCTAAGAGCTAATTTCCTTCAACTTAATTTGTATATAGTCGATCCATTTTGCTTTATAGATACAGATGGGAGAGACTCATGGACGAGATGTCATGTTCTATCTTTTCTGGTTATGATGGATTGGTTTGCTCCCCGAGCCATCCCTCACTATGGCTTTCCAGAGCACTGTTTTGAGGAAAGGCCTAAGGCTGCCTCTGGCCATGATCAGTGAATAATGTCTGCCATGAGCATGGGAGAGAAAGTGGGAGGATGCCTGCCAAGCATTTCCCATCTTTGAATATAATTGTGGGGTTTTTTTGTTTCCAAGCTTAGTTATATAACCTTAGAAGTTTTATTCATTTGTAGCTATCATACACATAAGAGGAGAAATATTGGTTATTTTTTTTTAAACTTAAATCAACAAAAAGGCCCAAACAGTTCAGTACTCTTAAGTCTAGGAACCCTTAATACTAAACACTGAGTGTATTAGTGTATAACCTGAGTAAAGCTTGAGTCAGAATAACACATTCCATAAACAATGACATAGCTGTGATTTTCCTCATTATGATTAATAGTACTAGTATGGTACTATTATTAATAACTTTCAAAACACAACTTCATATAATATTGGGTGGTATATAAGATTATCAATGAAGTATGAGCCAGATATTTTCAGATAAAAATAGAGTACTTCATTTTCACAACTGAAATATGTTAGGAGGCTAAGGGCTACGGAAAGAGTAGGAATGCTGTTGGTTTTTACCAAAGAAGAGTTTTATGTTTGTATAATTGAGTGAGTAATACAACTCAAAAATTAGACTTTGTAAAATATTTCTGAAACTTTCAAGAAAATAGTGATGCAAAAAAAAAGTAATGCATAGTTCTAGGCATTGGGAGTTCACAAGTCTGCCTTTGAGGGTGGAATTATCTGTAAAGTCTGGTAGTGACAAGAGTTTGTAAAAAAAAAAAAAAGTGTTTAGCTATGGTTTGATATATTATATCATAATAAGTCAAATCACTATTTTTCCATTTCCACATATTTCTAAGATTTTATGTTTTTTACAGGCAAGGAATCATTCCTCTAACCACCCACTACTGTGACTCAACTTGTCTATTACATTAGGAATATTGTATAAGCAGAGAGCAAAGGGGGAATTCACTTGGAAAATTAGCTAACAATCATCATACTAATCCACTTCCATGAACCATTATGACACATCTTACTTAAGATATTCCCCAGAGAAATTCACACAGAAATTTGGACTACAGAACAAACATTTATATTGATACCATATTTTAAAATTAATTTTCCAATTTTTAAAACTATTTTAAACAACCATATGTAATGTGTTTCCAGGAAATTTAATGATACTTCCTTCTAGTGGTGATATGCCTATCACTGTTTTCCATTAAATATCTAACAGCATGACCTTAGTCAGCAAACTTGGGGTAAAAAAATGGGTTTTTAGATCACATGCTTACAATTAGCCAATAGCTTGGTGATGTTCACACCTCTGAGGACTTTTTTTTTAAGATTTTATTTATTTGACAGAGAGAGAGAGAGAGAGCACAAGCAGGGGGAGTGGCAGGCAGAGGGAGAGGGAGAAGCAGGCTCCCTGCCGAGCAAGGAGCCCAATGCTGGGATCATGACCTGAGTCAAAGACAGATGCTTAACCGACTGAGTCACCCAGGCACCCCACACATCTTTAAGGACTGAATCCATTGACCCTAAAGAGAGATTTCTGCTCAGCATAACAAATAGATTTTTTTAACTATGAAAAATAATTTTTCCTCCAATCTAGTCAAATGACATTTATAAAAGGTTGAAAGCCTTGTCAAATCTCATCAGAATGGTAATATGCTTAGTCATAACTACTTCTTTTTTTTTACTATGTCCCTGAAGTATACTGCTATTCAGAAATATAAAAAATGTATTGAAGTTCCTATAGTGGTACAATACCATGATGTCCAATTTTCCCATTTATTCATCGGAGACTATGTTTTTGAAGTGACTAGAAGACCAGTGCCTCTTTTAACCTATGCTGCATTTGACCCTAACACTAACAAAACCACATTAAGATGTAAAGAAATTCCTTGATTCTGTTTTGCTACAAATTTTATTTAAAAAAATAACCACTCCAAAATAATCTGCTGCAAAATATATGGTCTGTGTAGGAAGGCTATGACAATTCTACATTTATAGATGAGACACTAAAAATCAAATAAACACATGAGGCAGCTCTTCATCATGGCAATGTAGCATGCTAGTTGTTTACAGTATTTCCCTTCAGGCCCTAGCCTTGAATTCCATCTTGACAACTTTCTAGCTATGTGACCCAGTACGATTTACTTAAACATCTCTGTTCTGAGTTTCCCCGTACATAAAATGGAGGTACTAATAGTGCCTATTCAGAAGGTGACACAATAATTAAGTGAATACATATATATAAAGCCCTTAAAATACTGTCAAGCACAAAATAAGTATTATTTAAGAATAAAAAATGATGCCAGAAGTTTTCAGGAATAGGTAGTTGTGTCCAGGAGAGCATGGATTAGCAATAAAGCTGTAGAATATATTTTCCAAAATTGGAAAAGGTATAATCAGGGCGTAGTGTTGACAATTCCCAGTCTTCTGGTTCATCGGGTCTTTGTATAGTAATGTCTTGCATGATGTATCAGACTCTGACACAGATTTTCATGCTTCTTCATTTTCCATAGCATTGATTTCATGAGAGTTTACCAAGAGGCCAGATGACAAAGGGACCGTTACCAAAGTTTTTTGGTTTTGTTTTTGTTTTTTTACCACCGTAATGATTTCTTCAATAAAGCATAAAATGTATGGGCTTCACAATTTTTTATCAGCTGAATGGTTTCATTTCATAGACAATGTGTTCTGTAATTACCCTTAGGTAATACATCGGTCTGGCAGAAAGCTAGTCACTCACTCTGCAAAAATTGTGAACTGGGAAGTTAGCTGAATTAAATGGCATAGTTTATGAAAGATTAGCTATAATTCCTTGATGAACAACTACATTAAGAATGAAGCTTTAAGGCAGAATAGTTCAGCTTAAAGGCCAAGTGTCAACACTATTAGATCCATACGTGATCACAGCCTATAGTACAAGATCATATCATAAAATTTAAAGTTGAAAGAGATCTTAGAATACACATAATCTAACCTCCTGGATTTTATAATTGAGTAATGTGGAATGCCCACTAATGAATATATATTAACAATGGGAATCAGCTATGAAGTTAGAGAATCCCATCCAGAAAACAGTGCCCTAACCTCTAGATTCAGTATTTTTTTTTCTTTTAATCTATTCCAAACCACCTCCTTGTTGCAAGGATCAATGTTTTTTTCTCTGAATTAACACTGCCTGGTGATTAAGTTGAATATGTTTCATTTTATAGATGAGAGGTGAAAAATACTAGGTTGCCTTTGATTAAATGCTCAGCATCTTCCTTGGCTCATTACCTCTATGTATTTTTAAGTGATTCATTGCACCGACATTCTCAACAATTTGTGTCAGCCATAGTGCAAAGTGAAAGAGGGCTTAGCTGCAAAATGAGGGACACCACTAGTAATAATGTCAAAATTTTCCCCCATAACAACTTAGCAAGTAGAAATGGGAATAGGGAATTTTAAACATTAATTTTATTAGAGTTTTGCCTTTAACCTTTTCCTTTTACATCATTGCTTAAAACCACATTGTCATCTTTCTCCCTTGAAAGAGACCCAACAGATCCTACCTTTGCTGTTGGCACTCACTGAAGTTGAGCACCTGAAAATAACTCGGGTGAACTTCAGTGCTGTCAATTCTAACCTGAGCTTTAAATATCACATCACTGCAGCAAATGGGATATATTTATGAGGAAGAAAGTGGTTCCTATATTTATCTCACTAATGTGATTTTTATGGATGAGTAAATGTACTCAGTGTCTCACAATCATTCTGTCCAAGGAACTGCCTTGTGAGACAGGGACATTTGGTGCTTGATTGAGGGTCGCCCCCTGAAGATAATCCAAACGGCCCTGGCATTTTACTGAATCCTGCAAATAGCATTATATTCTGCTTCAATGCAGAGGCATATAAAAGGCCAGGATGCTTTTCTCTAGGAATTTCCATTGATGCTGAAAAGTTTAAAAATGTCTTTCACTGTGACAGAGCAATACTAATGAAAAGAGTCTGAACACTGGCAAGAGTTATGGCATGTCAAGTTATTCAAGAGATCACATTAATATTTCCCTTTTGTTTTGAGATCAATAGTCCTGGGATTGAGCAGCTCTTTCCCATTTCATTACCTGGTGAACTGCCTTTTTCCTCCTTGCCATCTCAAAATACCCCTCTTCCCTGCAGTCTTCCCAAACTCCCTCAGGCAATTAGTAGTTCCCTTCTCTCTGAACCAAAAGTACATTGAACACCACTTTAACAGCATTTGTCACACCATGTCACTGTTATTTCTTTCACATCTGTCATCACTGGAGTACAGTAAGTGGGCCTCGTCCTCTTTGTATCTGCAGTGCCCCATGCATTGGGAAGTATCAAGGTCTGTCTTAAATTATTGGTCCAGTAACTTTACTACAATCTTTCAAATTAATCAAGAAATGTAATATAGGAGTTACAGTAATGAGTAAAATTATGTATTTAAATAAAGGAGGAGTAACAGTCTGTGCCCATACAACCAAAACATGTAAGCACTATGAAGACACATACGCACCAAATGAGGTCCACAATCCCTCATCTGAAACTCTTGAGGATGGCTGTATTTCAAAATTCAGAACTTTTAGTGAATTGTAGAATAGGACAGTCTGTAAATGGCACATTGTTTAATATTCCCATCATGGTCTGGGTCAGCATCCCCCCAAATACCACACTAATATTTCTGTAGCGTAAGTATGAATATTCACCTTCAAGAAGAATAAATAAAGACACAAGTGACCTCATCAATTCAGTAGATTTTGCCACCAAATGAGTTTGCCACAAACTCATGAAAAATTTTTTTGGTTTTCAGAGCTCTCTGGATTTTGGAATTGTGAATAAGGGATTATGAACATACATAACAGAATCCATTCGGTGCTTCATCAAGTCTGCTCTTTGAAAGCACTCCAAACTGAATTTGGAATATGATATTATTCTTTCCTACAGATGAATATAAAATATTCTTCATGTTTGTCATTTGAATTTTAGTCTATTTCCAAAATCTTTATTCCTATAAAAATGTAAATTATTCTGCATTGGTTTATCTCATCAGTAAGTTATGTTACTTGGAAGAATAACAACAGGAAAAAAATCAAATTATTATAAAGCTAGTATTTAATGATCTTATTAAATGAAATTGAATAATAAGAGAGCCTTCTCAGTATAATCATTCAGACAATTTCAGTTGACTCATAAGGCAAAAATGCAAATTAGCAGATGTTTTAAATATATATATAAATATATATAGTATATTGTACTAGGATTATTGTTTCTCTTCTAGTACTTGTACTGCAAAACTTTTTTAAATATGGGTTTTATTATTATTCAGATATGTCAGGCTAACAGATCAGGAGACAATTGCCACTGAAAAGATAGTTTGTTATACTTCCAGTTCCCAAGAGGAAGGGGCGAGCCATACCACGTGGGGCCACACAGGGAAGCATTGGGCTCAGTCAGGCAGGTGGAGCAAAGAGAAAACATGGACAAGAGCCTTTATCACCATATCTGTGGGAAAGAACAGGCAAGGCAGGGTAAGCAGGCTTCGGATTAGTAGTTTGAATAAATTCACAGGTCCTGGGGCATAGGGGCTACCGTAAGTCTGGAAGGTGATCCTAAAGTGGTTAGAGCAGTGGATAGTGGCCCAGAGCATGAGTGGCCAATAAAGGGAGGGTGGCTGGTTTACAGGCTCTGCATTGGTTGGTTTGCACTGGAAAGATACACTCCAATGTGAGTTGATTGCTATCTCGAGGAATTAGCTAGCTCTTGAGAGAGCAGTCCCTCCACCATAAGCAAGGCCCGAAGATGTCAGTGCATCAAATACAGCAACTACAAAATGTTATACCATCTACAAATGCGTGCAATCATATGCATTTAAACCAGTAATGAATTCTAAGAATTATCTCCTTACTCTATTAGTTTTGTTTTATTACAGTCTTTTCTTATTTCATTGCAAGAATAGATATTCAAATTATTACTTTTTAACCTTTTTTTCATTTTTTTTAAGATTATATTTATTTATTCATGAGAGACACAGAGAGAAAGAGAGGTAGAGAAACAGGCAGAGGAAGAAGCAGGCTCCCTGCAAGGAGCCCGATGTGGGACTCAATCCTGGGACCCCGGATCACACCCTGGGCCTAAGGCAGGCGCTCAACCGCTGAGCCACCCAGGTGTCCCTGTTATTGTTGTAATAAAAACCTTATCATGTAAGTTGCTTTTTTAGACTATAATATATACTCATATGTAATTTTTATTAATCAGATATGTAAACAAAAGGATAAGTTACTCTTTTAAGTCTTCTCCCAGACCTAGGATTTTATGATATTTAGAAAATAACTATTTTTACCACTCTGGAACAGAGATAACATGGTAAGAGCACATTATGCTAAAGAAGGAAGGAAGCAGGGTAGAGAGAGGGAGGAGGGCAAGGAAAGCCCTGGATGGGCTGCTGTTATTTGCTTCCTCTCCTTGGTCATGGGTTATCACCCACTGAGAATGAGGAGGCTTACATGGAGGACAAAGGAAGCCTTCCTCCCCCCACCCAGGCACAAGGCCGAAGACAGCCATGACCCTTCCGGCCACAGAATCAAGAAGGTGTCTGCGCTATATCTATTTCATGCCTGAAAGGTGGCTGTTAATTGTTACTCTTGCATTCATAATCACCAAGGAGACCAATGTTTTGCATATAATTTTGTAATCATTCATTCAGCATTTGGTTTTGAAATGATGACATTAAAAAAAAAAGAAATGATGACATTCAGAGATAGTTGAATCTGTTCAAAACATCACCTAATGTTTGACTGAATGAAACCTTAAAATATCAAATTTCTCTACAAGATACGAAATCATTGCACTAGTCACACTTTATGGTTTTGCATTACCTGGAACTTCCTAGCAAAGATTTCTGGGCATATAGTAGGCACTCAATAAATACAACAGAATGGAACAGTTTCAAGGGAATAATGAAAGCCCATAATTCAGAAATCTACTTTATGTCTTGTTCATAAATTGCTTCATGTGGTATATTTTTCATACGTCCCATAAAAATTTTAAAAGAAATTTCTATTGCTTGCCAACCTCAGAAGATTTTAAGTCCAAACTTTGCAAAATTCATAAAAGTAAATAATCCAGCTGTATTAAGTGATATTAAAAACTATTTATATGAAGAGCTCTTGAATTCAAACTAATGAGGGCATCATGCCTCCCTGCAGTATCTTCTGGCCTCTCAGGAGGCCAAGTAGTTAAATCTGCATGTGGATACGTATTGGGTATCTGCAGCCCCTATGGGATAGTCACTTCTGTGATTTTGTACTTTCCTGGGTGTTTGTGTTTTAAGCTTTCATCCAATAAAACATTAATGGGTAGTTTGAATAGATTCAACTATTTCTGAATGTAATCATTTTAAAACCTAATACTGAATTGGATATTATAAACCATGTGTAAGACAGTGCTATCCTTGGCCATTATGAAAGCAGTCTTTAGTTCTGGCAATGATGGTGAACTCTAAATCAGGTTGAAATCTTTTTTCACTTAAGATTTCTTGAGATTAAAAAGCTAATGCTGTTTAGAAATCCAGAAGCCTTTGCCCATCCCTGGCCCTAAGGATCAGCCATACCAGGTTTTGAGCTTTCAGAGAATTCCTCTGCCCACCTACCTGAACCAACTCCCATCTTTACATTAAAAGCAGTCTAAAGGCTCAGTGTTTCCCAGAATGTGATCTGTGAACCACCTGCCTCAGAACCCACTGGAGTATTTATTACAGATGCTTATTTAGTAGCAGATGAATGGTGCCCCCTAAAAATTCATATCCACCCAGAACCTCAGAATGTGACCTTATTTGGAAATAGGGTCTTTGTAGACGCAATTAGTTTAGATGAGGTCATATGGATTAGAGTGTGTCCTAAATCCAATGACTGCTGTCCTTATAAGAGGAGATGCAGCTACCATCCACAAAATGCCAAGGATGGCCAGGAGCCACCAGGAGCTGGCAAGAGGCAAGGAAGGGTTCTTTCCTAGAACCTTCAGAGTAAGCATGGCCCTGATGACACCTTGATTTCAGACTTTTAGCCTTCAGACTGTGAGAGAACAACTTTCTATTGTTTAAGCTACGCAGTTTGTGGCTGTTTGTTGTGTCAACTCCAGGAAAGTGAGACCATGGCCTCACTCACAACTGACTGGATTCTAAGGATATGGCTCAGAGCGTCTGAAAAGCCTCTCAGCTGTCTCTGATGTTCACGTAGGTGTTTACTAGAGTGGGGACATCATAAAGGGTGGTGGCTGATTTTATGTGTCAACTTGATTGGGCCACAGTGTGCTCAGATATTTGGTCAGACATTCTGGGTGTATCTGTGAGGGTACTTTAGGATGAGATCCACATTTAGACTGGTCGAGTAACATAGATTGTCCTCCCTAACGTGGATGAGTGTCGTCCAATCAGTTGTAGATCTGAATAAAATAAAAGGCTGACCCTCACCTGAATAGCAGGGAAATCTTCCAGCCTGACAGCCTTGGAACTGGGACACTGGGGTTTTTTCCTGCCTTTGGACATGACTTGAAACATTGGTTCTTCTTGGGTCTCCAAATTGCTGACTAACCCTACAGATCTTGGGACTTGCTAGCCTCCACAACTGCATTAAGCAATTCTTTATAACCAATTATTATTTACTATATAATTGTATATATATAATATGAACTCATATTTTTATACATATATTTTATACACACACACCTCATTGGTTCTGTGTCTCTGGAGAACCTTGACTAATACTGCATCCTTACATGCTGTTATCCTGAGGTCGATGCTTTCCCATTGTATTGACCTGATTCCCACAGAAGCTGATCTTGCCACAGTTATTAACAACCAGAATGTGGCCAGGTTCCATAATCACTTCCAAATCCCTCTCTTACTGACCTCCTGTTGAGCATTCCCTCCTGGAACAACCCCTTGGTTTTGTGATTCCATATTCACCATGCTCACCTCGTCACACTTCCAGCTGTTGCTGCTCTGCCTTCATGGCAATCTCCTCCTTCTCTGTCCAACCCTCACTACTGTGGTCTTTGGTGTCCAGCTGAAGCCCTTTTTACAGGTTTTCTACCAGTTCTCCCTAGGAAATGTATTCCTGTACCTTAGCCTTGAATAACTCTCTATTCTGGTAATTCCTGAATTTTTGTCTCAAGCCCAAGTCTCTCTTTTGAGCTTCTGGCATGTCAAACTGCCTCCTAAATAATCCACCCTGTATGTACCACCAGCAAATCAGCTTTGACATGCAATAATGAATTTGTTCTCCTCACCAAGTCTTCAGATTCTTCTAATGCTCTGCTCATGAATGGGACAACTATCTACTCAGGGCCCAAACCAGTAATCTGGCAGTTTCCTTAGACACCTCTGTTTCCCTCCCATGCCAACCTAACTAGTCACTAAGTCGTATTGATTCCAATTCCTAAATAATCCTCAAATCTGTCCACATTATTTCTCTCCAGAGCCATTACCATAAGTCGGGTCAGCAACATCTCTCGCTTAGACTGTGGCAGAGGCTCATAACTTGGTTTTCTTTCTTTCTCTTCAATAGGGCCACCTTCTATCCACACCCTATGGAACATATCACTCTTCAAGTGCTCACCACTGACTCAGGATCAAATTAAGACTCTTTATTGCAGCTTCTAGGGCCCTATCTGACAGGGTTAAATCTCCAGTGATATCACTCCCCACTTTGTTCTTATACCTGTGCTCCAATTACTCTTTCTTCTTTTCATTTTCTCAATACTTCATGTTCTCCCTTACTTTTAAGCCTTTACACATGCTATTATTCTAGCCTGAAATATCAGGGAGTCCTAATTTGTATACCATAGAAATTATTCTATTTCTCCAACTAAGACTATAAAAACATAAAAATCAAACATTATGGTGTTACCCTTCCCATCCACTATATAGCTATTAATCTATCAGCATTATTGGAAGTCTGTGGAAGTATAGATCTCTGTATTAGGTAGGGGAGAGTATCATAGAACTAAAGGATAATCACCTCTATGCTCAAGAAACTCAGACTTTTGAGAAAGAATATGATACACCAAGGGGGAGGGGAGAAAACCATGAATACTTGTGTAAAACCTTTGAACGATTGGAAAATAAAACTAAATGAAATTTAGAATACCATAATGCGCAAGTATGAAGAGCAGAAGGAAAAAGACTGAAAAAGTCAACAGAATGGTTTGGGGAGTTGATTTAAACCAGATCATGAAGGTAGAAAGGGACATGAATGGGGACCTATACTGGGGAGATGGGAAAGAAGAGTTATAATAAAGGAAATAAAACATCAGAAGAATAAATATTAGAAATCAATAATTTACACACAAGGTTCAATAAGTTCTAGTGTGGCCAGAGCTGTGTATTAATGATTTCGTATTTCAAATGTAACTCAATTCAATGTATATTAGAAAATTTTAAGTAGAACATTAACTTCATAATCGTACAAATATTATCAAAGGCTACAAAAGGGAGTGAGCTAATTTAAACTAGAAATAGATCAATCTAGCTACTCAACTGATTTAAATTAAATCATTAAGTAAATAATAATAAAGGAGGAATACAGACAAAGCAACAACCGTGAAGGCTCTATGCAATGACTGAAGATGAGGCTCACTGGTCTAGAGCACTAGGCCTTGTCTAAAGGACTGTAGATGATAAAATGAGCAAGAAGGAGGAAGTTAGAAGACATATATATCTATGCTACTTGGTTTTTATTTTCTTAGTTCCGAGCAGGGAAAAATAAAATGTATTTTTTTGGTGAATAATTCTTGCAGCAAGGTGTGTATATATTTAATATATATGGAAAATTTATGAATATAACATATAAATATAAAATTTTATAAATATATATTTTATATATATAATCGCTCAATGAGGAGGGAGCTGGGTGAAGGAGAGATCCGTGAGATTGCTGGAAGCATGAAGAACATTTCCTGGCATGTAAACAGGAGGAGAAAACTGCGTATGGTGAAGGAATCACATGGCACTTCCAAATCAGGGTGGTGGCCGAATTTTCAGGATCATGGTGCTTTTCCTCAGAGTCACCAGAAAATTAGGGAAGGGGGATGGTAAAGAGAAGGCTATTGCTTCAATAATACAGAGATCTTCAATCCCTTGTATCTACATCACTCCTCGGTCAACCACTGAAGAAAAGCACAAGATCCACTTTTAGGTAGAAATCAGGGAGACCTATGTTTATAGGGTAAATAACCAGGAAAGAAGGGAAGATTTTTATGCAGGAAGGCATGAATAAAAAGTGATATGTTGGGAAGCCTGGATGTCTCAGTGGTTAAGCACATCTGCCTTCAGCCCAGGGCGTGACCCCGGGGTCCCGGATCGAGTCCCACGTCGGGCTCCCTGCGTGGAGCCTGCTTCTCCCTCTGTCTGTGTCTCTGCCTCTCTCTCTCTCTGTGTCTCTCATGGATAAATAAATAAAATCTTTTTTTTTAAAAAAGTGATAGGTCTCACTGTTTAGGAAAAAAGTATGTAGAATCTTATGCATTGGTGGGGGACCTCCTGATCATAAATGGGTTTTTTTCTTAATGATCAATGGACATATTTTGATTCAATGAATTAACTATGCAATCAGGGCAATAAAGTATATTATAATTATACATTAACATTTCAAACAGTAAAGAAAGTAATGTATACATGCTTTATACTACAGAAAATAATAACTTTTCCATTCACACTCAGGTCAGGTTAAATTAGTTGAGCACTGTCATTCCAGTCCTTTAATACTTTCATAATTAGTATTAATATGGGGCAGAGGAGAGAAATGAATCATAAAGCCTAGAAAAGTAAACAGTCTGCAACTAGAGACAGCCTTCACATTGTAGAAACTGTCTTTTTACTTTTCATTTTTATTTTCTGTTACAGAAAGATCTGTGATGCATTTCATTGCCTTCAATGAAATAAAAATAGAATTCCTGGGATTTTGAAATCTGTTACTAACATTTTAAAAATGTATCCTAAGCCCCGGCACACTTATAAATAGGTACTTTGAGGCAGCGCAGGGAATACAACCATTTCAGATTTATTTAATTGGCTTGCAGACCTTCCCTTCCAAATAAGCCAGCTCGCAATTAGTCAATGGCAAGTTTTCACAATAGTTTAACTGGCAACATTAAGGCGTCAGCTTAAAACTCATTACACCAGGAGCTACAGCTGTCTGCTTTTCTGATTTGTTATTCATCATCATATCTACCATAGGCTCTTTTAAGTCACACTTCCTTTCGCATTTACTAACGTATTGAACCCAGGAAAATGAAAAAGAAATGAAGTTCTTTGAGATTCAGAATTACATTTCATAAAGCCAGGACTCTGAGTAATCTAAAATAAGAGCTGGCAACAGAGGCTTGCCAGCTGTTACACATTTACCAGCCCAGCTACATTTTTCCCCCCTCTGGGCCCAATAGTTATAAAGGGCCACTCTTAACCTTATTTGGATTAAAATTTATGCCATTCACACAACAGCACTTTTTTTTTTCAATTCTACATGTTCACTTTCTCTCTTCGGTACTTAGGTTGAAACCAGAGATCTCTCATGTCCTGTCATATCTTAGGGACTATGAAATGCTATCATTTACAGAACACTGGAAAGAGAAATAAAGTTTGACCTATATGCTTGTCAGAATGAGATAAAATTTAATCAATCTTTGTGATGAAAAAACCTATCAATCTGCAGTTACAACACATTTGTTCTTTTCTGAAGATGAGTTACTTGTTTCTTAAAAAAAAAAAAAAAAAAAAAGTAAAATATTCCAAAGGTGTGATGTACCAGGAATCCCTAAGATGATTCTGTGTTGGAGATGCTCTAAAAGGATTCACAGGATTCAGTATATTAAAATAGCAATGTAGTAAGGCTAGACAGCCCATCCTAAGGAAAAGAGACACAAGCAGCCTCTGGAGGAATCCATGTGCAGCCTTCCTTATGCTCGCTCCTCCCATGAGGGGTCACACAGAGCATGCTCTTTCCCAACAGAAAATAAAGTGACGTGCACGTGCTGTATCCAGGGTAGCCCACCAGGGACTCAGCATCCAAGGGTTTCATTGGCAGTTGGTCATGTAGACGACTCTCTGCTTAGTAGGTACCAAACTTTCAGACCCCCAGAAGGAAAAAGGTGTTCAGAACAAACCACACTGCGTTGCAGTCGGAGCACATAGTAAACCATCCTTAGCAGTTAGGGAATGGTGGGCAAACCCCTGAAACTCAAATCTTTAACCTGACAAGCAGGCCTTTCTAAAGAAAGAAGTCTGACATCTGCTATACTGACCCTTTCTTCACAAAGGGACACTTGCCATTATTTTAATTTAAATTCAGAGAGTAAAGAAAATACCTCTAAATAGATTTTTGGGACAGTTAGAGCATTTGAGGAAAATCTGGATCCTGTGCATTTCACCTTCAAATATAAAGCAAAAGAGAAAATTCCACCACAAGGGAATCTTTTTTATCTTACTGGAAAACATTTTGAAAAAATTATGAGCTCTTGCAGATAATGAGGTAAATTTAGCAGCATTTTCTAAATTTCCTTCTAAAATTTCTTCTAGAGTTGATGACTTCCCCCACTGCTCATAGATCATTCATAAATGGAATGTCTCATCATTTGGGGTATCAGTCAACTCAGATTTAAAATTGGAGACTGAAAAATTCTACTTATTCTATTGTGTTTTGTAGTTAAGCATCCTAAGCACTGCCAAAAATCAGTAAGACGGTGCTGTGAGAATTTTGGTTTGACATTTTCTTATAGGACACAAAATATTTAAATGGTTTTCTTTGCTATTTCCAGATGCAATTTGAGTATCAAGCAAAAAAGTACTCAAGGTTATATATTTAAAATAATGAGATTTGTGAACATGAATATACACAAGTGGTCTTAAGCCATAGCCAGTGTTATTAATAATATACACCAGAGGATTTTGTTGTTGATGTAGTATTTTAGAATCTTATAAATGAAGAAACAGCCACAATTTGAATTCTCAAGAGTGTCAGATCAATGTACTAACATTTTTCAAAGTTCTTGTGAACATGTGACTTTTTTTTTCCAACATGTACCTGTCTCTAACTATGCAGAAGTGGAAAGCAAAATGGATTTGAATTAGAGATTTTATGAACCTCAGGAAACTGCCTCACTTCTTGATTCTCTTTTTTCTTAACATTTTTAAAATTTAAATTCAATTAGACAACATATAGTACAAACACCCAGTGTTCATCCCATCAAGTGCCTCCTTATTGCCCGTCACCCAGTTACCCCATCCTTCCACTCACCTCCCCTTCTGCAACCCTTTGTTTGTTTCCCAGAGCTGGGAGTCTCTCATGGTTTGTCTCCCTCTCTAATTTTTTTCCACTCAGTTCCCCTTCTTTTCTTTATAATCTCTTTCATCGTAACATGTGACTTTAGAAATCAACTTAATTGTACCCGGCATTATATTCCCTATTTTGATAACTTGGAAGTGAGATTTGCTGTCCCAGGTGACAGTGCATGAACCTAAGACCCTTTCCTTCATAGCATAAAAACACATAGGCTTCCCCTTGAAATAAGATGCCACTATATGAAGAGAAATGAATAAACCGGGATCTCCGTGTGGCTCAGCGGTTTAGAGTCTGCCTTCAGTCCAGGGTGTGATCCTGGAGTCCTGGGATCGAGTCTCGCGTCGGGCTCCCTGCATGGAGTCTGCTTCTCCCTCTACCTGTGTCTCTGCCTCTCTCTCTCTCTTTCTCTGTCTCTCTCTCTCTTTCATGAATAAACAAATAAAATCTTAAAAAAAAGAAATGGATAAATCCTGAAAGATGAAGTATTTACCAAAAAAAAAAAAAAAAAGAGACTGTGTTAACCCTATGTAAGATTATTTTAAACTAGAAGAACTATGATCATGTTAATGAGCAAGTTTAAATTCCGTTTCACTTCCAGCCAATTAGCCAGAGGGTTGGGGGCAGGAGGACATTACCTCAATTACGGAAGATTAGAATTTATGATTCCTTTTGTATATCCGACTTTATTTTTTTATTATTCTATTTTTTATTTTTAAAAATGTATTTATTTGGGAGACAGAGAAAGGAAGCACAAGTGGGAGGGAAAGGGAAACTCAAGCAGATTCCATGCTGAGCACCGAGCCCCATGCAGGGCTCGACCTCATGACCCTGAGATCATGCCCTGAGCCGAAATCAAGAGTTAGACACTCAGCTGTGCCACCCAGCGCCCCCTTTTTTAATATTTCATTTTTTGATTTTTAAAAATTTTCAGAGAGAGAGTGCATATCTGACTTTAGTGCATATGTAGTTGACCCTATGGCACCAGCCCTGAATAAATGTATCCATACTATTAAATGACATAACCTATGTAAGACGTTACTTGGTTATAAATCAAGCCCCCCACTGTGGAAACTGTATTTGCATGGTTTTTGATGTAGAGTCATTTTTCAACTTTTTTTTTTTTTTCAACTTTCTGAATTTGTTTGTCACACCTTCTTGGGTGGAGAACTGAACCCTCCTAAATCTCTCAAGATCCCTTATGAGACCCATTTGGAGCACAAGCTATAAATGTGACATAATCCATCTAGCCAACTTTCTTGATGTGGTAACGTTCAACATGTAACTGTATGCATACAAAGCATCTCCTCAGTGCTATGTAGCACAGTGCCTGGCATATAGGAAAGGCTTATAATATTTATGGAAGGAAATTCTTGAAGAAATTATAAAATTTAATCTGAATAAATGGTATTACATGAAGTATGGTAATATGTTTGTTTTAAAACAGACTGATAAAAAATTCAATTCATTCAATTCAAATACATTCAAATACATTCAATTCAAAAAATTCAAATACATTCAAATACATTCAATTCAAAAAAATCAAATACATTAAAATTCATGCTCTATTAGTTAATAGCTTTATGTCTGGATAATTTAAAATATATATAATAATAATAATAATAATCATATAAAAAAACTTTCTATACCATTTACTAAGTGCCAGGCACTCTTTTAATTATTTTGTATACATTAGCACATTAATTCTCACAACCCTCAGTACATATTATCAGTTTCCCATTTGCAGTTAAGAAAACCAAGGCACAGAGAGGTTAAGCAAATTGTCCAGTGTCACACTGCTAGTAAGTGGCAGAGCCAGGTTTAACACCAGACGATCTGGCTCCAGAGACTGTGCTTGTAATCACTTTGCCCTCTTCCTTCTCTAAGGATATGTTGCTTTAACTTTCCTGAGCCTCTGTTTCTCTACTGTGGGAATATGATGACAATACCCTCACATGGTTTTTATAAACAAATAACCTAATAACAGAAGCACAAAATAGGGACTCAATGCATGAGACTTCCTTTCCTCCTTCTTTTTGGTGGATCCCACACCCAACAGCTTGGTGAACATTTAGAAACACCAATCAGGGGCTCACAGAGACTAATTTTCTCTGGGCTAAAAGGCCCTAGGTACTCTAAAAATTCCTCACAAGAGGAATCAAAGGAAAGCTTTCTTAAAGATTAACAGACCTCTGAATTTCATATATTGCTTAAGTGTGTTAAGGGATAACAATTTAAGATACCAGGATCTCCACTCCTTGGCATCACCACCCTGTTTCATCAACAGTATCACTGCCAGGGCCCTCCCCACACCCCAACGCACACTCTTTCTGAGACCATCGCCCTATGACATGAGTGGCACACATTGGCTTGAGGCATGACTAACACAGCTGCATACAAAATCAGAAGCAAGTTCTTGGCTTTAGCTCCAAATAAATTCTTGCAACTCATAGCAGGAGTCATTATGAAAGCCAGAGATTCGAATTCAGAAAATCTGGGTATTTTGAAACTCAAAAGACTAATCTCTAGAGAAGACCAAATCTAAGAAAAACTTTCTATCGTTTAACCAATAGACTAAAAAGGAGAAAAACATGAGGAGCTGTATAACCTTTACCCCTGCAAACAAGGGAGAGATGGTCTGGGATTGGGGGGAGTTCTGTGGAGGATGAAAGATAGCTCAGAAATCTCTGAAGTCCTAAAAAAAGAAGAAAAAGAAAGAAGAAAAAGAAGAAAAAGAAAGAAAGAAAGAAAGAAAGAAAGAAGAAAGAAAGAAAGAAAGAAAGAAAGAAAGAAAGAAAGAGAAAGGAAAGAAAGAAAGAAAGAAAGAAAGAAAGAAAGAAAGAAAGAAAGAAAGAAAGAAAGAAAATGTAAAGAAAAGAAATCTCTGAAGTCCTGAGAAGGGGCCTGATACCCTGCACCCTTAGGCTGAGTAGGGCAGACTGAGGATGGAAGACAACTTTGGATAATCCAGCCAGACATGCTTGAGGCTATCTGAGGGGACACATAGGGTCCAAGGAGATAATGAACTTTTGAGATGCCATTACCTCTAATGTGCACATTAGCCATTGGGTAGAAATGACCAGTGAGCCTCTGACAGTTTTCTGAAATTCTTGGGGGAAGATAGAAGAGTCAAGAGAGTGAACTATTGATGCCAGATGGGTCTGGTACACAGGGGGGTAAAGGCAGTGGTAGGTAGAATAGAAACAGACCTACATAAATCTGATAGTAGGGTCCACAGGTTTGCAACATCTCACTGAATACAGGGGGATATACCCACAAACAAGAGGATTTCCGCCTCAGCACATGCCAGCACATGTCAAAGAACAGCTGAGGCCCAGATGCACCCTCCCAAGAGAAGCCTACATGTCACGTGTGCAGCTGAATCTCCAGAGTGGGACACTGAGCTCTTCTTTGCCAAAGTTAAAGTCCTGAAATGAAAGGAGTCACTATATGGATCAGATTTACTGAAAGATAACTAAAGTTTTCTACCATCAGGTAGAAAGGAGACTTACACTAGAAATACATTCCATTTATAGAAAAGTTGATTTTTGTAAAAGTGAGCTGTGATCTATGAAAATACCATACACAATGCATGTCTAAAGGTGACCGAGGTAGCAAATGTATTCTTTATGAAAAGTAGCTATAATTGATGAGCATACTGGATGACATTGGGCAAGAATCTCTTCTGTCTTCTAACTTCATTCCCTAATACCATTAATTTATTAATTCTTAGGGACTGTAAACTGCTGCCTCCAGGATCACCAGGTAACTCCAAATTCTCACACCCACTGCCTATGGGCATCCGTTTCTGCTCTCTGTGGCCCTTGGCCCTTTGACCAGCTCCTCCTCTACTCTTCAGCTGTCTTCACATGTCCGGCTGAGCACTGCCTCGTTGACCACTCCCAGATGGCATCTCATCTTCCTCTCATTGGCTTGGTTGTCCTCAAGGAACTGAATTTTGCCAATAATCAATGAGCTTAGAAGAGCACCCCAAACCCCAGGGGAAATTCCAGCTCCAGCCATTGCTTTCATTGCATCCTTGTGCACACTGAGAAAAGAACCCAGCCCAGCCATACCTGGACGCCTGACCCACGGGAACTGAGAGGTAATAACCTTGTGTTGCTTTAAGGCACAAAGCGTGTAGTAACGTGTTACATAGCATTAGAAAACTAGTACGGGTCTTAAAGCACTATTCTTTGGTACAAATTATGCACTTTGGTTCAGTGTATATAAATGCTTTACTTTTTACTTGACCTTTAGTGGGTAGTCTAGGTCACAATAAATCACCTTTCCTAAATTAAAATTTCATATTTTACTGTGCCAGAAAGAACAAGTGAAATGGCTTCAGCTTCCTGGCAAATTGAACTATTTGTCTCTTGATGTCTGTAAAGTCACTTCCTAATTCCAAATATAAGCTGACTTAAATTAAATGATGCCAAAGTGTCTTCCCTTAAAAACTTAACTGTTAACTCTACTATTTTTACTAATGAGGAAAAAAGTGAGACATTCCAAAAGACTTCCTATGAAAAAAATTCTCTCCGACAGCCACAGTGACTTCAAATTAAATCTCTAAGGGGCGCCTGGGTAGCTTAGTTGGCTAAGCCACTGACTCAGGTTCTGCTCAGGTTGTGATCTCACGGTTGTGAGCTGAGCTCTATGCTCCACGTGGAGTTCACTCGAGAGTCTCTCTGCCTCCCACTCTGCTGGCTCGCTCCGTCAAAGATAAATTTTAAAAATCTTTTAAAAAAATGTAAATCTCTGAGAATTAGCACTACCCATCTCATCAAGAAAAAAAGCCACCTATGGTTTAGGGCCAGACTGTAGCATTCTTCTATAGCATTCTGAAGTTAACAAGTTTTTTTAAAAATGTGAGTTCCAGTGTTCTAATCTCATGAGATTTTCTCACCACATAACATCCTAAATAAAGATTTTAGGTCAATTCTTTCATTGAAACAGAAAGTGAGAGACCATGCTTAGAATCACAGGGACAGAATCATAGACTTGACTCAAGAAATAACACTATCTTAAGGGTTCCATCTCTGAAGCATCTGCTTGAACATTTCTGTTGGCAGAGGATATTAACTGAAGTCCCATATGTAGTGAGTATGCATAACGATGGGGGAAAAAACCCACCTCATTGTCTTATCTATTTCCACAGAAAAAGAGAGAAATGTTCAGACTTTTTGAGTGCTGCTCCTGTTTCCATTTTCTTACATGGCATGATTCTCAGACCTTAACAGTGACCAGTCCTATGCCCACAACAGGGAAATTCTAGGAATATAGTAAACTAATAAGTAATCTAGTAATGAGCAGGCTACTCGTAGAATAGTGGGCTAATTATATACTTTCTCAAGAATCAGACCAATGGAAGATGCCTCTATCAGGCGTTAACTAACATTTCTAAATTCTGTGATGAAAGCCCTACACAGAATGAAAACATGGGCCACTGAAGGCTACTTTCCACACACCAGGCAACCTAGCTTTTTAAAAGATGGTCCAAAACAAGAAGCAAGAGCATTTCTAACCACATGCTCTTGACGACCCCTCAAGCAAATAACACCTACCAAACATGTATTGTGCTCAAGGGAATAGAATTGGCATCTTACGGAAAGTAAGCACTTACGAGCTACATGGGGAGAGAGAGATTACAGAAAATGTTTTATGAAGACAAACTTGATTTATCAACCCAACACAAGGCGACGTTATGGGAAGGATTACTGTGAGCATATGATTATTTCATTGATTCCACTAATGTTTATTAGCCGACTTTCTCTCTGGAGGGGGTGGTGGTTTAAGATGTCCAATGCAGTCCCAATCTTGTAGCTCTCCAGGTAACGGTGGCCCCAGTCATCAGCACTCACTGCTGCATGTTCCTTCCAGATAACTCCTTAGTAATGACTACCTGTTATTTTGCAAGGCATTCATTTGAGTATGTATCACCACTTGCCTCTCTCTATAAGGGCTACCTCTATTTTTCTTTTTGGCAGTTTCATTTCTACTATTTGTGGGAACACAGGTAGTTCTGATTAGCTGGTTTTATTATCATAAACTGAGCTACATATGCCCATTATGTTCAAAGTAACAGCATGGATGAACCTTGAAAACACTGCCAGATTAAATAAGCCAGATACAAAAAGACAAATATCATTTGATTCCACTTATACAAGAATAGGCAAATTCACATAGAGACAGAAAGTAGAATAGAGGTTACCAGGGGCTGGGGGCAGGGGAAGGGATGGAGAGCTATTGTTTAATGGGTACAAAATTTTTGTTTAAAAAAAATGAAAATAATTTGAAAATGAATAATGGTGGTGGTTGCACATTGTAAATGTACCTAATGCCTCTTAATTACACACTTAAAAATGGTCAAAATGATAAATTTTATGTTATATGTAATTTACTACAATAAAAAATTAAGTTAAGAAAATCTCAATAGCAACACAACATTATCCTGTTGAAATTTGAATATATATTTGAACTAATGCTTTACTTCAATTTATATCTATGCTGCAAAAAATTATAATAATGCTGCATTGTCAAAATATTCTATTAGCTGTAAAATAAAAGGAATTGACATGTCCCTGGAAACAAACAAAACAACTGACATCTAAATTCAGAATATTTTTTGCACATATCCTTGCTCTACCTTAACGACATAATGGAACTAAGATCCAAAAAAGAATATCAAACTCCCACAAACACACATTCAGTGCTTATGATACCCCAAATGCTGTGCTAGGCATTAAGGAAACTGAGTTAAGCAAGGCAAAGTCCCTGACCCCAAGCAGTTCCTAGCTAAAAAAAATAGCTTACTTATCTGGAAGAATGAATATTTGACTTATAAGTCTCAATATACAGTAAAAATAAGAAAATCAGAAAATTCCCCTTACAGATTCTACCCCACAAGATGATTGTATTATGAATTTACTTTTAGGTAATGAATACAAATTTATAGAATCTATTTCTCTGGTTGTTTATACATTTTGAAAAATAAACATCAGAATAAAAAGATTTTAAGCAATTAATAAATAATAAATGAGAATTCGACTATTAACACAAAGCAAAACATGTTAGCATACATCATTTAGCCTTTGAGATTGACATCATGGAATTTATTCCAGACACTTCTACAAGCCCCAGTTCTATTGTCAGTGATAGAACAGTGTCCTGGCTGAACTAAAGGAAGAATAGTGATTCTTTTGGTTGCATATTATTTTTTTTAATTGTATGTTATCTTTGGTCATGAGAGATATTAAGAGCTTTAGATAGGATATTCCTCAATATCCATTCTAAAATCAAAGAGAAGTAGAAAAAAAAATCCAAAAGCCTTTCTATATTATATAGGTATCCAAAAATATGTTACAAAATAATAGGGCAATAAAGTGGTCAGGTGGTCAGTGGTGTAATTGCCTATACTCAACACCTGGAGGTATATAAGTAGGGTTGCACAAGGTGAGAGTAGAGGCTAAAGGTTAACAATGGTAAATCCTACAAAACAAAAATATAGATTTGGTAAGAAGAGAGTATTTGCACTTCTAAGCTGCTATTTCTTTGGATGCTATTTTGGCTAATTCTTGGATAGGGCTAGCTACTTCCTATGATCAACAGGCTAAACCACTGCACAACTCCAGGGGACGCCATTTATATATGGAGACTCATGTAAATCTCACCCTCTGGAGTTGCATTACCTTGTAACCCTTTTCTACATGTGAGGGCCTGGGGTGAGATGAGGAAGGATTATGAGGAAGGCTAGATGGTATATGACGGGAGGAAGGCCACACACAATCCAGCACCTCTGACCTGAGCACCTAACCTGGAACTAAATCAGGTGTTTACATATACTCCCTACGAGGGATTTGGGGGTACATGTAAATGGACAGTACAGTTTCCAAACATATCCTGTCAAATACCGTACTACCATTTTGTGTCACTTTCCATGGCATTGTGTTAGCATCATTATACAACCATTTAAAACTAAAGGATTTTTTTTAAGTTTTCATTTATGTATTCAGGAGAGACAGAGAGAGAGGCAGAGACACAGGCAGAAGGAGAAGCAGGCTCCCTGCTGGGAGCCCGACGTGGGACTTGATCCCAGGACCCCAGGATCATGCCCTGAGCAGAAGGCAGACGCTTAACCACTGAGCCACCCAGACATCCCAAAACTAAAGGATTTGATCTTAGCATTTCAATTTCTTAGATTCAAATGAATTTGAAAATACATGTCCCTTAAGTTAAGAACATATTTAGGATGTTCTCCGGATGCATACTGAAAATTCGATCTTACATGTTGTTCTATATATTTTTTATAACAAATTTTAGGAAGGATTTGGCTTTAAAAAAAAAAATCTGTCATGCTGGCATTCACATGACATTCTTATAGTCTGTATTTTACAGTTTCTATTTTATTTATATTTTCTATGCATTTGTTATATTAGATCATATATGTGTGTTTCTGGAAATCCCAAGAATTAAATCAAACACACCTTACTTAAACAAGTCAAGCACTACCATTTCCATCTTGACGAGGACGTATATCTGTTTACTTGCAACACACACACACACACACACACACACACACACATACATATACACACAATGTGAGTCTTAAATCCTATAAAGTAATATGCTTGAATGGGCTCCTGAATCCAGATACAATATCTTGAAATTTTGTTTAATCACTCTGAGCTAACTGACGTCATTTTTACAATGTCAAAATACAAATGAGCAATAATGCATAATAAAGTGTCAAGCACAGCTATTCAAGATATGATATCTGGGACTCAAACCTAGATTATCTAAATCCAAAGCTCTCAAACTTGTACTGCACTGTCTATGGAAAGAACGAAAAATATTTTATTTTAAAATAAAGTGATTAGGGCCGCCTGGGTGGCTCAGCGGTTTAGCATTTGCCTTCAGCTCAGGGTGTGATCCTGGAGTCCCACGTCGGGCTCCCTGCATGGAGCCTGCTTCTCCCTCTGTTTATGTCTCTGCCTCTCTCTCTCTCTGTGTCTTTCATGAATAAATAAAATAAAATCTTAAAATAAAATAAAGATAAAGTGATTGTAAGAAATAAGAGCATTTTTGTTTGCTTTCCTACACTTGCCTGGAAAATACATTTTAGCCCCAGTTCACCTGGATTTAGGAGCCCATTCTAGTCCTTATTTAATTTTAAATAGAATTTTATGATAGGAAGAATTTTAGATGGAACTTCACAAGACACCAGGTTCAATGTAAATGCTTTTGTACTCTAGAGCCATGCTGCTATCAACCTCTGAGTAGGGAAGACCCCCAAAAATCTTTTAGTTGCTTCAATCTTCCTCTTAGCTTTATCATTAAATTAATATTTCTTACAAAGAAAGTTATTTAAATTACAGGAGTCTTTTCCTACTTTAGGATCATAGGCCACTGGGAACAATAGCCAAAGTCAGACACTATTGTTAATGTACTTGTTATCGACAAGCTAATTCCCCAGATCCCCGACTCACCATCACACATACATACACACACACAATCATTTAACCTCTGTGGGGTTCAGTTTTGTCATCTGGAAAATGGGAATAATTATTTTGATTTAACATATCAAAAGTAACTTCTACAATAACAGAGAAAATATACTTATGTCAAGTTTGGGGAGAAGGAAAGAAAGCTGATATGTCTCTATTGTATCAAGCATTTATTCAACAAACATTTAAGAAGCATCTTTTAGGGGGGCACAGTTGGTTAAGCATCTGACTCTTGAGATTGTCTCAGGTCGTGATCTCAGGGTCATGAAATCGAGCCCCACATCAGGCTCTGTGCTTAACAATATGGAATCTGCTTAAGATTCTCTCTCCCTCTCCCTCTGCCCCTCCCACTCACTCGGGTACTCTCTCTCTCTCTCTCTCTCTCTCTCTGTCCCCCTAAAATAAGTAAACAAATCTTAAAAAACAAAAAGAAGCATCTTTTAGATGTAAGCCTCCTTAAAGAGAATGAGATGGAGAGTGAGAATATATAAAAGTGAAACAAAAAGACACCCTGTGGTATAGGCTCCTCAAGTGGAGGATGCTAAGCTCATGAATTGCTCCAAATAAAAGAAGAAAAATATATAAAACATAATCCAGAACACACTACAAAGTCCAATTTTTAGTTACAAATTGAGGGAGTCTATTAATTTTTTTTTTGTAATTGATGCCATGATGTAATTTTATATTCACTTTGCAAAGCTACAAGATCCAAAAAAAAAGCCTTGGCAAGATAAACATTCTGACTACTTAAAAGATTCATCTTTAGATTCTTTCAGTTGTTGGGGTATGAGAAGCCAAGGAAAGAGTGTTTCCAACAGTGTTTGTAACCGCCCCTTCTTTCCTCTTCTCCCTAACAAGGTTAGTCAGATTCGTGCAGATTGTGTAGGATGAAAAAGGTCCTTATCACTGCCTGGTGATCACTGTTCCAGCTGGGACAATGAGGGTTCATCCAAAAGCACTGCTTCCTCTCTCTTATTGACAGGAAACCCTGCCTGTGACGATCTGCACAAACCTTGCTCTGTGCCTGGCAGGGCAGCAGCTGGGCTTGGGAAGAAAAACAATTTCTAAACCTAGTGTTTGTGTAATAAAGTGTCAGGTGGTGGTGAGGCGGGAAGGCTAATTGAAGATGTCAAATACTCGTATCACTATTGTCTTCTCCAGGTGGTACAGAGAATTGTGATAGTCACAAAAAAAAATTTAAGTACAAAATAAAATAACTTTTGGTGTAAGACAACTTGTAAAGAGATACGGTATAATGATAAAAAAAATTGAAGTAGCTCTTCTAAAGGACTTCTAGAAATGGGTTTTAAACACGAATTCTTAGGGGGTTTTGGGAGGTTTTTGTTTGTTTGTTTTTGGTTTTTGTTTGTTTGTTTGTTTGGTTGGTTGGTTGGTTGGTTGGTTTTTTTAGAGAGCATGCAGGTACAAATGGGCGGGGAGGGGTGGGGGCAGAGGGAGAGGTAGAGAGAATTTTAAGCAGGCTCCACACCCAGCACAGAGTCCGATGTAGAGCTTGATTTCATGCCCCTGAGATCCTGACTTAAGCTGAAGTCAAGTCTGACACGTAACCAGCTGAGCCTCGCTGGCAGCCCTAAACATTGAATTCCTGTGTTCAGTTTTAGAAAAGTATGTTGGATCTCATTCTGAAAATTTGTTCTTAAAAATGTGTGCTGGGGGTGACTGGGTGGCTCAATAGGTTAAGCGTCTGCCTTCAACTCAGATCCTGATCTCAGGGTCCTGAGGTCCCCCTTGGGCCTCCTGCTCAGTGGGGAGTCTTCCTCTCCCTCCGCCCCTCCCCCTGCTCATGTGCACACTCTCTCTGTCTCTCAAGTAAATAAATAAAAATCTTTTTTAAAAATGTGTACTGAATATCCTGTTTTTGTGTGTCATTTTACATCTATATTGCTTCAAAGAAATGCACTAATTATAAGACTTTGTTTAGACACCTAATTAGAGGCCTCAGAGGAAGAAAATGAACCGTATTTTTGATGTGCTAAAATTGAGAACATGGTGGAAGGAGAACATGGGTGGAAGTGTGTATTGAGTATTTGGGGATTTGAACCCAAATCCCTTGAGCTCAAGGAAAATGCCAAAGGAGAGAAAAGAAAATTGAAAATGAAGCCAAAAGAAAGAAAGAAAGAAAGAAAGAAAGAAAGAAAGAAAGAAAGAAAGAAAGAAAGAAAGAAAAGAAGGAAAAGAAAAGAAAAGAAAAGAAAAGAAAAGAAAAGAAAAGAGAAACCTAACCCATACTTGGAGATGAAGAGAGAAGAGAAATAATTTTACTGAATATAGATCTAGGTAAAAAGGAAAACCAAAAGAATATAATAAACCTACACGTTGAGAGGTCCACAGGACTCAGATGATACAGAGAGGTCAGGGGGACTAGGAAGGGGAGATGAAGGAGAAGGAGAGGAGAGGGAGGAGGAGGGAAAAGCTGAGTATGAGGAGGACAAGGAAGGTGAATAGAAGAAGAAGAAGTCAGAGCAGTCATCCAAGTTGTCAAATTGGCCAAGTTTTGACCATTGTGAAAACAGTTTCAGTGGATGATGAGAGCAGATTGCCAGAGGAACCAGGTTTCAGGTGAGTCAAGTAGTAAGGCAATGTAGGAAACATGAAGAGATTATTTTTTAAAAATAAAATTAAATAATATATATTATTAATATATAAAATTAAATATAAAATTAAATTAAATAATATATATATATATATATATTTTTTTTTAAAGCAGTCGGGAAAGGAAGACACAGAACCTTTGAGAGAGGAGAAAGCTGGAGGACGGCCTCTTGCTTTTGAAAAAAGAGAGCCCAAGTGGTGGGAACAGGAACAGAGGCAAGGAAAGACGGGGAGCTTTGATCCTCAAGAAAACAAAAATCTGTTTTTAAAAAAAATTAAAATTCCAGAGAACTGAAAATTAAGGGTTCGGCTGTTACTTAGCACACTCCGGGGTCGGCCACGCCAGTCAGCATTTAGGAATTCCCTGTCCTGAAACAGCCATGCGCTTAAGCCCATGATTCAGACAGTTTGCTGTTTGTTTGCTTTTCCTTTGGTGAGAGAATCTGAACATCCTGTGGTAAACCAAAGGCATTCCCTGCCCTCTCCTGCCCTCTCCTCCATCCAGCATCCCACACCCTCACCCCACCTCCTCCCCACCCCACCTTTTTTTCTCAAGCTGAGTTTGTCTTGGAAACTCAAACCTTGAAAATTAAGATTATTAAAACAAGGTAGGCAAATATCTCTGGCAATCAAGGAGGGATTCATTCCACTGGAAACAGCAGCCAAATTTCTAAAAAGAGAGAGAGAGTGAGAAAGAAAAGTTACAGAGGGAATGGAGATAAAACTTGATTACTGATGGCTTGCCCGGTGGTCTAGTCTCCTGGGTCAACAAGTTGGCCCCGACTTGCAGAGCTGTCTGCAGGATAGAGCGCTGTAGAAGCAGTCAGTTAAATCACTGGGGGGGGGAATGCTTCCCAGCTTTAGGCCAAAGCCCTGAGTGACGTTGATGGTTGATGCCCCTTATTCAAAAATGGAACCCAAATGTGGTGTAAAATAGGATCTGATGAGTGTGGGAAATAATGTACTTTCTCAGAAGTAACACACACCTTGGGATCTCTGTGCCAATGTGTGTTCTTTTCTCAGCTTCCCTACTTGTCCCTGCCATCCCTCCATGCCGAAATCTTCCCCAACCTTAAAATCCAAACACTCCCTCCACCTTCAAATTCTGCACAATTCACAAACTAGAAACCCCTTCTCAAGTAACAGGAACTTAGATCTATCTGGTCGGCACGGGATGTCAGAAACTGTGGGACGATGCTGGGGGTACACTTCCTCAGCACTTCCCCTCCCTGCCCCAGGCATTCTCTGACTACACCTTGCTTTTGATTTCTTAATTAGATAGCACTTTTTATTTACTGATACTACATTTATCCATTTACTTATTCCATGTCTCTTCCTACCAAAGCATAAGATCTGTGAACACCATGACTTCATTTCATTCACAAATATATTTCTAGAACTTTGAATAGTGCCCAACACATAGTAATCATTAGGCATATATATTTGTTGAATTAACTGGTAAACCAACCAATCCATACTTTCATTTAATCCTCACCGCACTTTGTAAAGTAGAAATTAATATGCACATCTTTTCAGATGAGAATTAAGATGAGGAAATCAAGGATAACAGAAAACTAATCAATGATACAAATCATTGAAGCCCTACTTATGGCAAAGCCCTATTCTCTCCATATAACATCACACATAGCCCGTATTGCGCACATCCCTGTATACTTACTTACGTCCTTACCCAGGGACCGGCTTCATTCTGCATATTTCTTCTAGAACAATTATTATGACTTGAGGATGGTGACGGTTCACTAAAAATTTGAGTTGAAATTGAACTTTCTCATCTCAACCCTAGGCAGTCACTCTATTTGGGATTAATTTATACTTTATAACCTTTGCTCACAGGTATGTAGTTTTCCACGGCTAAACCAAGAGAGGTGATTTTTCTCTCAGCTAAATGACTGCAATGCAGGACAAAGAAACAATGGTGTATTTATAAAACAAGTGAACCTGCTGGCTGGAAAAAATCTAAACAGAATATCAAGAGGACGTTCTAGGAAGTGGGGATAGTAAGAGGAGCGGCATACAGGCAGGAAGGCATTGCAAATGCCCTGGGATATCAAAGAATAGGCACATTTGGCCAGGAACAATTGACAGCCACTAGAATGGCAAGAGATGCCAGTTGCCTCTATATTCACAGGGCAAATGAGTTCTAAACTCTGGGTTCTTAATAGTGCAGTTTGTGAACTAGTTCCTATGGGTATTCAGTCCCTATTGCTGCAGAGTAGTCCAAAGTTAGTGGCTTAAAAACAATACAAATTTATTATCTTACAGTTATGGGGACCAGAAGTCCAAAATAGATGTTTATAAGGGTTAAAATTGAGGTGTCAACAGGGCTATGTTCCTTTTGTTGGATCCAGGAGAAAAACCTATTGTTATCCTTGACAGTCTCTAGAGGCTACTGCATTCCATGGCTAGTGGTTCCCCTCCATTATCAAGTTCCCTTCTACCTACAAGCAAGCAGTCACGTCCCTCCAACCTCTGCTTCTGTCCTCACATCTCTTTCAGACTCTGAGTCTCCTACTTCCCTGTTTCATGTATAAGGACTCTTGTGATCCCATTGGGCTTACCCAAGTACTCCAGGTTAATCACCCCATCTTAAGACCTTTAACACCCATTTGCACTGATTTAAATCATCTCTGCAGTCAAATGTTCTAGCCTTGAGTTAAATCTTCACACCTGTTAAGATGTCTATTATCAAAAAAACAAAAGATAAAAAATGCTGGAGAAGCTGTGGAGAAAAGGGAACGCTAGCAGGCAGTCTGTGGAAATGTAAACTGGTACACTCACTGTGGAGGGCAGCACGGAGGTTCCTTGAGAAGCCATATGATCCAGCAATCCCACTTTTGGCTACATATCCTAAGGAGACAAAATCACTATCTAGAAGAGATATGTGCACTCCCATGTTCTTTGCAGCATTATTGACAATAGACAAGGTATGGATATAACCTAACTGTCCATCCGTGGATGAATGAGCAAAGGAAATGTGCCGTGCATGTATGTGCGTCTGTGTACACATTTATGTATATCTATCTATTTCTATCTCTATTTGTATTCAGCCTTAAATGGAATATTATTTAGCATTAAAAAAGAAGGAAATCCTGCCATTTGCAACAACATGGATGAATCTGAAAGGCAATATGCTAAGTGAAATATCAGACAGCGAAAGACAAATAGTTCATGGTATCACTTTTATGTGGAATCTAAAAATATTCTGAAAGTCAAACTAATAAAACAGAGAAAACGAAGACTAGAATGGTGGTTGCCAGGAGGTGAGGTGGGGAAGGGGAACAAGGAGAAGCTGCTAAAAGGGTACATACAAACTTTCACTTATAAGATGAATAAGGTCTAAGGATCTAATCTACTGGTAACTATAGTTGATAACATTGTATTGTAAAATCGAAGTTTTCTAAGAGAGTAGAGCTTAAGTGTTCTCACCAAAACAAACAAACGAAAAACTAAATACATGAATTGATAGATGTTTTAACTAACTTGAAGGGGAATCCTTTCACAATGTATACATATATGGAATCATCACAGTGTACACTTTAAATATATTACAATTTTGTCAGTTGTACCTCAATAATGCTGAAAAATAAATCACTTATGCAAAGTCTCTTCTGCTGTGTAAGGTAACATATTTATAGATTCTGGGGATTAAGATGTGGACATCTTGGAGGGGGGCATCGTTCTACCTACCTCACTCTATCCATTCCCACTAACCAATTATTCATCTTAAACAATACTGCATCTAGCTCTGTGCACTAACCTCCTGTTTATACCCTCTTACAAAAAAAAAAGGGGGGGAGAGGGCTTGAAAGACACTATCTTGAAAAATAAAGATTCTGCATTTCTAACAATTAAACCTTAAATAAATAAAAAATAAATAAATAAATAAACCTTAAATAAGTAAGTATGATGCTATATTTTCTTTTTGCCCTAAATGTATTTCTATGACACAGAATGACAAAGTCCCTGAAAATTCTAGTTTGATAAAAACTGAATGGGGGCATCATGTCTTCATGTCAATAGTGCTATTTCGAGAGTTATGCAAATATAATTAAATATACTACATCTCAAAGAACAAAGCTGGATTTCAAACTACATTACAAAGATATCATAATTGAAACAGTATGATACTGGCACAAAAACAGACATGGCATAAAACATAAATCAGTAAAATTAAAAGTCCAGAAATAAACCCATACATATATGGTCAATTGATTTATGACAAAAGAGCCAAGAACATACAATGGGTAAAGGACACTTTAGTAAGTAGAGTTGGAAAAACTGGGCAGCCGCATCCAAAAAAAGGAAACTGGACCACTGTCTTATACCATACACAAAAATTAACTCAAAATGGATTAAAAGCTTGAACATAAAACCTAAAACCGTAAAACTCCTAGGGGAAAAAAAAAAACATAGGCTATATGCTCCTTGACTTTGGTCTTGGTAATGATTTTTTCAGCTTTGACTTCCAAAGCAAAGGCAACAAACATAAAAATGACTAAGTGAGACTACATCAAACTAAAATCACCTTCTTACCAGCAAAGACAAGCATTAACAAAATAAAAGGTAACCTACTGAATGGAAGAAAACATTTGCAAATCTTATGTCTTATATTTATGGGGCCAGTATCAAAAATACATAAAGAATTCACACATTTCAATAGCAGAAAAAGAAATCAAATTTAAAAATGGGCAGAGGATCTGAATAGCAGAGGATCTGCTATATAGATAGCAGACAGGTACATGAAAATACGCTCAATATCACTAATCATCAGGGAAATACAAATCAAAACCCACAATGAGATGTCACCTCATAGCTGGTAGAAGGGCTATTGGAAAAAAGACAAGAAATAACAGGTGCAAAAACAGGTGAAGAAGATATAGAGAAAAGGGAACCCTGGTACAGTGTTTGTGGGAATGTAAATTGGTGTAGCCACTATGGAAAACAGTGCGAAGTTTCTCAAAAGATTAAAAATAGAACTAACATATAGTATCTATCTGGAGAAAATGAAAACACTTATTCAAAAAGATATATGCGCCCCATGCTTATTGCAGCATTACTTGCAATTGCCAAGACATGGAAACAACCTAAATGTCCATGGATAGATGAGTAAAGAAAATGTGGTAGATATACATATATATATATATATATAAATTGAAATAGTCAGCCATTAAAAGAAGATAATCTTGCCATTTGCAACAACACAAATAAATCTTGAGGGCATTATGCTAAGGGAAATAAGTCAGAGAAAGACAAATATGGGATGATCTCACTTCTATGTGAAATCTAGAAACAAAATAAAATGAGCTCACAGATAAAGAGAGAACAGATCAGTAGATTGGCAGTTGCCAGAGGTGGGTAGTGGGGGTTGGGCAAAATTGGCAAAGCGGATCACAGAGTACAAATTTCCAAATTAGTCATGGGAATGTAATGTACAGCACGGTGACTACAGTTGATAATACTGTATTGTATACCTGAAAGTTGCTAAGAGAATAAATCTTAAAAGCTCTCATCACAAGAAAAAACATTTTTGTAACTATGTATGATGATAGATTTTATATAGACTGAGACGCCCGGGTGGCTCAGCAGTTGGGCGTCTGCCTTCAGCCCAGGGCATGACCCTGGAGTCCCAGGATCAAGTCCCACATCGGGCTCCCTGCATGGAGCCTGCTTCTCCCTCTGCCTGTGTCTCTGCCTCTCTCTATATATCTCTCATGAATAAATAAATAAAACCTTTTTAAAAATTTACATAGACTTATTGTGGGATCATTTCACAACACATACAAATATCAAATCATTACCTTTTACACCTGAAATGAGTACAAAGTTATATGTCAACTGTACTTCCATTTTTAAAAAGTGGGGAAGGGGCTTTAGAGATGGCATGATACTGACATTGACAAATGGAAAAAAAAATACATTTTAGCAAAAGCAGAGTGTGAGCACAGAAACAACTGTGGAAATGCTTCAGCTATAAATGAAGACCAGCAAAACAAAAAATATCACGACTCAGACAAATTACTTAGAAATAGATCTAATGACTAATGTTAAGGAAAATGGTATAGCCCAGACAACAGAATTTCAGCTGTTCTGTATACTATTTAATTTCACTTTTATCCTTAGGAGAATTATTTGAACACTGCACAAAATGAAAGAAAATGGTTTTATATAAAACGTAATGTTAGGGCATCTGGGTGGCTCAGTCAGTTAAGCGTCTGCATTTGGCTCAAGTCATGATCCCAGGATCCTGGAATCAAGCCCCTCGTCAGGCCTTCAGCTCAGCAGGGAGCCTGCTTTGCCCTCTCTGCCTGTCGCTAGGCCTAATTGTGTTCTCTGTCTCCTTGTCAAATAAATAAATAAAATCTTTAAAAAGAAGATTCTATTTTTAAAAATAGATAAATAAATAAAACATAATATTGTGTTTAGAGAAAGACTTTTGCTTCAGGTCATGATTTTAAGCGATAAGGAATCAGGAAGTTTGGTCTCCTTAAATGGTGATTCTAATTTTCCCTCATCTTTTCAAACTTCTCAGTAAAAAAGTGGAAAATCTCTGATCCACACCATCTGTTTGTCTCATCCAGTGGTGCATTCCAATCTCTGTAGCAGAAGGCACATGACAACCTGCCAATAAAATTCCTGAGATTGTCAAGACACAGAGTACTTGTGAAAAAGATTAAGATAAGATTTTTCATGGTGAAATTCCTCCTACCCACCCTCCCTCAGACCACCACTGGCTTCGGTGACAGATTTCAGGTAAACCTGGAAAATGCCACACAGAGAGAGCGTTCAATGATTTATTCCATAAACAGGCAGTTTGCTGGGTTGGAATCCCTGACTCACTCAGCTGTGGGGTAGAAGTCTGGGCTTCTATTTGCATTCATTTAAATGGCAATTAGCTGGTGGCAGGTCACATCCAACTCAGTACATTCCAGAAAGAGCAGAAATCCAGGCCTGCCAGAGAACACTGTTCATGGTGAATCCATAGCGATCGTCCTTCGTGTTGAACTCAAATAGGGTCACACGCACACAAAAATCTAGGATCCTTTGAGTTCCATAAATGTCACCAGTGGTTGCAAAGCTGCTTTCTAAAACAAGAGACCTACATTTTCTGAGCAGCTACTAAAGTGCCAGAGGCCACACTAAGAACTTTAAATGCATAATCAAATTAATGCTGCAACTACCCTATGAATTACTACAACCTACTATCTGACTTACTTCTCAAAGGGAGCGATGTAAGGCTGAGGCTAAGTAATTTGCCGACAATGGAGTGAGCCTGAGCCTGGAGCCAGGATGTAACCTCAGATAGATTGTTCGGAAAGTCCATAGGCTCAGCGACTGGGCTTTGCAACATTTATACCAAGAATTTGCTGCTCCTTTTGAAGACGCTACTCTTAACATAAGTGGGTATGAGTGGACTTTCCAGAGGGTGGTGAGAATAGATTTGCACTGATCCATCCATCCATACTCAACCAGTCTTGAGGAACAAGTTTGCAAGATGGCTGGTTAAATTTGGGTGGAGTTGTTGGTTTCAAGCCAGAGTAAAAGTATTGGCTCACTTGGGTACAAATCTGAAACTTGAGCTCATTAACATGATGCTCTAATGAAATAAGCTAGTAAGCCATAGACATTGTTACAAATAACTTCTTTGATTGCTTGAAGCCACATTCTGCAAAGGAAATGAAGAGTTAATTAAAAACAGAAAACGTTCTCTTCTGTATGATATACAAGATGAAACCTCTTAGTTATATTTTCCAATTTTTTTTTCCTACTGGAGCCATCACATTTCCAATGTTTGCTAAATAAACTGAGTTCCCCCAAATTCACATTATCTTGCCACTCAGTGGCTCTAATGCCTTCAAAATGCCTGATAAACAGTCCCACAGTTTGTTCTGAGATCAATCCTGAATATCAGGAGGCAGTTCTCCAAGTTGCCCCAAATTTTGAGCTCTCCTAAGTAATATGATGTCCTAGAGACACCTCATAGACAATTCTCTCAAATCAATAAAACCAATGCTCCAAATCAAAACATTCAATTAATAATAATAATGTACCGCTCCTTTGAAAAGTGCTGATGGTTTCTCATAGATAAAAAAAAACAAAGGATCACTGGATTCATGGTTGTCATGTAACCATGGGTTATTTTTTTCTTTCTAAAACATGGAGCAATGGCTCTCCAATGTCACTATTTCTTTCAAAAAACTTTTGCCGGTCATTTTCAAGGTTTACCTTACATTTGGGAATCCATGCAAACAAAGGAATTTACATTGAATAGCATGGAACCCTTCTCATCCTTTCCAAAGATGTGAGCAACACTGTAACTGTGGGAATAGACTACTCAGAAGGAAACACAGCCCCCCAAAGTCTGTGTGTTCCACACTTCCTCAACGTAGAGGCTCTCTTGTTGGGACTTCTGGTATCTGGAGAACCTTTTGCATTTGACTTCGTGGAACTAGATGGTTCATTTACATAAAATAGAATCCAAATAAGTCAAAGCTACAATTGCGGTGAAAGATAGTTTCAGGAGCAAAGGAAACACTAGAAAGAATATCATTTGTCAAATATAATACAGACATCATTCCAAATGAGAGAGCCAGTATAGGTAGGATTAGAGATGGAAGTGAGAAGAACTGAATCTATTTTTTTCATTGTTTCTATTTAGTACCAGGTCAGTGAACCGTGCAACTAAAAAGAGGTTTAGTGGTTTTGTTTTCTGGTCATCAAAATACCATTTGCTCTGTGTACAAAAATGGGAAATATAGAAGTTTACAAAGAAGACAATTAAAATCATGCATAACATACCATCATGAGAATTACAATCACTCATAATTATGCAAACGACATTTAATGTATTTAAACGTATTTCCTTTTTATTTTTCTATGTATTTTTTTACGGAATCTAATTGCAAGTGTATATTTGCTTTACAACCTTTGTGGGGAGGTTTCTTGATGTCACTAGACTGTTGTGATATCACTCTGTTGGATTTCAAAGACCTAAGTTCCTTCCCATCTTCATAACATCAGCATCAGGTTTGTCTTCTTACGGTTACAACATGCTTGCAGCAGCTCCCAGCAGCACATCTTCGCCCAATATGTAAAGGTTAGGAGAAAGAAAATATGTTCTCTGTGTGTTTCATGTGTTCCAGCTGATCTCTGAAGATGCTACTGAACTCAGCCATTGTAGCAGGAAAGCATCTTAGATGATGCTAAATAACCGGGTGTAGTAGGTTCCAATAAACTTTATTTGCAGGGACACCTGGGTGACTCAGTCTGCTAAGCAGTCCGCTCTTGATTTCAGCTCAGATCATGAGCTCAGGTCCTGGGATCCAGCCTTGCATCAGGCTCTGCACTCAGTGGGGAGTGTGCATGAGGATCCTTGCTTTCTCCCTTTGCCCCTCTCTCCTGCTTGCACACACACACACACACACACACACACACACACACACTGTCTCTCCCTCTTCCCTCCCCCCCTCTCAAATAAATAAGTAAATCTTTAAAAATTTTTATTTTTTTATTTACGGAACAGGTGACAAGACTGCAGGTTACCATCCCCTGACTTAGAGTAATCAAGCTTCATCATCTTGAGGTAGAAAAAAAGGCCAGATGCAACTGACATCCCAACATGTAGGCAAAACTGGGATTCCAATTACAAGAAAGAAGAAGCGTGGGAACATTGGGCAGGCAAGCCACAAAGACAGAAACGATCATTAAAAAAAAGAAGAAGAAAGAAAGAAAGAAAGAAAGAAAGAAAGAAAGAAAGAAAGAAAGAAAGAAAGAAAGAAAGAGAAAGAAGAAAGAAAGAAAGAAAGAAAGAAAGAAAGAAAGAAAGAAAGAAAGAAGGAAAGAAAGAAAGAAAGAAAAGAAGGAAAGAAAGAAAGAAAAAGAAATCACCACATCACATTTCTTTCCAAAAGCCTCCATCATTTTGCCATTCAGTGAGGTACCAGGATAGACATTTCAAAATCCTTTGTGCACGTTGCTTAAATTATAACCAAACATCCATTTCTCTATCCCTTCTTATTTTCTTTCCTTTTCTATACGTCTAACCAGTTATCTACCGCTCATAACAACTCCGTTTTTGTTACTACTGTTAGTCTGAAAATTTGCACTTGACTAACCATCCAAGGTCTATTAGCTCATATTTGCCAGCTTTGTTTAGTCTCACAAATGTCTCCAGTTAGTGTTGTTTTATAGTTACTTTATCAATTACTAAAGACATAATATTACATCTTTTTTTAAAAGATTTTTGATTTATTTATTCATGAGTAACACAGAGAGAGAGGCAGAGACACAGGGAGAGGAGAAGCAGGCTCCATGCAGGAAGCCGGATGCGGGCCTCGATCCCTGGACCCTGGGGTCACGCCCTGAGCTGAAGGCAGACGCTCAACCACTGAGCTCCCCAGGCGTCTCAATATTAAATCTTTATGAAGGTACAGGGAATTGTCCTATAGATGAAAGCCTGCATTGCACTCAAAGCAAGACTGTGCTTTGGCTGTAATGAAGCCTGCTTCTCCTGATGCAAATAACCGAGAATTTGTTCTTTTTTTCCAACCTGTCCCTGTGCTCCTGTGGTAAGACCAGACACTGTGAAACTGAATCCTTTCTTAGCCATGGATGGCTATCATCACTTGGGAGCTATCATGGTGAGGCTAAATTCCAAACAGCATTGTTTTGTTCAGTTCAAGGGCAGCCTCTGGGTGCCAGGCATATTCAGTTTAATCAAGTAAGAAGAATAACCTCAGTGGGTTTTTTAAAGATATATATATTATTATGAAAAAATGTAGATGTGCAATTCAGAACTAGATATTTAATCATCCAAAAGGCAAATTTAGTAAAATGAAGCAACTCTTTTTACCAATTCTCCTTGACGTTAGTAGACTATCACTAAATAATGGCTTATGTTCAAAGCCATCAAGAAAAATGATGAAAAACAATTCTTTATTGAGTAAAACTCTCCCACTGACCCCTAGAGAGGTTTCTCAATCACTTTGCCTGCCCTTTATAACCAGTCCTTACATCACATCAAGGGTAAAAAGGCTTGCACCAGGGTTTTTCCAACCCAAGGTTAGTGTTGATTTTTAGGATATAGACC